>NW_025799872.1:1104015-1404015 GCF_021613505.1 Equus quagga | reverse complement strand
GCTCCCTCTCCCTTTACCCTTCACGTATGTTTCCTCCAGTAAGTTCTTGCACATCTAACTGCAGCTTGGCATTTGCTTCTTTGACACACAGGATTTTGGGAAGAAGTGAAATTAGATGTTTAGTTTACTGTCTTAATACAGAAGTCACTATTAAGTTTTTGTGTTCTTTAAAGATTACAAATTTCAAGTTTCATTAACTATGGGAGAACAAATTACTTCTAACACGTTTATTATCTGAGAGAAAGTTTGTTTATTGTTCTGATTTACTGAAACTTAAAATATTCCATCAAATTACCAGGAAAATCCAGATAGCAGAATATATAACATTGTCCATTCCTTCAAGAGGTCCCAAATAAGTTTTACAAGGCCATAGAATGATATATATATATACTATGCCATTTAAATCACTTCTACCTTCTATACGTAAGAATTCAAGTATAGAAATAAACTCTGTCGTGCTGCGGTAACATTGTAACTGTCCCCCAACATGACTGCCTAAGTGTTTAAGGTTAAGTGTGAATATTTCTGTGAGGTCTCAAGTCACTTGATGAATTAATCACATTTCAATTTTAGACCAAAAGCAGCATATAATACATGCACCTGAAGGAAATTTCTTCACTGTGTCTCCGTGTGTGTGTGTGTGTGTGTGTGTGCGTGTAGGGGGCAAATATACACCAGGTGAAGGCTGACTGAGCCACACTGATAACTGAATGTTAGAAGTCTGCTGTCGTTGGTAATACAGAAACATACACAGTCTTCGTGTTCAAGGTCTTCATGGGAATTTCTTCTGTAATTTCTAGAATGGAAAGAAGAAGTTTTTAGAAAACCAATTTTCTACCTATTCTGGATGAATATTTAAAAAATGTTAACTGCCTGTGTACTAAGGAATTTGGCCTCACCCTAAGAGAGGTCTGACCTTTGTCCCAGCTCCTTGGGGAACCTCGAAACCCTTGGGATTTCCTGGGTGATCTGAGTGTCGTCTGTTATTCTCACCTCAACACACGTGATAGTTTATGCTAATGAGATGACTCAGGGTGGGGCCTGTCACACCAGAAAGACCAACCATATGACTCAGGGTGGGAGCTTTGGGTCATGCAGTATCATCTGAGATTGAAACCAGCCACGTGGGCAATGGATCAGTCATGCCTACGTAATGAGGCCTCAACACAAAACTCCGGACACCAAGGCTCAGGTGAGCTTCCCCAGTTGGAAATACGCTGTACACACTCTCAGGACCAGGAGGAGGTGACACTGTCCATGACTCCTTGGGGAGAGGACAACCTGAAGCTCTGCATTGGTACTCCTCCCAGATTCACTCTGTGCATCTCTTCCTTTGCCTGGTTCTAGGTTATATCCTTTCCCTATAAATCATAGTAGTTGTGAGTTTAATAGCTTTCAGTGAGTTCTGGAGGTCCTGCTAGCAAATTTTCAAACCTGAGGGTGGTTTTGGGAAACCCTCTGAACTTGCAGTTGCTAGAAGGACAGTGGTCTTGTTCAGACTCTTCCCTCTGAGTTTGTAGTTGGACCCTAACTCCTTACAACTGGGGTTAGAAGTCTTGGGCAGACTTCTGGAGGACTGTGTCCTCAACCTAACTAACTCTGGGTACTGTCCAAGATGTCCCCAGACCCCGCCCCAAACAAATACTTTCTATGTCTACAGAAAAGACCTAGAAGCCATGGGCCCAGCTTTGTGGTTTCTAATATTAACTCCCTTGAGAGGAAGGACGGCCATTCCCAGGTCTGGATAAGCCCAGGACACGTTGCTATGCCAGAAAGCAAGAAGTTATCAAAGGCTGAATGCCCGTGTTGAAGAACACAGGAGCCAATATGGCCAAAGATAAAAGATTTGAGCGTTCAAAAGTATAACACAAATGCGACTGATTAAACCACACTGAATACATAAAAAGCTCAAAAAGAAAGAGAGACAAAGAATGAGAAAAGAAAAATTTAAAAAGTTCTTTGCCTACTGTGGGGCATCTTGCTTCTAGCCAGATCTGAATTCAAAGGGAAGGGAACAACTTTCTCTAAAAATGGCTCTTGTCCTAGCAGGAGTCCTGGATGTGAAAATACCCTCAAAGCTGCCTCCTTAACAGATGACTACAGAATCTGAGATGACATTAAGAATCTAGTGGAACAAACAAGAAGGCGTCAGTGAGTTTCTAAAACTGTAAGCATTATGTGATCCTTCTAACTTACCAAATTATTAATATTTTATGAAACACAATTTTGAGAGGAAAAATACAATGAAAATGAGGCTAGAAATACCAGATTGGGAAATGATACTGGATTGGCTTCTTGGTAATCCTGGGTGACTGACATAACCTTCAAACCTCTTACCTACTAAATTTTTGCACAGTCAGCCTCAGAGCAGTCAGAGGTAATGAGACAGTGCAGATAAGGCTGCTTTGTGAATCATAGGTAGTATTACTAACATCAACTCATACAAACGTGATTCTACCTCTGATCAGTTTCAACCAGGTGCCTGCACCCGCACAGAACAGGTGAGAGACGGTAAGAGTTCTTCACTTCCACTGCTCTCCTGCACTTGGTGACCAGCAGATTTGAGGGATAAGAAAGAGGACTTAAGAATGTCTTTCAAGTGTTATACAATCTTATCAAAACAGGAAGCTATGTATACAGTTGAGCTTTACTACCAAACCACAACGAAACAGCCAAGTGTGATGGAGGGAGAGTGAAAAAAGCCTTCTGATAGAATGAAAGCTTCGTGGACACACCTGGAAAGAAAGCTAAGGACTGGGACAGGAAGGATCTTGTGTGTGAAGCTAAACAGTCTGAAGTATTAGAGAATGGGGAGCCCTGGGGGTCCTGGCAGGGGAACATCATGAAGGGAATGTTCATGAAGACAGTTACGGTGGAGGAATATGGGCTGCAGACAGGCTGTTTCGACAGACAATGAAGCCCCAAACCAGTGAGGGTAAGGAGACAAGGGGGAGTCACTGAGAAGAAACCTGAGCACTGTGGTTGTGTCTCATTACAGAGAGGAACCCAAGTGGAAAGCAGGCTTTAGTTTTCAACAATATAGCAGAAAGTTTTAACGTACAATAAAACATTAATTTGTAAAAAAAAATACATAGCTAAGCAAGGGAAGAAAATGAGGGAAATCCATAGAGGCCAAAAGTTATGAATCTCAAGAGTTACCTGAACATTAAGATTTTCTGGTGGTCCTGGTGGCTTAAACTTATTAGCACTAAAAGGCTAGCAAGATAAGAAAAAGCCTAGGGTCTACCAAACTGGGAAGCCTGACAAAACCCCCTCAAAAAACTGGGGCCTTAGGAACCATGGCAAAGGGTAAATTTCAAAAAGATCCTTCACTACAGAGAAGAACAGTTAAGAGAGCGTAGGGGGTTTGACATTGGCCTTCCAAGAGACATGCTGCCCACATTCTAATTCCTGGAAACTGTGACTGTGACCTTTTCTGGAAAAATGGCACGAGGACAGAAGAGTAGGAGGCAACGTGACCAGAGGCAGAGAGCAGAGTGATGCAGCCACGAGTCAAGGAGCGCTGGAGCCACCAGAAGCTGGAAGAGGCCAAGAACGGATCCTCCCTAGAGCCTTCAGAGCAGATACGGCCCTGTTGATGCCCTGGTTCCACTCTGACCTCAGAAACGTGAGAGAACGCGTGCCTGTATCTCAGGCCCCTCAGTGTATGGAGATCCACAGTGCCAGCCACAGTAAACCAGGAAGAGGACTTGCCTCACTCAGCCTTGTTTTGAGTAGAGGTAAACAGCACGTGTCCCCAGGAGAATTCTGGTGCTCACACATGACTGGGGCCAGAACTTTCTCAGCACTCTCTCTGTAGCCCAAAATAATTGAGTTTAAATGGGGCCTGGGTTGACAGTGTCCCCAAAGAACTAGAGAAATGCTCCTTTAAACTGAGATTCAACAGGAACATCACAAAACAAACGGTCAGAATCAACACTGTCAGAACTCCAGAAAACAGTCAAAGGTTTATGGCAACGAGTGAATGTGAATCAAGGAAAAGGTGACTTGAAAAGGGTAGGACAGATCTGTAGCATTCTCACTTGCACCTGGCCCAGGCCCCCAGCTTGGCGGTGGACTTGAAGACAGCAGCCCATGTTCCTGGTGAGGGACCCTGGTCTATGTCTCTTCTAACCTGGGGGCTCCCTGAGGGCTTACAGAAGGTGCTTGTCTCTGTTTTGCCTAACACAGAACTCAGTCGGGGTGAAAAAGCAGTGGGCTTTGCTTGAAAACACTGTAAGGCAAACAGAAAGCTACAGCTGCCTGGGGCAAAGGTTATGGCTGAAACACACCATAGACAGCTCAAGGTCTGAGAGGCAAAGCAGAGGAGTCTCTGTGGACAGTTAGGGCATTAAAAAGGGGCCATATATACTGGACAATTAACGAGCCACACGCATGCCCAGGGCAGGGTGCATACACAGACAAGACCTGAGAAGACCCCAAGCTTTCGCTTCTGAAAAAGGGAAAAAGCTATTCTGATCAGATTTGGCTGATCTCCAGGCTTGGTGCAAATAGGAGGTGAAGGCTGAGGCAGAGCTGTGAATAGCCCGGCTGTGCCCAGGGAGCACCCAGCACAGAGCCCCTGCAAAACCTGGGGAGTGGGTATTCTGTTTTCAAACTTTTAGCTCCTGGAGGTCAAGGAAAATCTCTGTCAAAACAGTAGCTGAGCACAAGCTAAAGGAACAGAGAGTTCAGTGACTACACACAACCAGGAATAGAGTCTTTGCAAAAGTAGTTTGGAAAAGTCATAAAACAAATGGACGATTACAGCCTTTGACAATCAAAAACAGCAAACCCTGGGAGGGGGAGAACCTGATTTCCAGAGTTACCACATTGTAGTATTCAAATGTCTAGTTTTCAACCAAAAAAATCACCAGGCATACAAAGAAACAGGAAAGTATAGCCCATTCACAGGAAAAAATAAATAGAATCTGTCCCTGAAGAAATGTAAATACTAGAACTTACTAGACAAAGACTCTAAATCAACTGTCTTAAATGGAAAACCACAGACCCCTGGAAATGCCAACAGAAACCAGGGACAAAGAACCAAAAGAAACCGAGAAAACAATTTATCAACAAAATGAGAATGTCAATAAAGAGAAATTATAAAAAGGAACCAAATAGAAATTCTGGAGCTGAAAAGTAAAATAACTGAAAAAAAGTCACTAGAGGGACTATACAGCATATTGGAGCAGGCAGAAGAACCAGTGAACTCGCAGACAGGACATCTGAAATCATCCACCTGAAGGAGCAGAAAGAAAAAAGAATGAAGAATAGTGGATAGAGCCTACCGGCCCTGCGGACCACACGTCAAGTGGACCAACATGCATGTGACGGGAGTTTCAGAAGGAGAAGAAAGAAAGGGCCAGAAGGAATACTGGAAGATTAAATGACAATCTTGAAAGCAGCAAGAGAGAAGAAACATACTAAGGAAATCAGTAAGATTAACAGCCACTTTCTAATTGAAACCGAGGAAGCCAGGGGCAGTGGGATAACATATTTAAAGTGCTAAAAGGAACAGCTATCAACAAGAATTCTCTATCTGGCAAAACTATTCTCCAAAAACTAAGGAGTAATTAAGACATTCCCAAACAAACACAAGCTGAGGGAGCGCACTGCCACTAGGCCTGCTCTCCAAGAAGTGCTGAAGGGACCCTTCAGGTTGAAACGCAAGGACGCTACACAGTGATTCACAGCCGTATGGGTGTTGCATTTTTGGTTTGTAACTCCACTTTTTGTTTTCTACATGATTTTTTAAAAAGATAATATATAAAACAATTAAAAATTTATGGTTTTGGGCAAACCGTATGAAGACGTAAAATCTAACAAGAATATCAGTAGAGGAAGAGCTGTATAGGAGCAGAGTTTTATATGCTATTAAAGTTAAATTGGTATCAATTCAAACTAGATTGTTATAAATTTAGGATGTTAATTGTAACCCTCGTGGTACACACTAATATCTAAAAAAAAAAAAAAACCACAAAAGGAAATGAGATGAGAATCAAAACAGCACACTACAAAAAAGTCAACTAGACACAAAGGTGGCAGTGGATGAAGGAAATGAGGGGCAAAAAAGGCATAAGACTGACAGAGAAAATCCCAGCAAAACGGCGGAACTCCTTCATCAGTCATTACCTTTTTTTAACCAGAGCCTAAAGCACCTGAGGGAAAGGAAACACCCAACTCGAGCCCCCTCTAGCCTTCCTTTCCCACATCAGGAGGAAAGAGAAAAGGCTGAGAAACACCTGTGAAGGCCACAGCCCAGGGCCAGGCTCACGGAGACGGAGAACTAAGCGTAAACTCTCTAACACTTCCTGCTTCCTTCAGCCTGCAGCTTACCACAGCGCCGGATGGGTGACAGGGATTACAGCCGAAAGAACAGGCGCAGCTCTGACAGTATTTAAAAAAATTCCCTAGGGAAACCACAAGACAAGAGAGGAGGCAAAAACAAGGGCTCCAGAGGAGATTGTGGCCTCTGACACCCACAGCTACAGCCAACAACAAACACAGCCTGACTACTGCCAGATAACATAAACCTCACAATAAAGGCCTGGTCACCCCAGTTCTTCTCCTCAATACATCATGTCTGGCTATCAGCAAAAAATTACAAGGTATTCTAAAAGGCTAAAAACACAGTAGGAAGAGACAAAGCAAACATCAGATGCAGACTCATATGACAGAGATGTTGGAATTACGGACCAGGAATTTAAAATAACTAGTGTTAATACCCTAAGGGCTCTAACGGAAGAGTGGACAACATGCAAAAACAGATGGGTAATTAGGCAGAAAGATGGAAACTCTAAGAAAGAATTAAAAGGAAATGCTAGAAATCAAGACACTGTAACAGAAATGAAGAATGCCTTATATAAAAAAATCTATGCCTAGGCTTATCATAGTCAAACTGCAGAAAATCAAGATAAGACGTAAATTTGGAAAAGATAACATCCGGCAATTTTCCACCCGTGCTGGAAGACACAAATCCTGGTTCAGAAAGTCCAATACATCTCAGGCTGTGAGACTATAAATAAAAGGATGGGATGGTAAAATGTTTCCAGTGGGGATGACAAGAAGGACGGCTATAAACAGAAAACGCAGATCTCACCAAGGGCCGCTGTTTGGGGAGGGGTTGCAATGGCAGCAACATTAAAGTGAACACGTGTGATATCTTTACAGGACAGATTATAGAACAGAATGCAGAGGGGAGGGCTAAGATGTCAGAGAGAAGCTGTGAGAAGAGCCACAGAAGCTGACGTCGCAGAGTGGATGATGGAAAGGGGAGGCCGAGAGAAGGAGAAAACAGGTCCTTGCAGACACCAGCCTATGCCTTGGTAAGGTCCTGGGTCAGAGTTTTGAGTCTCTGCTTTCTGGATTATGAAATGGGGCATATGCTGACCGATGACCTGGCGCTTCACATTCTTATGTAACTCATTGAGGAAATGCATGTGAGCATGCTTTATAAGCTGTAAAGGTTGAGGTACAATGTCATTTATAAGTTCCCTTCAAGCTATTATTTTGCAATACTGTGATTATTTTGATTCTTGGGGAAGAGAACAATTTTAGGATCAGCAAATATGCTAATTTACCTAAAACAACATAGCAACATACCAACATAATTCTTAGGTTATTTCCAAAGCAAAAAGTAACCATCTTTTTAATTATTATTATTTTTTTAACATTACAGTATGGCCAATTTCTGAAGAGCAAACAAACAAAAAAAGTAACAGTAGTACTCTCTCACACACATAATCTACAGTTGGTCAATGGTATCAAATTGAAATTTCAACAAAAGAAAAACAAAATGAAAAAAATTTAGTATGTTTTATAATCTCCTCACCATCCGTTTGAGTCTCATTCAGAAACAGCTTTAATTTCCTGCTCCGAAGGCCAAACACCTTGGCTGCTTCATACAGAAGACCCTGGTGGGTGAGTCCACTCTGCCCAAGTGGGTTTTCAAGCAGCAGAGTGCCCACTGTTCCCATTAAACACTCTACAGAAGAAAGAACAAACTGGATTAAATCCTAGAGTTCACCCCCTTGCTACTGGATACCTAGGCAGGGCTGCAGACAGCACTAATGGCAGAGCTAAAGGCTTTGAAAGCCAGCCGCGGAAACAGGAGCACGAGTGGGGCAGCTGTACAGTCAGCAGATGCAGCCTTAAACAACCCACAGAGGGAAAGGGGAAGGGGAAAAAGAAGAACCAACTAGTATAAAAGTCCAGCAGCTTGGGGAAGAGATATTCAGCAAGCAGTCAAATGAAGAGCCCAAAGGTTTCAGCAACAAAGTGCAAACGAGGACCCCAAAATACCCAGAAAACATAAACGTCAATCTAGTCTGTTGATCAAGACCTGACTTACATACAACAGTTTTCAGAACACTTTCCAAGGAAAAAAAACAAGGCAAAATTAAAATGTTTTGGTGGGGTCAGACTGGTGGCACAGCGGTTGAGTCCGCATGGTCCACTTTGGAGGCCCAGGTTTGCCGATTTGGATCCCAGGCATGGACCTACGCACCACATGCCAAGCCACGCTGTGGCAGGCGTCCCACATATAAAGCAGAGGAAGATGGGCACGGATGTTAGCTCAGGGCCAGTCTTCCTCAGCAGAAAGAGGAGGACTGGCAGCAGTTAGCTCAGGGCTAATCTTCCTCAAAAAAAAAAAAAAAAAAAAAAGCTAAAACGTTTTGGCACTTTAACAATTTAGCTTCATTTAGCTGTAATTTTTACCTAACTAATGCATGTCATTTCCTGACCACGTCAGATGGATGAGGGTGTTTCTACATAAATATACCAAAAGAAACAAGCCTTGTGCACTCCCCAAGGCCGTATGGGAGTCTCCACTTTAATCACTACACTGAAGCTGCCTTGAAAAGTCCATGCAAGTCCGAGAGGTTGAATGTTAAAAGAAACAGTGCCCACATTGCCAGGTGAGGGTGCTCGCAGTTGGGGGAGGCACACACCTTGTGGGTCCGCGTCCAGAAGCTGTAGGTTGACATACTGACAGAGGAGAGCACTGGGACTGTCGATCAGAGAGGGGGCCGATCCTGCAGTCACACACAGTGTTTTTCCACTAAGACTCAGTAAATCGGTTTGGTTTTGTATTTCTAAAAATAACAACAACAATCATTCTTTCAGGGGTAGAGAGATCAGAGCTGAAGTCATTCACTTTTTCCTATTTAATTAATTTATCATCTATCCTTAAAGTAAGGCTTTCCATTTATTTCTGTTTATCAAAGGACACTATCTTTTCTATAAAATCAGGCTTTAACGATGTGCAAATAGTAGGAAAGTAGTGTTGCAAAATAAATAGCATAATATTCATAACTTAAAATATAAGGAAAATTGTTTACTCCCCTTTTACCATTTTCTCTGTATATTACAGCTCCTCTTAATATATCCTCCTATATTAGAATCCCAAAATTCACCATGAAAAGAAGCTTTATAATAAAAAATGATAATTATAGTCAGAAGATAAAACAAGTTATTTGATTCAACAACATGTGGAAAATAGCAAGACACACAGAACACATGTAGCATAATTTATATAAAATTAAACAGTATTAGGGATGCAAACACAGGTGAACGACTGGTAGTGGCTGTGACCGGGGACAGGAGAAGTAGCATGTCTGACACCGGGCTGGGGCGGATCCTCAAGGAAAAAGGGACCTGCCCCACCTAGTGGATGGATGCCCATGCCCAGCCCGGGGCCGGGGGTTTTCTCTCAAGCCGCACCTGTCACTTCATGGAAACTCCTGTAGGACCAGTTGATAGAAATTATTTCAAGCCTGCTGTGTGGACGGTTCTGCATGACATGCTGCCCCATGGAGAGTGGACGACTGCAGTCCTACAGCCTGCTTTGATTCTGGGTGGCCCTGAAGAACAGTGGTGGACGGGAATCCTCCCAGTGGGTACCACTTCATTTAGAGCAGCTGGTTGTTCATTTTGATCAGGAGAGATTGCCAGAGGAATGGATCTATACTAATTCACGGGCAGTGAACAGGAATGGTCAGGGATTGGAAAAAACAGAAGTGGTTTGCAAGGAAGTCAGGGCAAGAGGTATGTGGACAGATCACTCCAAATGGGCAGACTGTGTGAATGAGGATCCTAGAAACTAGGTGGATAATACGACCCATTCTGTGGAAGTCAGCTGGTCTTTCCCAGTCACTCCTGTCCTTGCCCAATGGACTGATGAATGAAGAGGCCATCCTGGCTGGGAATGGTGTTACAGATGGGCTCAGCAACATGACCTCCGCTCCCGAGGCTGATTTTGCTACAGTGTTTCTCACCCGCCAACAGCAGAGGCCATCACTAGCTCCCAGCATCATATTATTGCCAGGGGAGTTGAGGAGGGCTCCTGACGGCAGGCTGGCTACTGGGCCACTTCCACCATGGAAGAGGCAGTGCCTATTTCTACTGAAACAGACACTTCTTTTGGAAATGGATTAGCTTTGCTGCCTGCAATGCTTCCGTCAAACTCCATGGACTGTCTTATTATTCACAATATGCATCTCACACAGCATTGCTTCTGACCAAGAAACTGATTTTTCAGCAAAGTGTGGTAAGGCACGCACGTTCAGGAAATTCACTGGCCATACCACGTTCCCCATCATCACGAAACAGCTGGTCTTGAAAAACAGTAGAATGGCCTTTTGAAGACTCAGTTTCAGGACCACCTGGGTAGCAACACCTTGAAGGGCTGGGGTAATGTCCTTCACGATGCCCTTCATGCTCTAAATCAGGGACAGGGAGACTATGGCCCCTGGCTGGCTGCCTGTCCGTTTACGTAAACACAGTTTTAATAAAACACAGCCTTGCCCCTCTTTCACATATGATCATGGCTGCTTGTGCATTATAATGGCAGAGTTCTAGCTCCTAGTCTAAAATATTTACTTTCTGCCTTTTGAGAAGAAGTTTGCTGACCCCTGCTCAAAATCAGAGACTCACATATGGCATGTGAAGATGAAAGCTTTGACCCATTGTCAGTTACAGAACTGAGACTGTAATGTTATGAATTCTTTCTTATTTATATAAGAATATATTTGTGTACATATTAACCAATTCTTATTTTTTCCACTCTCCTACTTTCCTATCATATAACATAAAGTATATTAACAGAATTTAACTTTATATGTCAAATCAAAGGGGAAAGGTGCCTCAAGCTAGAAGAGAAACCAACATCGCCACAGATAAGGTGACTTTCTAAGCGGTATTGGGTGAGATGGTTAGCATATTTTCAGTTGTACAAGGGATAGTTGAACATGTGACTTTTAATTTATGATGGTCTTATCTGGAAGTGAGATATGGTTTACAGAGCCATGTGCAGATGCCAGAATCCTAAGGGGTGGACTGTGGTGGTTTCACCCTGTGTCAACTCAGCTAAGCTAAAACTGCTTCCCAGAACTCTCCGCCTGGCCTGGTCTGGGTTGGGGCTGACCACAGAGAAAGGTGCACAGGGTTTGGAAGGGAGGAGTTTAGTTACAGCCACTTTGTTTGAAAGGTCAACGTTGGGCCCAGGCACCATTCAGCTTTCATGGGCTGCTGCTTGCTGGGTCAGAGTGGACAGCCACACTCTTCCTGTGCTCTTCCAACTTCTGGGCCAAGCAGACGAGCACTTCTCTGGCAAAGCTTCTTCTGCAGGTCCCCTGACAGTTGGTGTTCAACGTGGCCAGACAGATGTGGGTTCCGGTCTGCCCTTGCTCTTCCCTGCTTCTCATCCTACAGTATTTTCAGGTAGACTCAAGCTGTCCACTGGCTTACCAGCTTCCCTGGGTGGATCCTGGGCAGAGATTTTTTCTTAGATCCTCCAACCAACCAGTCTTCCAGACCTTTACTTTCCCAATTTCTCCCACATTACTTTTGATTCCCTTAAATGACACAATGGTAAATGGTCTTCCACAGTGGTTCTATCAATTGACAATCCAGCCGTGAAGGACAGTTCCTATTACACAGCTTCCCAGACAACACTGGACCCCATAATTTTTCTAGTTTTTGCCAATCTGGTGGCATGTAATAGTACCTCATTGTGGTTTTTATCCGAGGTTTAGCAGTTTTCCCTTTACTTCTTGGTCATGATATTTACTCTTTTAAGCTATTTAAAAGTTTCTGAAAATGAGCATTCAGATTCATGGAGTGAGTGTACTAGTTTCCTACAGCTGCCCTAAGAATCATAAACTGGGAGGCTTAAAGCAACAGACACTTGTCCCACAGCTCTGGAGTTGAGAAGTCCGGAATCAATGTGATAGCAGGGCTGTGCTAACCCGGACCTGTCGGGATCCTGCCCTCCTCCTCCTGGCTTCTGGAGGCTCCTGCAACCCCTGGCACTCCTCAGCTTGCAGCTGTGTAATCCCAGTCTCTGCCTTTGTCATCACATGGAGTTCTCCCCGTGTCTGTGTCTTCACATGGCTCTCTTCTTCTAAGGATACCACGCACACTGGAGTAGGGCCCACCCTACTCCGGTACGACCTCATCTTAACTAATTACAACTGCAACGACCCTATTTCCAAACAAGATCACATTCAGTGTTACTGGGTAAGGACTTCATTCAACATCTTTTTTTTTTGCCGGGGTGGGGGTCACAATTCAACACATGACAGTGGGAGAGAATATACTTATAATTCTTCAAAATTTTATTTAGGCTTGTCTTACTGAGAATCTGGATTTAGCAAGATGCAGGCAGTATGTTTAATGAAGTTAAAACTCACCAGGGAAGTCTCTGAAGCCCAGAGTCCATCACATGGCTAACAGGCAAGAGGTTGAGTTAAAACTGTCATCTCTAGCAAGTCCAGTGTTCCTTAGCCCTATCACACAGTAAGGAGCAGCAGAAACACTGTGGCAGGCACTGCTGAGAGCCCGCCCTGACTGACAGAGTCAGGAAGAGGGCAAAGGCTACATGCATAACTGGTATGAAGCAATCATCTCCATGGATCCACCTCATGTCAAAGCACATGGATACCTTTCAACTTTCCACGTACCTGTTTCACCATGGAAGACAGCCAGCCTTGTAGTTTTTACACCAAAAATGCTAGTAACAACACTCTTCAGCTTTAGAAGGTCCAACCTATTATCACCTTTTGGATTTTCCAGAAGCAATACTCCACCTAAAAAGCCACAAATATAAGTAAAACTGAAGAAAACACATTAAATTTGAATGAAAAGTCAAAGGAGACAAGGGGGCTCAAGCTCTAATTTCCCTTTAAGTATATACTATATATACTCTTAACATGTGCTTTGGCAATCTTTGGTAGACATGTTCCAGGGATGGAACTCCATCAGGCAATCTGCTCATCTTTTTCTAGATTCAAACTTGTCTCTATGATCTGCATTTTTCGTTTTGTGCCATTTATAAATCCCTAGGGCTCAGAGTGGTAAAAAATACTATCTGATGTAAAAATAACATCCTCAAGTGGCCCCTGATGTTGATTTATCCTATACTCTAGATTCAACTCCAGATATTTACTTCGCTGACTTGTTTAAACATTTTATTTTGAGATAACCATAGAGGCATGTGAGGTTAGAAGAACAGTAGAGATATCATGGGCTCTTTACCTAGTTTGTCCCAATTAACAACTTTGAAACTATAGCACAATATTATGACCAGGATACTGACATTGACACAGTCAAGATACAGAACAACTCCATCACCACAAGAATCCCTCATCTTGCTCTTTAAAATCTACACCTATTTCCCGCCTCCCTCTACTCCCTAATTAACCTCTGGCAAACAATCTATTCTCCATTTCTATAATTTTGTCATTTCAAGAATGCTATATAAAGGGAATCACATGAGACATAACCTTTGGGATTGACTTTTTTCACTCAGCATAAATCTTTCAAGATTCATCCAGGATGCTGCATTAATCAATAGCTTGTTCCTTTTTATTGCTGAGTCGTTTTCTATGGTTTGGATGGACGAGAGGTCGTTCAGCCACCACCTATGAAGAACGCTTGGGTTGTTTCCAGCTTTTGGCTATTACGTAGAGTACAGCTACTATAAACACTTGAGTAGAGGTTTTTTGGTGAACATAAACTTTCATTTCTCTGGAATCAAAATACCCAGAAGTGTAATTGCTGGATGATTGTGGAAAGTGAACATTTAGTTTTTTAAGAAACTGCTACATGTTTTTCAGAGTGGCTGTACCATCTTAAAACTCCTACCGGCAATACATGAGAGACCCAGTTTCTCTACAACCTCACCAGCATTTGGTATTGTCACTATTTTTTTTTTTTTACTATTCCAATAGGTGTGTAGTGATATCTCCTTATGATTTTAATTTGTATTTCTATAACGACTAATGATGTTGCACATTTTCATGTGCTTATCTGTCATCTGTATATTTTCTCTTGTAAACATCTGCTCCTCTCTTTTCCCATTTTCTAATTGAACTTTTTAACTGCTGAGTTCTGAGAATTCTTTATATATTCTAGATACCTCTTTGTTAGATATGTGGTCTGCAAAGATCTTCTCCCAGTCTGTGGCTTGTTTTTTCATCCTTTTCACAGGATCTTTTGCACAGCAGAGTTTTAAATTTTGATGAGATTCAATTTATCAGTTTTTCCTTTTATGGCTTGGGCTTTTGGTATCAGGTCTTAAAAACTCTTTGCTTACTCCTGAACTCTAAAGATTTTATGTTTTTTTCCTAAATGTTTTATAGTTTTACATTTGAGTCTGTGATCCATTTTCAGTTAATTTTTATAAAAGGTATAAGACTTAGGTCTGGGATTTTTTTCTACGTATGGATATCTAATTGCTCTAGCACCATATAATGAAAAGACTCCTCAACTGAATTGCTTTTGTTCTTTTCAACAAAAGCATTTGGCCACACTGTGTGGTCTATTTCGGGTTCTCTGTCTGGAACGCTAATCTATGTGTCTGTTCTGTACTCATGCCACAGTCTTCAGATGAGTCTTGAAATTGGGTAAACTGATTTCTCCCACTATATTCTTATGTTCCTAAATTACTTTAGCTACTTTATTTCCTTTCTCTTTCCAGATAAATTTTAGAGTAATTTTGTCTATATCTACAAAACAATATCGCTGAGATTTGATAGGAATCAAGTTTAACCTGTATATTAATTTGGGGAGAAGTGACATGTTTACTATATTGAATCTTCCAATCCATGAACATGATGTCTATTTATTTAGTTCTTTGATTTTTTTATCAGTATTTTATAGTTTTGGCATAAAATGTTATACATGTGTTTTTAGATTTACAGTGTCCTTTTTTTGAGCAATTGTAAATGGTACTGTATTTTAAATTTCATTCTCCATGTGTCCACTGCTAGTATACAAAAATTAAATTGATTTTTGTATGTTTATCTTATAGCCTGTGTATTTGATGAAAGTTTTTTCTTTTGCTTTTTATAAGCAATGTGATTTTATTCAACTATTTTGAAGATAAAACCCCTCAATTAATGCTTGAACCCAAAAGGTATAGAAAACTGGCCAAAAATACTTTAAAGTAATAAATTTAAAGGTCATTTGTAGGTTTTTCCTCGTAACATGAGTGGTGTCAGCCAGACAGGAAATAACAAACCATATCAAATCACGTTAAAGCAGATGATCAATCTGTGGCTCCATTGGTAACTACTCCTAGGAGAGTAACCTTGTTGGAGTTGGGAGCTCTTCTTCCCAATTATTTGGTCAGCTGGCCCAGAAAGGGACAGTACTGGAGTCAGCAGAGGAGGGAGCTAGGCCCCATCTGTCTTGTCACTGCTCATTCTGGTGACCCCGACTGAAGCTGACACAGAACCCTGGCCTTGCTGACATCACTGATGTACATCCACTGCCCCTCGGACTGACTGGTTCCACAGGGTCCTCTCACAGCCTCTCCCCGAGACAAGCCAGGATGTCAGCAGTGATGGGCCAGCCCACATGCCACACACCACTGAACTTGTGCAGCAGTTCAGGGGACCACGTTTCACCTGAGGCATCATCACAGGTCCAAATGAACACACGACCATCCTGGGAACAGCTGGTGACAATGCTGGTGGGCCAACCAATGGAGAGGTCTCAGGACACACTGCAGATTCCTTGGGATTTTCTACGTAGACAATCATGTCATCTTCAAATAGGGGTAGTTTCATTTCTTCTCTTCTGATCTGTAAGCCTTTTCTTTTCTTTTCTTGCCTTATTCTACTGGCAAGAATTTCCAGTACAATGCTGAATAAAAGTAGTGAAGATAGGCATCCTTGCCTTGGTCCTTATTTTAGGCAGAAAACATTCAATCTCTTCCCATTAAGTATAATGTTAGCTGTAGGTTTTTTGTAGATGCTTATTATCAAGTTTACAAAGTTCTTCTCCCTGTTTTTCTGAGTTTTTTTTATCAGGAATGGTTGTTGAATTTTGTCAAATGCTTTTTCTGTAACAAATGGTATAATCGGGTAATCTTTTAGCCTGTTAATATGGTAGACTACACTGATTGGTTTTGGGATACTGAACCAGCCTTACATTCTTAGAATAAACCCTACTTATCATAATATATAATTCTTTGTATATATAGCTATATTTCATTTCATGATATTTTGGTAAGAATTTTACATTGATATTCATGAGGGATACTGGTCTATAGTTTTCTTGTGTGTTGTCTGCATCTGGTTTTGGTGTCTAATATCTTACTAAAGTGAGTTGTGAGTGTTCCTTCTATTTTCTGGAAGAATCGGTGTAGAATTGGCATTCATTTTTTTAAAGTCTAGTTGAATTCTCTAGCAAAACCATTTGGATATGGAGATTTCTTGAGAGTTAAAATTACGAATTCAATCTCCTTATTAGCAATAGGGGTACTGAAATGATCTATTTCATACTGGGTGAGTTGAAGTAGTTTGTGCTTTTTTTAAAATTCTATTGAAATCATAATAGTTTATAATATTGTGAAATTTCAGTTGTACATTATTGTCAGTCACCATTATATGTGCCCCTTCACCCCTTGTGCCTACCCCTCAACCCTCTTCCCCTCTGGTAACCACTCAACTGTTCTCTTTGTCCATGTGTTAGTTTATCTTCCACATATGAGTGAAATCATATGGTGTTTTTCTTTCTCTGTCTGGCTCATTTCACTTAATATAATACCCTCAAGGTGTAACCATATTGTTGCAAGTGGGATGATTTTGTCTCTTTTTATGGCTGAGTAGTATTCCATTGTACATATACACCACATCATCTTTATCCAATCATCAGATGATGGGCACTTGGGTAGCTTCCATTTCTTGGCTATTGTGAATAATGCTGCAATGAACATACAGGTCCATAAGTCTCTTTGAATTGTTGATTGCAAGTTCTTTAGATAAATACCCAGTAGTGGGATAGCTGAGTCATATGGTATTTCTATTTTTAATTTTTTGAGGAATCTCCATAGTGTTTTCCATAGTGGCTGCACCAGTGTGCATTCCCACCAGCAGTGTACAAGGGTTCCCTTTTCTCTACATCCTCTCCAGCGTTTGTTATTTTTTGTCTTGGTGATTATAGCCATTTTAATGGGTTATCTTAGTGTAGTTTTGATTTGCATTTCCTTGATTATTGGTGATGTTGAACATCTTTTCATGTGCTTACTGGCCATGTGTATATCTTCTTTGGAGAAAAGTTTGTTCATATCCTCTGCCCATTTTTTCATTGGGTTTTTTGTTTTTATGTTGTTCAGTTGTGTGAGCTCTTTATATATTCTGGAGATTAACCCCTTGTTGGATATATGATTTGTGAATATTTTCTCCCAGTTGGTGGGCTGTCTTTTTGTTTTGTTCCTGGTTTCCTTTGCCTTGCAGAAGCTCTCTAGTCTGATTAAGTCCCACTTGTTTATTTTTTCTTTTGTTTCCCTTGTCTGAGGGGACATGGTATTCGAAAAGATCCTTCTAAAACGAATGTCAAAGAGTGCACTACCTATATTTTCTTGTAGGAGTTTTATGGTTTCCGGTCTTACCTTCAAGTCTCTGATCCATTTTGAGTTAACTTATTGTGTATGGTGTAAGATAATGGTATACTTTCATTCTTTCGCACGTGGCTGTCCAGTTTTCCCAACACCATGTATCGAAGAGACTTTCCTTTCTCAATTGTATGTTCTTAGCACCTTTGTTGAAGATTAGCTGTCCATAGATGTGTGGGTTTATTTCTGGGCTTAGTTTGTGCTTTTTGAGAAACTGGTTCATTTCATGCAAGTTGTCAAATTCACGTGTGGAGAGTTGTTCATGGTATCTGCTTATCTTTTTGATTTCTGCAGTCTGTATTGATATCTTGTTTCATTCGAGATATTGGTAATTAGTATCTTCTTTTGTTCTATATCAGTCTCACTAGAGGTTTATTGATTTTATTTTTTTTGAAGAACTACATTTTTGTTTCACTGATCTTCTCTATTGTTTTTCTGTTTTCAATTGTGTTGATTTCTGCTCATTTTTATTTTCCTTCTGTTTACTTAGGGTTCATTTTATTTTTGTTCTGCTTTTTTTAGTTTCTTGAGGTTGGACCTTACATTATTGATTTGAAACCTTTCTTCTTTTCTAATTTTAGTCTTTGGAGATATCAATTAGCTGCTTCCCAGATATTCTGATATGTTGTATTTTCCTTTTCACTCAGTTTTACGTATGTTTTCCTTGACATTTTTTCCCTGATCATGGATTATTTGGAAGTACACTGTTTACTTTTGAAGTGTGTAAAGATTTTGCTTTTATCTGTAACTGATTTATAGTTTGATTCCATTGTGGTCAGAGAACATACTCTATATGATTCCAACTCTTAAATTGAGTTTTGTTTTATGGCCCAGGCTGTAATCTATCTTGGTAAATGTTCTCTGGGAGTTTGAATAGAATGTGTATTCTGCCGCTATTCGGTAGGGTGTTTCATAAATGTTGATTAGATTCTGATTTCTGTGTAGCTGTTGTATTAATTGTTCAAAGAGGTATAGGCAATTCTCAAACTATAATTATGGATTTTCTAATTCTCCTTTAAGGTCTATCAGTTTTTGTTTCATGTATTCTGCAGCTCTGTTGTTAGGTACATACACATTTAGGATCATTATGCTTTCCTTGTGGATTGACATATATTATTCAATGTCATAGGTAATTTTCTTTGCTAGGAAGTCTACTTTATGGAAATGAACATAGGCATTCCTGCTTTCTTTATGTTTGCACAATATATCTTTTTCTATTCTTTTACTTTCAAGCTACCTATATTGTTATATTTAAAGACTTATATAGCTATAACATATAGCTGGATAATGTGTTTTCATCACTCTGTCAATCTCTATTAATTGATGTATTTAGACCATCTATATTTAGTGTAATTATTGATGTTAAGCTTAAGCCTTCCATTTTATTTTCTGATTTCTATTCTGTTTTCTTTTCCCAAGCGTCCTGTGGGTTACCTGAATACACCTTAGGATTCCATTTTTCTCTGTCTAGTGTTTTTGTACGTATTGCTTAGTACAGACTTTGTAGTGGTTGCACTAGGTTGTACATTATATATACATAACTACTAGTCTACTGGTGTCGGTGTTTACCAGTTTGACAGAAATGTAAGAACCTTACTTCCTTTTACATCCCTTGGCTATTCCCATTTATATATTTTATGTCTTAAATATTTCTTACATATGCATTGAGATGTTACAGTTTTTGCTGTAACCACAAACATAAGTTAGAAAATTCAAGAAGGAAAGTCTGTTCAATTCACCTGTATTTTGACTCTTTCCATTGTTATTTCTTCCATACTGATGTCCCTAGATTCCCTCTTTTATCGTTTTCTTTCTGTTTTAAGAATTTCCTCTAGCTATTCTTTTGGGTTAAGTCTTGCTAGCGACAAGTTCTCTCAGTTTTCCTTCATTTGAGACTGTCTTGATAGTCTCTTCATCTGAAGATATTTCTGCTTGATACAGAATTCTGGGTAGACAGCACTTACATTTTAGTGTTTGAGAAATGTTGTCCTTTTACCTTCCGGCCTCCAAGGTTCCTGATGAGAAATCCAGTATCATTCGAATTGCTCTTCTCCTTTAAGTTAGGTGTTGCACATCTCTCTCTCATTGCTTTCAAGATGTTTTCTTGGCCTTAAGTTCAGAAGTTTGCCTATGCTACATCTCGATGCAGATTCTTTTGGGGTTATCCTGTAAGGGATTTC
The DNA here is from genome assembly GCF_021613505.1 of Equus quagga. Lineage (NCBI taxonomy): Eukaryota > Metazoa > Chordata > Mammalia > Perissodactyla > Equidae > Equus > Equus quagga. The sequence continues at coordinate 1,383,930 of NW_025799872.1, read as the reverse complement.
CTTAGCTTCTTGAATATGTAGATTTTGTGTTTCGTCAAATTTAGTAAGTTTTCAGCTATTATTTCTTTGAATACTTTTTCTGTCCTGTCTTTTTCTTCTCTTTCTCTCAGAATTCAATCACAAGAATATTAAACTTTTGTTATTATCCCACAGATCTTTGAGGCTCTGTTCATTTTTTTCAGATTTTTTAAAAAAACTGTTGTTCAGAATGGGTACTTTTGATTGTTCTACCTTCCAGTTCACAGATTCTTTCCTGTCTCTTCTATTCTGTTGTTGAGCCCATCCACTGAGTTTTTGTATTTTAGTTATTGTATTTCTCAGTTCTAAAATTTTTACTTGATTCTTTATATCTTCTGTTTCTTTGTTGAGGCTACTTTTCATTTGTTTCTACTATGTTTATAATTGGTCTGTGAAGCATTTTTATTCTGGCTGCATTACATTTTTCAGATAATTTTCACATTTCTGTCATCTTGGTGTTTATAGGTATTGATTGCCTTTTTTCATTCAGTTTAAGATCTTCCCTGTTCTTGGTATGATGAGTAATCTTTAATTAAAACCTAGACATGTTAGGTATTAGGAGACTCTGGTTCTTATTTAAACCTTCTATTTTAGCTGGCTTTGTCTGACATCACACCGGCAGGGGAGAGGGGACACTGCTTTGTTACTGCCTGCTGGGAGGGTGGGAAGGGAAGTCTGGGTTCCCTGTTCAGTCTCCACTGACACTAAGGTCAGGATTCCTTGCTACTGCTGGGAGGGGGCGAGGAGGGAGTTTCCACTCTCCTCCAGGCCTCCACTGCTGCCTCCATGGCGGTGAAGAGTGGGAGTGCCTGCTTACTGCTCCCCATGTGGCCTTCACTGATGCCTCGGCAGGCAGCAGGGATATGCGGCCTCATTCCCACCGGGCGGTGGTACGAGGGAGGGATGCCCTGCTGCTGCCTGTGGGGACGGACATCCAGGCTCTCCACATGCTCTACCCTGACACTGCTAGGCAGAGGGGTTCATAACTGCCTGGGTGGGAGGAAAGTCCTGGCTCACTACTTAGTCTTCTCTGATAGTAGCGTGGCGGTGGGGGCTTGAGGCTCCTCAGCCTGGCAAAGGTCTAAGCTCTCCACTTGGCCTCTGCTGGCGTGAGGGCCACAGTTTCTTCTCTTGCATTTGGCTGGAGTAGAGCAGTTATTATCTCCAAGTTTTCTGTCTTGCTAGGCTGCCCCTCTTCTGGTCCTTCATCTAGAGAGAGAAGGATTTTGTTGGGGCAATTTTGTGCATGCTTGTTGGCATTTCCAGGTTTCTGGCTTCTTCAGCTCCAAGGCTGCGGTACATGAGGCAAAAAGAAAACCCTGAGAACTCTCCACTATTTTGTTGCTTGGTTCCAAGGTCCCTAGCTGGTCTGTCTTCCCTCCACCTTTAAGAGTTTTTTTTTTTGTTTTAAAGATTGGCACCTGAGCTAACAACTGCTGCCTTTTTTTTTGCACGTGTGTGTGTGGGTCCTTCTAGTTGTGGCATGTGGGATGCCGCCTCAGCATAGCCTGACAAGCAGTGCCATGTCTGCACCCAGGATCCGAAGCAGAGAAACCCTGGGCTGCTGAAGCAGAGTGTGTGAACTCAACCACTCGGCCATGGGGCCGGCCCCAAGAGTCTTCTTGTAGTGGTCTTTACATACCATCTCCAGAGTGTTCAGCTGTACTTTGTGGGAGGAACAGGGAAAACTACATCTAGTCCATCTTCCTAGAAGTGCAAGTCCAATCATTTACTTTCAAGAATTCATTTTGATGACAATTAGATAGAAAAAGTTATCCAGTTTTACCAATTCTCTTATAAAAGCTTTAAAGACATTCACAGGTTTAACTAAAACACAAAATACAAACCATGGAATTCATTTACGCTCTTACCTTGCTCACTGCCATTTGTACAAATATTAAGATTGACATATGCGCAAGCAGGGCCAGGCACAGATGATCCTCTAGTGAGTGTAATTTCCAGGTCAGACCCCTTCAACTGAGAAGAGGGGAATACATGAGTGAGCCACTGTAGCACCTGACCACAGTGTCACCAAACAACACAGAAACTATTTCTTCTCAGTAAGAATCAGAGCTCTATACAATTCTGATAGCACATTCAGTATCATTACCAAAAAAGTCCAGAACTACAATTTTTCCCCTCATTTTTTTCTTTTTACCTTGTTCTTTTAAAAATGTAAATTTTTGATTATATAAACAATATATGGTCATTTTTTAAAAAGCCAAACAGTTTAAAAATATGCAAAATAGAGAGCCAGCTCTGATGGCCTAGGGATTAAAGTTTGGCATGCTCCACTTCAGTGGCCAAGGTTTGGTTCCCAGGCACGGAACTAGACCACCTGTCTGTCAGTAGCCATGCTGTAGCAGCAGCTCACGTAGAAGAACCAGGACCTACAACTAGAATAAACAACTACGTACTGGGGCTTTGGGGAGGAAAAGTAAAAAATTTAAAAAAAATAAGCAAAATAGAAAATGAAACCATCTTGTAACTTGCCCCAGTCACTTTCAGCCCCTGCTCCTCTATCCTATTTGTCCCATATAAAGTAGGAACAAGGAACAAATGACTGAATGAATGACTGACTGACACAGAAAAGGATTGATTCCCCTGTTACAAATGATCCACTTCTGAATTATGGGCCAAGGTCTTCCATGTGTGGGTATCAGATTTTCATAGTTACATCTAAAATGGGCCAATAGGAGGCGAAATTGTACCTTTATGTACAACTTACTCTCATAAAAGTTAACTGCTTTTCAAGTCAATTGCTGTTTACTTTAACAGTAATTCCCAGAATCCACAATGCTGACTTCCTAGTTTTAGAGAAAACAGGCCCATATGCCATCTGATCGCCTGATAATTCTTACGTACTTCCTGGCTCCCTCTCCCCAGAGAACTGCTGTGAGGACAGCTCTACTTTCCCTCCCTCTCTCTCCTTCTGGACACCCTTTTGCTGACCCTCTCACTCCAGAGCAACACTTCAGGACCGAGGACTACACCAATTGCTACTAGGGGCCAGAATATCAAGATGTGAGTACATAAACTTAACATAAAATCTAATCCTAAATCTCCTAATAGTTCAACAGAACTCACCTGTGTTTTTTCTTGAATAAGGATCTTATCTGCTGTAGGAACTGGATATGGTTTCAAGGGAGCCTTTATGGTGGCAAATATGAACTCTGTGTGGCTTTCGATAACATTGTTCAGATACTCTCCTTCAGACTTTGCTTTATAATAAACTGTTATTTCATCAGTTGGAACTAGATTGCACTGAAAGCACATACAGAAAATTTAAAGAGGGAAGCACATCTGTTAATCAAAACATAAGGTGCTGTTGAAAAGGACTGACGGTCCCATGCGGGGTCATCAGGGAAGGGCACAGTCTCCTTTCCCATCCTCCCCATGAAATAAAGGAGTCACCGAGCAAGAACCTCCTCACAAAGCTCTGACCTGAAACAGAGCTCGCAAGCGCCCCATTATCTGCTGGAGTGGCCTCCTCAGATCCCAGCCCACAGGTCTCAGACACCAGGCCTGATGACGAGGACTGCTGGAGGCCTCCTCAGGTAGGAGCTCCCTGGCTCTCTTGCCTGCTGAGGGCAGGCAAAGGGCTCTCTGTGCCTGGTCCGGCTCCCAGCTCTTGAATGAGAAAGAACCACCCCGCGCTGTTCAGATCCAAGACTCTCTCTCCTGAGCCAGGAGCCCTTCCACACTGACTGCACCTCTTCCCTTCCTCAGACAGCCACTGTCAGCTCTGGTGACCTCTGCACCAGTTAGGAGAACTATCTATCCAGAAGATGATTTTGTGGAAGCCCTAGGGAACTGAAAAAGGAGGACAAGGGGCACAGGTTGGCTGACAGCTCCTGATCAGAGAAACCAAAGAGCCACGTCCAGCTTGGGGGTGAACAAGCAGGGAGGGGAAGAGGCCTACCTTTCCTGCAGAGTACAATCTGAATGGACTGAAGATCAGTGACTAATTATCATTAATTGATTACTGTGGTTCAAATCACCTGCCTCTCCTGTCCTCCCCAAAAAACAAAATAAAAAGCCAAACAAAAAAACGAAACGCCCCAACAGCAGCTTGTTCTTAACCTGACAAACTGACCTTTTTGCGAAGTTTCTGGATGCGATTGATGACTTCCCGAGCCATTCCTTCATCCACCATTGACTGGTCAGGGGTGACGTCCAAGAGAACCAAAGCCTATAGGAACGAACAGTGCACGACATGACAGTCAAATAAGAAAAACAGTTCTTTCAAACTCAGCAAAATGCTATTTAAAACTAAATTCTGAGAAGTCTATTATGATGCACTATTTATTCATGCAACTGAGCGAAGGAAACAAAGTCAAATCCAGTTTCTTTATAGTTTGGGTCCTTCTTTGTAACCAGTGAGTCCTTTATCTCTGGAGAGAGGCGTAGCTGTCCCTTTTCCTTCTGTAGGGTGCTACTCACAGGAGACACCCTAAGATTGGCTTTTGTGAGTCTCTCATGTAATTTCACTTTTTGTCTATCTAATAAATAATATCAATGCTTCTAATAAATAAGATCAACAATCATGAAACCCTTACAGCAGCACAACTTTTCACAATGGACCCACCACAAACTAGTGGACTGAAGGCCTCAAAGCAGCCAACTCCATTCTTTTCTTTCCTTTTTTTTTCTTGAGGAAGTTAGCCCTGAGCTAACATCTGCCGCCAATCCTCCTCTTTTTGCTGAGGAAGACTGGCCCTGAGCTCACATCCGTGCCCATCTTCCTCCATTTTATAGGTGGGATGCCTACCACAGCGTGGCTTGCCAAGCGGTGCCATGTCTGCACCCGGGATCCGAACTGGTGAACCCCAGGCTGCTGAAGCGGAACGTGAGCACTTAACCCCTGCACCACTGGGCAGGCCCCCAACTCCATTATTTTCTTAAACCATGACCCTTTTTATCCTTTGGTTTGTTGGTCTGTTTCAAGACACGGTTTCTCTACAATGGACCACAATACTTCTTATGTGATTTAGTTTAAGTTGCCATCTTCTTGTCAACTTTGTCTGCTTTTCCATCTCATGTGTTCTGAAGGTGTCGATGATGATGTGGTAATAACAATGGCGTCACTTCCATTATAGAGGGGGTGTACTTGTAAATTAGGCACCATCCCCATTTACCTTTGAGGAAACTCACTCAGAGAAGCTAACAAGCTTCATGAAGGCACAGCAGGTAGAACTGAACACAGATGATGAGTCAGAGCAGGGCCACCATGGCCCACAATACACAAACCGTGTCAAGAAACTCAGAGGTATCACAAGCAACACCTCCTTAAGTGTGGACGACGTCTTTAGGCCCTCCTTTCCACTGGCTGTAGTCAGGAAGGAGTGCACCCTCTCACTGTTAATAAACCTCCCTGCTGCCCCACTTTCTTCCCTAGCTTCCTTACCTTTGGCTCCTTACCACTGTCTGTCCACATGGAGTTCTGACTACATCCAGTTTAAGCCCCTCTGGAAAGTCTTGAGGAGGTCGGCCTGTCTCATGAGGCACTCCCAACCTGTCCCTGCATGTGGCATGTTAGGCACAGAGGGTCTCCAGCAAGCCCCCAACTCCAACACTGGAGATCTGACAACCTATCTGCCCAGAGAAATCTGATCAGGAGTGAGGAGAGAAGCTCTGATCCATCACAACAAAGAATGCTGACTCCAGAACCCAAAACTGCCTGTATATCCTCTTCAAGGAGCCTAACCCTTGAAGAGGATCCACTTCCCTAACCACCTCCACCTCACCCGACTTCAGATAGGAGCCCTTCTCTGTACTTATTTCTCCAAGATAACTTCTCAGGCAGAACAATAAGAATTGGCTTACTTTCCTCTCTATGACTGACTCATTCCTTAAAGGTTGGGATTACATCTTATTCTTTTTGTACAACCCAACACTTAGGACAATTACTTGCATGCAGAAGTCACAAAATGTCTGTTTAGGTATTCATTAAAGAAATTAATATGTTAAGGGCATATAATAGTTGAGTTTGGTAAAGCCAATCTAAAATGAATAACTGGTTTATTTTACCCTGAGACAAGCTGTCAACACTGCCAGGAAAGGCATAGGTAAATACTTTCTCCTCTTGTTGTTCTTATCTTTTGGTCAAGAAATGTTCTAGGGAACAGAGAAATACCTGAGCATCTGAGTGTGCTTCAAATTGCGCCGTCCCACTGGCCGCCTGGTCAAAGGTGCACATGAGGCGGATGTCCTCTTCATGCAGTTCGTGGCCCTCTACAACAATGGTCCCTATTGGAGAAGCAACTGCCACTGTTAATGAGTCAGTCCCTCCTCCTCCTGAAGCCACCCAGCTACTAGGATATCGTACCACTGCAGAGTCTTCAAGAGATCATGTCCTCCTGACTCATGTCATCGTTGCAGTCACGGATGTGACAAACTTTCTTTAGACTGCACTGTGCTGCCTCAAGCACAGTTAAATCACCACCAATGTCGACGGTTGCATATAAACTCCCAGGTCCAAACATGCACCAGGAGGTGATGAATCTACCTTATACCCAGAGCAGCACAACGTAATGAAGAAAGCAGTCTGTAGAGTCAAAGTGGACTTAGGCCCACCACTCACTGGTTGTAGGATCATAGTGTTCTATGATCTGCAGAGCAGGGTGCAGTGAGGGTGCAATGAGGTGGACAGTGTGAAGGTCTGAGCATCAAGCCTATACACGGCAGGCACCTGAGGATGGCAATCCCCATCTTCAGGGAAGCCTGCTGTGGTCACCCACAATGATCTTGATCTTTGAGCACTGGGCTGCCATCTTCACTTTATGTCACCATGTTCTGAAAACTATTTCATTTTCCATCAGTATAGAACAGTTCATTCAGAATCTACACTTGAGAAACTAGGCTTTTGGTTGCAAATAAGGTTTATTACAGGAATTTTTTATATTTTGGCTATCTGGCGAACTTAGATTTGTGACTTGAAGGTTGATCAGACTTTAATTTAACATATCAAGTTAAATTAGTAACGAATCAACTTTTAGTTGTTAGCCTCTTATGTTTTACAAATATCATATAAAAATTGGGAGAATCTTAGGGACACTGCCCCCAATTTCTATAACTGCTCATCTGATTTCTGAGTCTTTAAATCTCTTCTCATGACACCTCTGTGCTTATGATTTTCAACTTCAGATGGAGTCCTAACAAACACCTTCTGCCCTAGGATAGCTGAAGGACGCCAGGCAGCCATAGTAAGACCACGTGAGACTCTAATCATGGCAGAGCTGAGAACTCCTGGGCACCCTGGAAGGCTCTCTAAAGGAGAGGAGGGAGGCGGCTGAGTCCCATTTCCTAACTCCTCATATTATCATCCTATGTTTCCTTTAGAGCACTTATCAAAACCATGATTATTTCCATAAATCTTCAAAGTCTGCCAGCACCACGAGGGGAAGGACAATGTTTGTCTTATTCAATTCTATGGCCCCAGTGCCAGCTAAACGGAAGCACTTTAAAAAATATTTGCTTAATGAATGTATCCAGTCTTGCCCAATTAAGAGACCAAAATGTGGCTTCTAGGTATTTTAGAGAAACTGTGATAAGTTCTGACCCAGTTCCCCTTTGCAAGAAGCTCCAAAGCTCAATGCGAAATCCTTTCTCTAAAAATACTTTAATCTTTTCTTTTGAATATTTTCCAATCTTTATTCTGACACCTCCCAAAGTCGTCACCACCTTTTTTCTCCACAAGCCACATCTGATAACAGTGACATCTATGCCACCGGCTGGTAATGAAGCCCTAGAGGGTTCTGCTCTTTCTTATTTGGGTAGATTTTCTAGGCCCACATTAGCATTTGTAGAATTCAGTGGTAACCTAAAGTCCACTCATCCTATTCAGTTATTTCTATCTAGAAATTTAGCCAAAGGGAATCAATTCCATAAAATATTTACATGTAAAAATATGCACTTCAATATTATTCATAATATTAAAAGAATGGAAACAACTTAAAGCACCAGCAATAAAAGACGGGTTAAAAACATTATCAGGTATCCATATGAAGGGCAATTATGCAGTTACTGAAATAGCATTTTAAAGCCTAATAACAGAGAAACATTTATAATGTAAAGTGAAAACACAAAATAAAAAGGTGAATAAAAACAAATATAACATAAAATGTAAAAATATGAGTGAAAAACATGAAATTTAAAATTACAGTGTGATCTCCATTTGTAAGGTTGCAATTATGACTATCTATGTAACTAGAAGGAAATAAATCAGAATTTTAATAGTGTCTCAGCACTAACATATTAAACAGCTGAGAGCAGGCACTCAATCTACATTAAGGCTTAAAGGTCATTTTTGTTGTCTTCTTTAATTTTTTGTAAATTATCAGAATTCTTATTAAACATTTTTATGACCAGAAAAAAAAAGTTTTCATTTAAGAAAAGGCTGTGACAGTAAAAGTCAAACAGGAGCCTAACTATGAGACACCTGTCAGGCTGAGGCCACAAAGGGCAACACCCACCTCTCTGCTGGAATTGCTCTAGCTCCTCACTGCTCAGCTGCTTGATGGCTGTCATTACCACCTTGAAGGCTCCCTTCAGACGCTTCCCCAGAACCATGTGATCCGGTTCTGCTCTTAGTCGAATGCCATACTTGCTTTTATCCGTAGACAATGTAACTTTTCGAACATTCAGTTCCTATAGTTGGTGGACAAGATGAAACAAAACTGAGGGAAATAAAAACATATGTCCACAAAAACATGCACACAAACGTTCATAGCAACATTATTCACAAAAAGTGGAAACAACCCAAAAGTCCATCAACTGTGAATGGATAAATAAAATGTGGCTTATCCAAACAATGGACTATTATTTAGTAATATAAAGGAATGAAGCGCTGATGCATGCTGTATCATGAACGACCCTTGGAGCTAAGTGAGAGAAGTCAGATACAAAAGGCCACATACTGTATGATTCCATTTATATGAAATGTCCAGAGTAGGCACATCCAGAGACAGAAAACAGATTTATGGTTGCCAGGGGATGCTCGGATCTTGAAGGGAAACGGTATGTAAAAACTAATGGATACTGGGTTTGTTCTTGGGGTGATGAGAATGTTAGAAAATTGTGGTGACAGTTACACAACTCTATAAATAATACCAAAAATCATTGAATTGTATGGTATGAAAAAACCTTTCTTTTTTCAGAAAGGACTGGTTGTCCAAATCAATCAAGATAGCTGAGCATAACTCAACTACAGAGGACTCTAGAATTAGAAATATGAGCTTCACCTCTCAGGGGTAACCATAGCTCAAGCAACTTCAGAGCACCACAAGGTTAACCATCACTTAACGAGAAGAATCAGCTAACCATAACATTTCATGCCTCCATCATGCTAGTTAAGGGTTATAATGCAGCAGGAAATGGTGACATCATAGTAGGAAATATTAAAATGAGATATCACGGAACTGTAGTGATAAAGCAAATTGTATGGAAATGTCTAGTTTTGCCATTAAACTTAACCGTATTATTTGATCTCATTATAGTGATTAAGATATTCTATTTAAAGATATTCCATTTTTATGATTAAGATATTCTATTTAAATATATTCCATTTTTATCCATATCTGCAAGCATTAATTACAGAATTTATAATCTAACTCTTTAGTTTCTAATATTTATCTGGAATTCTCAAGCAATTCAAAATCAAACATAGAAATTAATATTTTCTACAATAACAGATTTAATATTACCTGTGAAAGGAATAAAAATGAAATGAAAAGTATATTTGTTTTTAAAATATTATGGAATAAAGCTTTTTGAGAGGATAACTGACACTATAGTTTAAACTTTTGAGCCCCAAACTCAACTTCTAGGAATCTATTCAATGTCCATACACTGACATACGCACAAAGGTACAGATGCACCTTTTGTTTGTAATCAGAAACATAAATTTCCAATAATAGGAGAGCAATTAAATACATTATGATGCAGCCAGAAAGTGAACACCATACAGCTGTTAAAAAGAATACAGTAATCTCCATGTTCTGACATGGGATTCCCTTTAAGAAACACTACAGGGGCCGGCCCGGTAGCATAGTGGTTAAGTTCATGTGCTCTGCTTCAGCAGCCCAGGGCTCACGGGTTTAGATCCCAGGCACAGACCTACACACTGCTCATCAAGCCATGCTGTGGTGGCATCACATATACAAAATAGGGGAAGACTGGCACAGATGTTAGCTCAGGGCCAATCGTCCTCACCAAAGGAAAAAACAAAAGAAACACTATAAAGTGAAAAAAGAACATTAAAAAGTACATATATATATACACGATCCTCTCTGTGCACAAACAAAGCCAATGGCATGTGCATGTGTGTGTCTGAATGCATAAATGTGTGTATACGTGTGTAAAATGCTAGGAACAACCCTGGCAGGAGATATCCTAGTGAACACCCCAGGAGGGATGACACTGCAGGGTGTGGCTGGGGTGGGAAGGGACTCACCTGGGACTCCAGGCTAGTGCGAGTGCCTGCCTACGACCAACGTAAGCTCACTTGTTACTTGTAACTGAAGGAACAAACTTCTTTTGTTAAATAATCAAAAAGTACTTTGGAGAAGAGAAGTGGATGCAGGTAATAAATGATCCAACTAAGTAAAGCAATTCATTGATCTTGAAATCATTTTTAAAGAATTACAACTACATTGTAAAAATTTATGATGATTCTAAGCAAAGAGTAAAATTTCATGGATGGTTAAATTTATGTATATACTGACATACAAAAGAAAAAAGATAAATTATTCACTTAAAGTGTAGTTCACTGAGGAGTACTAATCAAAGTAATCTTCTGCAGGAAAGACGTCTGTCTGGACTAAACAGACAAATCAGCTGTCTCACCTCAATGATATACTTCTCCAAGGACTTGATATCATTAAGAGCCTCCGGATCTTGATGGATGACCACAATTTCCTTCAAAGGGTACTAGGAGGAAAGGGAAGGGAAAGTTCACTCAGCAGCCAGTCCTCTAAACTGCAGAAAAATGGGAGATTGTATGTTTTATCTGAATCTCAGGCTTCAGACTAATCAAGCTCAACTACTACTCTTACTGCAGAAAAAACAATTTATGCCATTGCTGGAAGCTCTCTATATTAATACAATAAAACATAATTATCTAGGTCTGTGCAATGTAAAATACAAATAAAATCTCAAACCTTTATTGGAATAGTTTTACGGTCTCGAATCACTCGCCCAAGTTCAATCACGGACTGCATTCTAGACACTGCACTCTCGGTCTTCTTGTCAATCAGTTCCTCTCTGAATGGTAGAGATAGGGATGTGAAAGAGATTAGATTTAAAAGTAGAAAAATCCCAAACAACAGGCATGCTTAAGTGAGGAAGACGGTCAGGCTAGAGATGTGACGGTGTGGCTAGTCCTCCCGGTGAGGCACCTGGGGAAGGACAGTGTGTGCCAGCCTTGGGAAGCACACAGTGAGAAGCAGGCAGCAAACCTGAGTCTGCTGCTTAGTGCCCAGTAGCTCCCCGAGGCAACCCCAACAGGCCTGCCCCCGCCCCACCTGCCACAGCACAACACGGGGTTCCATATTGAGCATCCCTCCCACCCATTCTGTAGCCTGAGGAGCAGCTCAGATGGGAGGCAGGGCGTGGAGGAAATGGAGCAGAGAGCTGGGGCCCCCATGAGCACGTCTCTGGCAACTCCCCTTTCCATGGCTTGGGCGAAGGCTTACGTGTATTTAATTCTTACCGAACATGGGGCAGCATGAGGTAGTGGATGCTGAGTGTGTCCTTGTCCTGGACAGAAACAGGGTCAATCAGCATCTTTAGATTCTGGTACATCATTTCAGTAAGAAAAGGTGTGTAGGGGGCCTGTATGAGGACAGAGGACACCACGTCATGCATGTGCAGCCATCATGAACTGAGTTCAATCAGAGTAAAAAACAGCAAGTAAAGATCTTAGAGAATGACACAGGAGTACGCATAGAGTAGGCATGAGGTTCCTAACCCTGCCCTGTGACGAGAAATGACCTCACTTGAACCTGTTAAGACAGACACCTGTGAGGCACAGCAGGGCTATAGCCAGAGGATCCAAATATCCTGGAGGACATCCATAATAAAAGCAGAAGCCCCTGACCATGTGCCGGCTAAGTCAGTACGAAGAAGACAGAATGTCTGTCCCTGACCCTCAGAAACCTCATCTGTACACTGGAGGAACACCACCTGCTTCACAGGACAGAGGTGAATGAGGTCAGACGTGAGGCACCAGGCACAGGACCTGGTACAAAGCAGGTTCTCACTCCATGTATGTTCAGGAAATAAATATAGGCTTATAATTATAACATTACACCGGAGTAGCAGAAATAGGATACAAAGAATTAAAACTGGAATTTTCACTTGTATATCATTAATATTTAAATTGGTAGAAACATGTTTTAAGTAAAATATTATCTGTGATATATTTATTTGGCTAGACATTAGTTCAAGAACTTCCCTGTTACTCACAGACAATTACAGGAAGCCACATTAAGATGAGGTATATTATTCAAAGGGAACTGTGGCAATTCAGTCTAGATGCAAGGACCTTGACCTGAAATGTACCGCCAGTGGTAAAAAGGAAGAATCTAGCTTTTGAAGCTAATGTTTTTTAGCCCTTGCTTGACATATATAAGCTAACAATATTTCTGAAAAGGAACTAGAGATTTAAGTTGTTTTAAAACTTTTATTTCGGTATCTGGTGGAACAAAAACAGAAGAGATACAGACTGAGGACGCTGCAGCAACCGGGCACCACAGCAGCCAACAGGGCTGGAGTTTGAGAACAGGGCCAAGCATCTTACCATAAGTCTGCACAGAGAAAGCAAAACACTAAACAACGTCTCCAGGGCCAGAACACAATCCTCCATCCCATTTTCACCCTAGTGAGTGAAAAAAAAACACACATTAAACTGTTAGAACTGAGTAAGATTATTTAAAAAAAGGCAAGCCACAGAGAGCACACAGTGCACAGACAAGACAGACAGAGCTAGGACAAGTGACCACAACTACCAGTGGTCTGGGATCAATGCAGGAGGCCAGGATGGGGTCCCCCTTACTCTCTCCCATCTCTGAGGCCGTGCTGATGAAGAGTGGCTCTGTAACGGTGAGGTAAAGACAGACCGGAGGACCTGAAGGCTGAGCATGGGATTCGCATGCAACAGACAGAAACAGGTGCTAATAGAAAAATTCAAAGTACTTTTAGGTTAAGATTTCTTATTTTTAAAAAAAGTCTATACTGTGTATTTAAAAAGTAATTACACTAATTTATTACAGGGGAAACATAAAGATAATAAAAGAAGAAAACCCAACCATAATTAAATGACCCAGAGATAACTACTGTAAACATTTTAGGGTATATCTCTTAGATGTATGTGTATATACACACATACATGTAAATGTGTGTATAATATATTTTCACAAAAATGAAATTACTGTTTTGTTATGCTTTTATCATTAACACATCTGAAGGTAGGCCAATGGGCACAGGAGCCTCCATCACTCTCTCACTCCCTGTCTTGTACCATTTTGTTTACGCCTGGCTTAAGCCCTGAGGCGGGACCCATGCTTTACTCGTCCTAAGTCCCCAAGAGGCTTAAGGAAGAGTTCTCTCAATAAATAACTGACCCTCTAGAGGGAGGTGCCTCTCTCAAGATTGTAGCCGTACCTGCCAACATTTGCAAAATATCTGTGTGAATTTATTATGGATTTTGAGAGTCTACTCAGCTTAGTCTTATATGGACCTGAGGCCTTCCCTCCAATGTAACACGTTCATAACTGTGTTTTGAAAATACACAAGATGACTTTTAGATCCTAGGTCTCCATCCATCTAATATGCAACATAAAAGAAAAAGATAGCTTCCAAAGCTGAGAGCATTGGAAAATGCTCCTTTTCCTGTTGGCTGTGCTCATTTCTCCTCGACTCTCACAGGTACTGCACTTTTGGCCCTTCCCAAGAGCAGCCTGCGCTTACCTTTAATCTTCTGCGGTTCATTCTGACATACCAGTTGGTCAGAACATCCACAAACTTGACCAGGCGAGGCACCACAGTATAGAGCCTGTAAGCTAAAGTAAGACAATCAATCAGCAGCAAGCACACACCAAGCACCTGAAGGCATGGGGGAGGCTGGATACAAGAAAACAAGACCTCCTGCCATCCAAGGGCCACCACGCTTCTTAAGGAGACAAGAGGAAGCAAAGGGAAGCAGTCCTGAGGGCTCACTGCCCGAGGCTGTACCACACAGCCATCAAGGTGTCTTGGGGCACACAGACCACCCTGTGAGCCACACGCAAACTCCCATCATCAGTGAGAAAAGCAGAAACCCCACATGGTGGCTGAGAGGCTGCGGCTGCCCACCACCCAACTTCATGAGGCACCGTGTACCTGAGCCATGCAGAGTGGCAGCACCACAAAAGCCTGACCTCCTCCCACTGTGCTACCCTGTACCTCAACTAAGAAAGATATGACAAAAGCTCTAAGTAGATGCCAGGAGGCACAGCCTAGGCCAGTGCTTCTTTGCCCACCAGAGCACCTCCGCCCTTCAGGGGACATCGGCAATGTACGGAGAGACAATCTGGTTGTCACAAGTGGTGAGGTGGGTGCTCCTGGCATCTGGCTGGTGGACCCCAGGGATGTTGCTCAATATCCTACAATGCACAGTCCAGCCCTGACCACAGAGGACGAGCTGGCCCAAACTGCCAGTACACTGCCACTGAGAAACTCGGGCACGAGCTCTGAATAAAGCAGAACTGGCTTCCTGAAGGTTAAAACAGCCAAGGGAAGAAAGCTAGAGGAGGCAGGGGAAGGAGGGAAAAACCTTGAGGAACTGGAAGGATTAGAAGGCTGCCCTGAGGCAGCAGGCAGGGAAGGGCACCCAGCCAGTCTTAGTTGAGGCACAGGCCTCCCCTTTAACTGATACTCTCTGTAGCACAAAAACAAACACGAAAAACAAGGAGAGTAAGACCAAAAATTATAAACACAATTTATATTAATGAATGTTAATTCATTTTATATTAGTGAATGTTAATTTATATTAATGTTAATGTTAATGAGGCTCCTGGTCTAAGCCAACATGGTGAAAAGTTGCACGGGCAGAGTAGCTCTCAGTTCACAAGGACCAGGCTGAGGTGCTGGTGGGCCAAGACCCAGGCCTGTCCTTCGGGTCACATATTTCTGGACGGGCAGTTTCTGTGATTGGAGGCCTATTCTGTAAAGAAAGAGGCCTAAGTTATTTCTAGGGGTCACTACACTCTTCACAGTCTAGGAAACCAGAGTTCCCTGTGTTGAGGTTTCAGTTCTTAGAGAGTAAACGAAGTCCACATACAACGAGCAGACAATACACAGGAGCAGCCAGCAGCAGCTACTGCTGAGATCACTAATAGTAACTGCAGACTCTTCAAGGATTGAAGAGCCACCTATCGAGTCCTCGGACTCCATGTTGATGGGGGAGCTGAGGGGACGAAGCTGACAGGTGGGGCGGAAACTACATTGAGCAGTCTGTGTCTGGAGCCCATCTCATCGGCTCCAGGCACAATGCCTGGTCCTCACCCCTCAGCTGGTGTGCACAACTGCTGCCTAACCTCTAGTTCCCAAGCAGACAGGGCAGAACAGGCCCCGGCGAGGGTGTACGCTCTCAGGAGGTCACGGCAGCTGTGCCTAAAGATGGCAGGGGCCCAGGGCAACCATCCCCAGCACCACTTCCCACCCATTCATATCACTCAGGAGGAAAAGTGGACATGGCTGACAGATGTCCTGGGGAGCACGGCGGGCTCCCAGCACAGGAGTCCAGCCTCGCACACTCATTTCCATCTTCACTTATATCAATCTGTCCAACAGCCTGACAGTCATATGATCCTTACTGTGCATATTTAACAGGGTGGACAGAGCCCTTCAGGATGACTGATAAATGTGCAAAATTTCCTGGACTAACCGTCCGACTGTGCCAAGTGCAGAAGCAGCAGCTACTCCAGGAAGAGCGCTGCACTGGCTGAGGAGCGGCAGGCCTGCTCCACCACGGGCTGCTCTGGCGGCTCGAGTCCACAGGAGTGCTGCACCTGCACAACAGCACCACAGGGCGCGGGGAGGCGGCTCAGCCTCACCAGGGTGGCACCAGGAGGCTGACTCTTCTCCTCTGCCACCGACCTTATCAGACCTATCTCGAGTATCCTAGTCAATAGTTTCTGGTATTTCTCACCTTAACTTATGGCTGTTCCATCTCCAACCTCAAGGAAATCAACATAACCTACTTTTCCAAGCTCTAACACCAAATTTGTTGTTGTTTGGTAATAGAAATATGGGGAAATGCCTACTTCATTATTACTTTCCTGTATTTCCTAAGTTTTCTAGACTGAACAGGGACTGCTTATTTAATAAAGTAGATCTAAAAATAAATAAAAAGGTATTAATAACAAGTAGTACTTATTCAGTTGCTATTAACTGCCAGCTGCTTTATGGACATGAGCCTTATAATAACTCCACCAGGCACTTTTCAGGGAAAGAAACTGAGGCTCCTAGACTTTAGGTAATGCCTCTCCCATGGAACAAGTGGTAGAGTGGGTTTTGAAGCCACAGCCATCCAGGACCAAGGCATGTGGTATCTGTGGAGGGGTGAGGCCACTGGACATTCTCCCAAGACAATTCCCCACGCCTTGGAACAGCACATTTCTACAACTAACAAGCTTAGCAAAGTTATATTTGGTGTTAAAGGAAACAACTGTCTACCGCTCTGTACCTGTATCTCTCAAAATTTCTATAGAATTCTTCTATGTTTACAAAGAAAAACAGTTAAATATCGAAAGGGCAATTAAAAAGAGAGGAGTCCTTATTCCTGGGAGGACGGCCCAAGAGGGACACACCTGCCATTTCGGCCTTGAAGAACTCAACAAGCGACTGCATGAAGGACAGGACCCACCGGTCTGTGATGTTGGCACTTTCTTTAACTGTGTTCTCATTGTAGAGGAATTCCATTTCTTCCTCCTAGGAAGTGACAAATATCGAAAACATTCTGCATGCCTGGGGGAAGTCACTGCAGACAAATGAACTCTTTCAATCATTTAAACTGAAAGTAGTCAACCAAAAAAACCCCAGATCCCGTTGGCAATCAAAATTTCTGATTCTCAGTGATATTTTCCAGATAAGCTCTAAACTTGGGACATTAAAACCTAAATTAATAAATTACATTTTGGGGTGAACTAAAGAGAATTTGAAAAAAATTGTTCTTCTGCACCAGAGTGATTATAAATTGAGAAATAGTCCAAATCTTGTCAATAAGTAATGAGTTTAGTTACTTTAAACCTGAGGAAGGAAGGACAGTAAAACTGGCTAGGATTGGACAATTGTCTATAAACTGAACATGAGCACTAGGAATTAATGCCTCTGCTTATAATATTCGTTTTACACAGAATGCTCTATCCTACCCCTTCTTCTTCCTTTGCAAACTTCTCCTTGATCCTGAAGGCCCACTTCACCCAACCCCTCCGGCAGCATCCCCACAAGGCTGGCAGGGTGTGGCAGAGCTGACTCGCCCGATCGATTAAAGAGCCTCAGCTGGAGTCTGTGTCCAGAGCAGAGCAGCTGACTGCTCTGAAGGCACTTTCACATCATCACAATCACAATTTTTCATCCTAACAACCCACTGAGAATCTCTTTCACCTTCAGAGTCTCAGCCCAAATGTGCCCACGGAGAGGCTTTCCCTGACCAGGTCTACGGCAGCCTTTCCCAGGCCCCCCTCTGAGAGTAGCTCCCCCGTGCCCCACCCCCACTGGCTCCACAGGCGGGGAAGTGGCTGACTGCGTGAATCATCAGTGCAAGTCTTCCGCTCTTCAAAGGAGGCTCCTTTGTCCTCCAGAAGTGAGTGCCTGCCCAGACCGTGTAGCTGAGGCCTCATGTTCCAGGCCCAGCACAGACCCCAGATGCCGGCTGCATCTTCATCTGTAGCCTCCACAAGGGCTCTGAACCCCCACCCACAGGGCCTGCTTGTCCATCTCCCCACCCCACCCCACCCCACACAGCACCGCAGCCCACACCTTCTGCAGCCTCAAGATGTTCTGGATGAAGAAGCGATAGGCGTTGTACCACGGGAGCAGCACGTCCTTCAGAACATCACGCACACCTTCCTCCTTAAAGCGGAGGTTTTCTGCTCTCACCACAGGGGAGTTGATCAGATATAATCTGGAAGAGGAGAAAAATCACACCGAACAGGAATGTAGACAGCAAACCAAATATTATCACTTGACACGCTGAAGGGCAACACCAAAAGTAGACTCTTTTCTACAAAATGGGTGAATTATAAATACTCTCCTAACGGTCAATTTGAAACTGCCAAGCTTGTACTTTGTATAAGAGACCTAGCAAAGTATAAAGGGGAGCTGTAACCCCACACCAAAATTCGGCACTGGACCAACCTAGATGCACACCCTGTGCAGTCTCAGTGCAGCAGCACCAAGAGGAAGGGGGCCAGGATGCCTTCTCCAAGGACACCAGAAGCAGACACCAGGGTTCACAAGGAGCCGCCACGTGTGCTCTGTCGGCTGGCTCAGAGGGGTTGCAGGCAGGGCAGAGGCCAGGGATGTTGCTAAACACCCTACAAGACAGCCCCCACCACAACAAATTATTCGGCCTAAGTTGTCAGCAATGCCAAGGTGAGTCTCCCAGATAACTGGGGGTCGTGGGACACACCGCTAACTGCTCCTGGGCAACAAGGTGACTGTGAATGTGCTTGGCCTCGGCCTCAGCCCTCAGGCATCTCCAGGTCCACAACAGGAAGATGCTGAACAAGATCTCTCTGGCTCCTTTTAACCTGGACACTGTGATCAATGTTCAACGACTATGACTATTTCAAGCAGTGGCTCACATTTCTTTAAAAACTTTTCAATATTAATTTTTTATTTGCTCTACTATAAATATACCTCCTATGGCTCTTTTGAGGAGTAAATGCAAAACTGAAATAAATGATGCAAGAGAACCCTAACACCAACAAGATGGGGAACCTGGCGAGGGAGTGAGGCGGAGGCACCAGCAACTAGCAAGGAAAACCTGGGCTGCTCAAGGAGATCCAATATAGGTCTTGTCCTCCAAAACATCTCCAGATTTGAAGATGGCTTTATTATTTAGAAAACCACCTTGGGGGTTTAAAGTCAACACCATACCAACGTAACTCTCCATATAACAGAGACATATTTTTGAAAAACTAATTATAAACCAAATCTAAGGAACATGAGTAAAAGGATGAGAGATGCTTAGATAAAAAATGACAAATACACACAAGGCAGAGCAGTGGTTTGTACCTGAGGGCGTCAGCACCATATTTATGGATGACTGAAAGTGGATCTGGATAATTCTTTTTCCGTTTGCTCATTTTTTGGCCATCACTTGAAAAACAAAAGGGAGATGCCAATGAACAAAGTCAACATCACAGTTTATATATGGTTACAGATTATTTGCAAATTGAAATACATAAATGCAAAGGGGATACAAGCTAGTGTTAAGGCACAATAAGGTTGTTTTGTAATATCTGTAAGCTTTCTAAATACTGTGGTGAATCAATGGAGAAGCTTCAGGAAGTTGGAAGCAGGAAGACACCACTGTTAACAGTTAAAAACACAGGCTCGGCATTCATCCTAGAGAAATGAGAACTTAAATTCACACAAAACCTATAATGAAAGTTCATAGCTTTATTCACAGTCAGCAAACACTGGAAAAAACCCCAATGTCCTTCAGCAGGTGAATGGTCAAACTGCAGGTCACCCACGCAAGGAGCACTGCTCAGCACTGAAAAGGAAAGAACCATGGATACGCTCAACCACCTGAAGGCTCTCCAGGGAGTTATGGTGGGCGAAAAAGCCAATCCCCAAAGGCTACATGCAGTATGATTCCATTTATATAACATACTCGAAGTGACACAATTTCAGAAATGGAGAACAGAGTAGTGCTTTCCAGGGGTTGGGGATGAGGGTGGAAGAGTGGGAGGGTGTGGGTGTGGATATAAAAGGGCACAGAGGGATCCTGGGATCTTGAAATGGTCCAGGATCTGGACGATGCTGTTGGATACAGGAAGCCACACACATGATATGCTGCATGCAACTAACTACACAGAGCAAGGAGCACACGCACAACTGGGGAAATCGGAAGGAGACTGATGGGCTGCATCAATGCCTGGCTGTGATAACGGACTCCAGTTTCGAAAACGTGACCACTAGGGGAAGCGGGACAAAGTGCACAGGAGGTCTCTAGTATGTCTTACAACTGCATGCAAATCTACAATTCAATAAATTTTTCAGTTAAAAAAAAAGCACAGACTGTAGAGTCAGACTGCCTGGGTGTAGAACTTGAATTCACCACTCATTTGCCGTGTCACTTTGGGCAAGTTACTCAATTTTTCTGTGCCTCAAATTTCTCACTTGTCAAAATAGGACAAGTAAAAGACCCATCTCAAACAGTTCTGGGGATTAAATG
Organism: Equus quagga; assembly: GCF_021613505.1. NCBI lineage: Eukaryota > Metazoa > Chordata > Mammalia > Perissodactyla > Equidae > Equus > Equus quagga. The sequence goes on along the minus strand of NW_025799872.1, from coordinate 1,363,463 downwards.
AGTGAAGATGTGTGAATGCTCCCCGCAGGGCCTGGCATGGCATCAGTGACATCCTCCTCCTCGCTCGGCACACAGAGCAGGGTATCTGTGTAAACATTTTGTCTTATTTTCTTATTTTTATATATTTATGTTTTTACTTTTAATGACTAGCGGCAACAGAAGCAAAGGAAAAATAAGACTCCCCTACACTACTAGAAACCTCTAGAACCCACAGTTTTCTCAGGTTGAAAAGAGGACACCAAAAATCTACAATTAAAGGACCAGCGTACAGATTAAATAAGAGCTATAAGCAAAACACTTCATAAAACTCTAAATGACGACTGTTAGTTATCATTAGCAGTGTCTTGGGACACATGTGCTCCCCTTCCTCCTCCATCAGGCTCAGCTCTCAGAGCAGCCCTTCTCCCTGAGATAGCAGAGTATGGGAGGACGGAATGCTGAAGATGGAGAAGTGCACGGGACAGGAGCTGGATGAAAAGGAAGAGCAGCAGAAATATAAAAGCAGAGGGAAGAAAGAATAGGGATGAGCTGGGGTGTTGCTAAACTCCTCCTGTCACAAGGAGTGGTTAGATCCAGCCAGGACATGGCTGCAAGAACCAAGGGATCAGCAACTGAACTCACAACTACACAAGGGCGTGACCTGCCTGGCCAGGACGAGTCCGTTCACAATCACATTCTTGAAAGGTGGCTGTCCAAAGAGAGCCGTGGCCAGCACCAGCAGGGTGTAAAACCTGGAAAAAACCACCAAGAAATAGTTCAATAAAAACAGAAAAGGAGTCCAAGCATCGAAAAAACACTGGTTTACTTATCGGACTGAATTTCTATTTTAGATCAGTTACACTTTTTGATAATCCCTTAAAGCAATGGTCGTTAATTGTGGTGACACGTTAGAATCATCTGGGGAGTGCTGGAAAATTACGCATAGGCAGACCCACTGCATATCAATCACATTAGAGCTTCTGATCAGAAAAAACAAAATGTGCTTTATTTAAAGCAAATAAAGGCCTGGAGTGAGAGGCTGACTCCCAGAAGTTGAGGACAGTACTGTTGCCCTCCTTGGGGAACCAGTTGGGCAGCCACAAGGCAGGGCAGGCCCGGATGGCCTCCCAGGACCTCCCACAAATTCTGGGCTGAAAATCCAAGGATGTGTGTTGCCTTTAGCACAAGGTCATATGGGACAGTCTGATGACAAAAGATGCAAAGAGCACTCTCATCCCAAAGTTCAAGGTAGACTACAGCAACAGGAATGCATTTTCCTTCTGTCAGATAGCATGTATATTGTTTACTTGCCAACTTGTTCCCTAAGAGAGGTCCATCACAGCCCTGCAAGCTGTCTCAGGAAGCTTGCTTGTGTCACCTCCAACCTGATTTTGCACCCCAAGAACATTATGTGATGTGAATTGATGAAGATGGAGACCAGACATCCCTTCCTCCAAAGGTAGGTGAGGAGGACGCAAGTGCCTAAGCGAGGCAGCCCATGGCTGAGGGAAGGGGAAGGAGGCAGTGTGCACACAGGGACCCATAGGAGGGCTTTCAACAGCTGCCAGATGCCGCCGCTCCTCCGAGAAACAACCTACTGGTGAGTCATGTGGCCTCTCTAAGAACAAGGGTTTGTGCCTGGTAGCTGTTTCTACAGATGAACGGATTAGAAGCTGAATATAGAACACTTCAGAGCATTAAGGCTGGAATTCAATTAGTTTGTGATGAACGCAAGTTGCAAAAGCAGAAAAGGACCCCAGCGTTCCTTAAACACTCCTGCAGGCACATTACTAATGAAAGCAAAATTGGAACCCGGGTTGGCCAAGCTTATCCATGAAGAGACGGTAACTCACCTTTTTCTAATTAAGAGGATGAAAGTACTGCTTTAAATAAGTCACCAGATAAAACCAATACCACAATCTCCCCCCTTTTTTAAAATCTGCATTTTTTTAGAATGTTAATTTTACGAGGCTAGCTTTAACATCTGAGCACATTCCCAACTATTCCTCAAATCTGTAGCACCCAACTCATTATCTTGTATGTAAATACTCATTAAACATTTGAGTAAATTATTTGAAGTAAACAAGCTAAGAACACATATTGTGTTTTGTATCACTTAATCTTCCAGCAAAACAAATCTCTATATTCCAAAATGTAAGTGAAATAATTCAAACTCTAAAACTACTGTCCTACTCCAGTGAAAAATTCCTACTCCAAAGACACTTCAATGAGATGTTTGGTGGTGAGGAGCAGAGGGTAGGAGCGAGCCTGTCTTGTCTGACAATCTCCCCAGCACCCATCTGATAGACGCTAGGTGCTCAGTAAAATACCTGCTGCGTAAGCGTGGTACTTGTACAAAAACTGGTGCACAGATCAATGGAACAGAATTGAAAGCCCAGAAATAAAACCACATATCTATGGACAGCTTATCTTTGACAAAGGAGCTGAGGGCATACAATGGAGAAAAGAAAGTCTTTTCAACAAATGGTGCTGGGAAAACTGGAAAGCCACATGTAAAAGAATGAAAATTAACCATTCTTTTTCACCATTCACCAAAATAAACTCAAAATGGATTAAAGACCTAAAGGTGAGACCTGAAACCATAAGGCTTCTGGAAGAAAACGTAGGCAGTACACTCTTTGACATCAGTATTAAAAGGATCTTTTTGGACACCATGCCTTCTCAGAGAAGGGAAACAATAGAAAGAATAAACAAATGGGACTTCATCAGATTAAAGAGCTTCTTCAAGGCAAATGAAAACAGGATTGAAACAAAAAAACAACCCACTAACTGGGAAAAAATATTTGCAAGTCATATATCTGACAAAGGCTTAATATCCTTAATATATAAAGAACTCTCTTTGATTCTTTGATAAAGAATCAAAAAATGGGCTGGAGACATGAACAGACATTTCTCCAAAGAAGATATACTGATGGCCAATAGGCACATGAAAAGATGCTCATCATCGCTGATCATCAGGGAAATGCAAATCAAAACTACACTAAGATATCACCTTATACCCGTTAGAATGACAAAAATATCTAAAACTAATAGCAACAAATGTTGGAGAGGTTGCGGAGAAAAAGGAACCCTCATACACTGCTGGTGGGAATGCAAACTGGTGCAGCCACTATGGAAAACAGTATGGAGATTCCTCAAAAAACTAAAAATAGAACTACCATACGATCCAGCCATCCCACTACTGGGTATTTATCCAAAGAGCCTGAAGTCAGCAATCCCCAAAGTCCTGTGCACCCCAATGTTTATTGCAGCACTGTTTACAATAGCCAAGACGTGGAAGCAACCTAAGTGCCCATCAACAGACGAATGGATAAAGAAGATGTGGTACATATATAGAATGGAATACTACTCAGCTGCAAAACAGAACAAAATCATTCCATTTGCAATAACATGGATGGACCTTGAGAGAATTATGTTAAGTGAAATAAGCCAGCGAGAGAAAGATAATCTGTGTATGACTCCACTCATATGAGGAATTTAAAACTATGGACCAAGAACAGTTTAGTGGATACCAGGGGAAAGGTGGGGTGGGGGGTGGGCACAAAGGGTGAAGTGGTGCACCTACAACATGACTGACAAACATTAATGTACAATTGAAATTTCACAAGATTGTAACCTATCAATAACTCAATAAAAAAATAAAAAAATAAAATAAAAAAATCAGAATAAAAAAAAAAACCTGCTGCGTAAAACAAAATCAAGAGAACATTCGCAAGAACAAGGAACTTACCATCCTCTGGTCTGGTCGATGCCTTCAGCAATGAAGTCTGCAGGAAATGCCTCCTCGAACTCCCTCTTGCTTTCAAACGGGTAATGAACTTGGGCATAGGGCATGCTGCCGCTCTCAAACCAGCAGTCAAACACCTCAGAGATGCGATGCAACGACCCCTTCCCACAACGGGAAGGAATAGTCAGATGGTCGATGCTAATAAACAGAGAAGTAGCCATTTCTCTTAATTATAAGCACAACAGAACCTACTGGTCTAACTGCCAGTAGGAAACGGAACGCCCTGACAAGCTCTATGGTATGCCCCTGCAAACAGAAGTATCGGTGGCTGTCACAGGGTTTCAGAAGGCACCTTGATGGGGTTGGCCCCAGGGCTGGAGTGGTTAAGTTCGTGTGCTCTGCTTCGGTGGCCCAGGGTTTCACAGGTTAGAATCCTGGGTGTGGACATGGCACCAGTCATCAGGCCATGCTGAGGCGGCATCCCACGTACCACAACTAGAAGGACCCACAACTAAAATATATACAACTATGTACTGGGGGGCTTTGGGGAGAAAAAGGAAAAATAAAATCTTTCTTTTTTTTTTTTTCTTTTTAAAGATTTTTTTTTTTCCTTTTTCTCCCCAAAGCCCCCCGGTACATAGTTGTGTATTCTTCATTGTGGGTTCTTCTAGTTGTGGCATGTGGGACGCTGCCCCAGCGTGGTCTGATGAGCAGTGCCATGTCCGCGCCCAGGATTTGAACTGACGAAACACTGGGCCGCCTGCCGCGGAGCGCGTGAACTTAACCACTCGGCCACGGGGCCAGCCCCATAAAATCTTTTTTTTTAAAAAAAGAAGGCACCTTGAGTGCTTGGCCTGGAAGGTTATACACCAAAGTGTCCCGACAAGTAACTTACAGACAGGGGCCACCTTTCCTCCATATGACATGAGTCATCAACAAAGTAATTCAGCAAACTAGCATCTGACTTCTACGTGTAGCTCCATGATCTGCTCCAGAGACCAAGCTTTAATGGCCAGGACCTAGCCCAACGCTCTCTGAAGGAAAGAACTGAAGTGAATCCCTCACAAACTGACCTCTCTCTGTGCAGATCTGAGATCTTTGCTCCTGACAGTTCTTCAAGTTCTGCCATTGAGCCAACGCAAACTACCTGTTAAAACAAAGTTAGAAAGTGGGAGTGCCTCAGATACAAACATCACACAGAGTTAATTTCTGCAGCATTCTTGTTTAGTTTTAGAAACCTTTGATCTTCTTTAGAAGCTCATTCGTATACCAGCCTGGGCTGGAGGATAGTTATCACCAACCTGGCTCACACTCACCAGAGACTGCACGTTGCTATCTGAGGAGGGGAGCAGACTTCTCTACTTTGTTACCTGCCCTATATCACACAGAGTCCCTACACGGAGAGGATTTCATGGCCATCATGCCAACAAGTATTTCTTGAGGGTTTACTACGTCCAAATTTCTGCCAAAAACAACCAGCAAAGGTGAAAGGCCTAGATTATTACTCTAAGGCATCTTAGTTTCTTCCTGGCACTTGAATTTGGCTATTTAAGCTGGACTCTTTCCAATTCAAAGCATGAACTAGATTACTGCATGGACCAGATCAAAGTAATCCGATCACAAGACATTAGGCTGATGTCCAGGTAAGGAGGCTGAGAGATGGGCCAGCTGGGGCACTTGGAACAGGGGAGCCCTCTGACAGGCCCGTGCAGCCTGACTGCACCAGCAGGAGTTGCTGGGGGTTCTCACCCAGGGGGTTCCTGCTGCCTGGTGAACACCCACGGCCTCTTTCTAGGCCCCTCCTGTTCAGTACTGAAAAGTCTTCTGATTCAGCTACTTTACTGTTGCGTTTCCGGTCCCTCCTGGGGATTTACCAAGCTCCTTGAGCTGCTGTGGCTCACGACTGCTCTAACGCTCTCAGCTCTGGATAGAGGCTCTGTTGTGGGAATACATCTTTACTCCTGTATATATATTTATACAGACACTCACACGTCCGCTGGATTTTACAGATTAAAGGTCTGCAATGCTGTGGTAATTTATTTTTAAGTCTTCCTTTTTCATCACTATACAGTTGGTTTAACACTCTAAGACTCAGTGCAGGGTTGGAGTCTGTGTTTTCTTCATAATAGCTCACAAGGAGAAAAAGATCAGAGCAACATAACACAAACAATTTACTGCGTGGATTTACCTGACAAAAACTGCATTCTTCACTTTTATACAGAGGGAAATTTTAAAAACAGTATTTATAAGTAAAAGTAAAGTAAAAATTAATTAAAAACCCTAAAAACATATTCTTATTTATGTCATGATTCTAGGAAAGAATAAAGAGGAAAAAAACAGACGAAATAAGAAAGGGATAGAGAAAAAAAGAAATCATATTCTTTTACCTCATATTCAGATGCACAAATGAAGTGCTTCAGCAAAAACCAACCCCAGGAAGCACCTCCCTGCCTCACCTCCTCCAAGTCATCGCTGACCCACAGTGGGATAGGAGTGCCCCAGTATCTGTTTCTGGAAACTGCCCAGTCACGTGCATCTTTTAGCCAATTTCCAAATCGCTTTTCTCGCACGAACTCCGGGACCCTGCAATAAACAGGTCAGATAAGTGATCACGTAAGAATATGAGTAAGTAAACTTTTAATTAGGTCGGCATAAGCCTTTGTATAATGCTTTGTGGACCTAACATTCTGGAAGTGCTGAGCTCGCTCCTGGGAGAACGTCTTCTGCATGGACAGCACCAGACGACCCACAGTGGCTGTATGTGCTGTGAATTCATCCCAGTGAAGACACTCTGTAATGGGAAACCCCACAGTCCACAGCTTCCTTGTCCCGCTCTCCACCACAGGACTGCCACAGTCCTCTAACCAGTCACCATGATGCTGGCTAGCCTGGTCCCACTCAGATCTGGTCTTCAGGCCATCTGCCACACAACAGTTTCTACTGAAACTCACTAGCAAGGGCTCCCCGTCATCTACTAATTAAGAATCCACACAGGTCATGTTGCTTGTAGCTGGTAGGTAGCCGCCTCCGCAGGCTCATCTGATGTCCCCCTGGCATGGCACTCTAGGCTCCAGCAGTGAGGCAAATTCCTGAGAAGGCAGCTCTTCACCTAATGCCTTTGCCTGTGCCCACAGCCCTCCTTCCCTCTGCCACCCGCCCCCAGGATTCCACTGCCTCCACTTGGTAAATGGCTCCTTATCCTTTGAGGCTTGGCTTTGCATGAAACCTTCCCAAGCTTAACACTGAGTCAGGGGCCCCCAGGCTCCCAAACACCCTGTTCTCTCAGGCACCGTGGTTACCATACAGTATGATAAGGGTCAGTTTACAGGCCTGCACCCACACGAGGCCAGCACACTAATATTCCACAGCCAGCACTTCACACGTTAGGGGAACTAAAGAGCTTCCTTGGTACAAAAGCAGAAAAACTACTTTTTCTTGAGAAATCAGGGTCATTTTTCTAGGAAATACAGAAAGCTCTAGTTTATAACCATTTCTTTTTACTGTTCTGAGATTCTCCTCATTCTTCCAAAATCAAATGCAGTTTTTAAGTTGAGTTGGGTTCTGTGGGAAGTAAGACATAGTGATCACCCTCAGAACTCCCAGTGAAAAACATTCTCCTGGAACACACACATTCAGCCTTATTTTGCTTCTGCACTCAGCGGCTGAGTAACACCCCTCCGTGGGTCAGACAGCAGCTGAGGAAAGTGAGGCTCTCGTCCCTGCAGGCTCATCCACAAAGTGGGGGTGCACAAGACGCCACTGTCCTCTAGAGACTCAACTAGTGTCCAGTGTGGAAGCGTAAAGGGCCTCTGTAGGTACTCCAAACATAAATGCTTATCCTGATAATGATTATTACTTAAGGCTAAGGAACTCCAAGAGTACGGCCAGATTTTTCCCCAAAGTTATTCCATTCTGCAAATCAAATAAATGGCAGTTTCTTATTTCCACTGGGTTTTAAAAAAGAAAAACGCTCCCTTATAAGCTTTACCATAAGAAGGATGCTACTTCTACTACATAATATTATTTAAATTATTTTGTGTTCCTGAAAATACAGAATAAAAAAGTTATTATCACAATATACAATAAAAGTTAGCTATTAAAATTATTACAGTTGGGGGGAAGTATAACCAATACTTACTACGTGACAAAGGACACAACGAAGACACACATCTTACTGCTCACCAGTAACACAGGTCATTGTTCCTCAGCAGCTGGTCCACCATGTGCTCCACTTGCACGAACCAGCTGGGCACTGCTTTGTAAATGAGGGGAGTGTCCGACCTGGGGAATCGAAAAAGCAGACGTGGCTGGTGAGACTGAGGGATGCAGGTGCCCAGGGTATGACTGACATCACTACCACCTATTTGGCTTTCTGCTAATATTTACTTTTATTGCAAATACTAATGTCTATGTCCTCAGTATTGGTCACCTCCCTCCACAATGCCAAGAAAGGCAAAAGCTAGTAATAGAAGACAAGGAAGAAAACAGTCCTGCTGGTGTGACAGCTGTCTGAGAAATGATGTCAATTTCAACACAGAGGAAACGTGGGAACAGAACATGATGCCACGGAGCACCCCACTTTCACCCACACCACAGCAGTATGGTTTTGTAGTAAACTTGATGTCACATTATATTTCTCACTAAATTCCATTAGAAAATTCTAGAGATATGTCGCATGCTAAACACATATGGCCCCAATACAAAACCTATTTGCATATGTCTGTATTTCTCGCCCAACTCCTGAGGAAAGAGGTAACTGTATGTATCCACACAATTCTCCTTCACACAAGAAGGCAGTTTCCATACACTAACTCTGAAGGACACAAATGAGATGGGAACCACAAATTGGTGGAATGGGCACACATATTAAGGGCATCCAAAAGTCTGAAGCTCTAGCTACAACACAGTCTTCATGTCTTCTCACCTCCAGCAGAAAGGGTAGCTGTGAGTGAAGGTGCTGGCAACAAGGAGTCGGCCGTGTTCCTTCAGGGTCCTGATGATATTTTTGTCAGCATCCTGTTAAAAAATTAAAATCTAGCCATCAAAATAACCTACAATATGTAGTAACACAAGATAATTGAGTATATTACTAAAATCTGTTATTTTGATACTTTTTCTATAAACAAAAGGCACAAATAACAAAAGTATTATAAAAATATTCGGTCTATATTTTAGCCGCTGCACAACTTTAGGTACATTTCATGCCATTTAAGGTAGTGAGGTTTTCAATCAGCAATGATTACCCCAAGGTCACAAAGCTGCTCCATGAGCCACAAATCAGAGCCCAGTTTTTCTGATCCCTACCCTTCAAACTATAGCAAGATTCCTTTGAACGTACTAGACCCTCAGAATGCAGCAGATAACATCTGTCTGTCCTTTCAATTTTCTGTGCTGAAACAAAACAAAAACAACTTCCTGGAAAAAAAAATCCCAGATATGGAAGCTATTTAATAAAAAACTGATTAATGAAAGAAGTATGACAAAACTGACACCTTTCTATGTCACACAGATACAGACCTTTACATACTGTCCCATGAAATCTGTCACTTCCGCTGTGAAACAGCCTGATGCATCCACAGGACAAATAGGGAGAGAGTCTTTCTGAATGATGCCGAAGTCCATACAGACTCGATAGTCATCCTGGGGAGAAGGGCAAGGGGGATGGAGGGCAGAACAAAACACTTTAAGAAATGTGGGTGCAGGGAGCGAGGAGTGTACAGACAGGAGTGTACAGAAGGTGACAGACTTACAAGACAAGTTTTCAGTATTCTGACATGTAAATGTAATACCTTTAGTTATCTTCTCAACTGAAGTGAATTCAAGGACCACTCAGAGATACAGAGCCCTACAGTTGGATAGGGGATTAGGTCACCTCCCCAGTTTTCCCAGCCGTTACTTCACAGACCCCTACATACAGCAGAGTGTCTACTAAGTGAGAAGAGAGAGGACACACATGCATGTATTAAAGCGAAATCAAATCTGATTTCTAATCGCAGCATATAGGCACATACACATATGCACAGAGCAGAAGCACATGGAGGCGTATGGAAGGACCTATTTAGCACATACTGCATGATGCCTGATGTGCACCTGGATTTGCATTCTGCCAAGGAGTGGCCGAAAGGATAGCAACACTGATCTAAATCCGAAGTATTCACTTTACAAATAAATGAACGGGCCCCAGGCAGCATAGTTTACCCAGGCACACTACCATGCTGCAGGAATACATTTTGAGCAGTGTTAACAATAATTAGCAAACACGTATAATGTGCTATGAACGCTTGATTACTTAGCTTATTTAATCTCCATGATGATCCTGTGAGGAAGGCAGACAGGTGCACTAGGTTTTAACTATGTGCTCCCCTCGAACAAACCAGCAACTACCCACATTTTACAGAAGAGGAAGCTGAGGCACAAAGAAAAAGCTCAGCTGCAAAGTGGCAATGCCTGGCTCCAAGGTTGTTGGACTCTAAGAGTCCAAGGTCTTCACTGCTGTGCTATGCTGCCTGAAGCTAAAATTAAAGGGACTGTCTCAGGCTGAACAGTGAAACCACACTCTGGTTTTACGCCAAGACAAACTGGAAAGCCAATATGCTTCCACCGGGGCCAGTGTTCAAGTCTCACTGTGCTGAGAGGCTGCCTGTGTGATGTGGATGTGCTAAGAGTAAGGGCAGTGACAGCCTGGCCATGAAGGAAGACCCAAACACACCTGCACAACACAGACAGGACAAGCCCCGAAGCCCAGCAATCTGAACCATTTAGTGTAGAGCAAACAGCCACGCCCACATAGACTAGCTAAGAACAGCATTCCTGAACAGAGCCAGAATGACAGGCGGACAGTCATGCAGAGGTACAGACTCTGGAGAAGTCACAGCGCAGCAATGGCAAAGCTACCACATGGAGGGTCTCTCGGAAAATGTCACCAAATGCCGTTTAAAGACCTGATCTTCTACAACATTAACCTGCCTGTCATTCAGGACAATATATGAGTTACTACTATAGCACATGATAGATATTTACATTTTAAAAAGAAAACTTAAACTATAATTCAAAACCAAGAAGTTATCTTTTTATTATTTATCATCAGTGGCACAACCATACCGTTGACCCTAAAACTACTATGAATAACTGAAATTTGACTAGTTCCTAACACTCAATAAACAGTTTATCAAGAATGCTTCCACTCAATTTGAATATGGACAGGTATTAGGTAATATTAAGGAACAGTTAATTTTATCTAGTATAACAATGGCATGGTGGCTATATTAAAACTATAAGTCCTTATCAGTCAGAGATGTGAAGTATTTACAGATGAAAGACATGATGTTGAGGATTTGCTTCAAAACCCTCTAGCCAAAATAAAAAAAAAGGTGTGGTAGAAGGGGAGAGGGAACAAACAGATAAAATGGAGTTTCCAAAATGCTGATAATTAATGCAGCAGGATGATGTGAATATATGAATTTATTACAGTATTTTCTTTACTCCTGTGTATGTTTGAAGATTTCCTAGTAAAAATCCCTGTACAGGTTAAGTACAAAGACAAAAGGAGCACAGAGACAGCCAGCACCAGCCCTCTCAGGACAGACGGTGGAGCTGAGAGGAGCGGCAGGTCCCCAGTGGGGGCGGCACTGGCACCGTGACTGTCCACACCTTACAGCATCAGCGCTGTGCCCAACGCTCCTCACAGGTGATTTGTTGAACCCTTACAGTCACCAGACAGGATGTACTGTCACCCATGTTCCAGAGGAGGAAAAGGAGGTCCAGACAGGCCAAGTAACTGACTCAGAGGCCGCCTGTGAGTGGCAGGGTTGTGACTTAAGGTGAGGTCTGATTTGCTCTGAAATGTGTGCCCTTAATCCCTTATACTCTTCTGTTTTATTCACATACAATTATGTTAAAAGGATCACATCTTTAGAAAAATTACTCTGGGAAAAATTTCAATTTAACCACACCATACAGTTTTGAGGAGAGGTCAGATTCTCCCTTCTGATCATGCAGTAAATTTAGTCAAGAACACAGTGGAGGTGAGGGAACCCTTCGGCACTGACAGTCGTGGTGACTGCATGACTCCACAGAATGCATACCATAAAGAGCAAGAGGACTGGACGTAAAGCGTGAATGAATGAAAACATAGCATGCCTTTCAGAAAGACTAAATGCCTGGCAACACCCAGGATTCAGCCCACTGGTTTTTTCCGAAACCAGGTCAGGGTGAAAAGGAATTACACATGCAAGTTTTATAAGCCATTTTCGGGAGCAGTGATCTGGAAAAGAGGTCTACCCCATGGTTTAAACAAGAGTAAGGAACACCACACACACAGCCACACCCATAGCCACGGCACAGTGGCCACTGATGTTGACTTCTCATAAGTACATCTGCAAGATTATACTACTCACAGCACCGAAGTAAGGAGCTTGGTGTACAACGCCAGTGCCTTCTTCCTCCCTTACGTAGTTGTCAACAAGCACAGTAAAAGCACCATTCTCTTTACACTGGAAAAAGAAGGTGAGCAAGCTTAAAGGATGAAGCACTACCATATCATAATTTAATAACAGGTTTTGGTAAGAATCTGAAATGCAAAATTATTTTCAGAAGGAGAAAAGACAGAATAATTCAGACTGAGAAGAAACAAGCTAACGCAACACATCTTTTCCATGAAAAACAATTCATCATGTATAAATGACCTCCTCACCAGCCCCAGCATGCAGTTTAGCACACAGGCCCAGAAAATGCGCTCCCTAAACTACTCCCTTCCCGGTCTATCTCCAATCACTGCATAGGCTTGCTCCTCCTGTTCCTCTCAGTCCAGCTCAAGTATTCAGTCACAAAAGGCAAACCTTGAAAGAACCAAGATGGAGAAGCCAAGGTTGCAAGTTCTATTGACAGGTAGTGCACTCACTCTAACACCAAGGGGAAATGTTTTCAATTGATTTTCTTTGCAACAACAATGAAATCAGCTTAACACAGGGATAAGGCTACAGACCTACTTTTTCTGCCTTCATCTCTTAATATTTCTTTCCGAATACCCTTTGTTTGGCTGAAACTGATCCTTTGCTTTCTTATCTCTCTTCCTTTCGTAAAAAGTACTTTCAGAAATGATTTTCACATTTAATTCCTATAATCCTGTGAAAAAGGTATTAGTATTCCCATATTTTAAAAATGTTCTGGTTCTATTTGCATTTCACAGATGAACAAACTCAGAACAAAGATGAAATGGTTTGCCCAAATCACACAACTAGCAGTGATGAAGCCAGGGCCTGAAACAAGGTCTTCTGGTTCCAAATACAATGTCATTTTCAGCAACATTAAACTTGAAGATGACCATGAATTTTTAATTGCTTTAACCCAAATCACCTGGAAATGTTTCTGGTGTGGTATGATAGGTGCTAAAAGGTGTGTCTTCAATAGTGTAAATACGGAGGGACAATATGTGTGTCCTTAGAATCAGACGTACAAACGTATATTACCGTTTTTAACTGAATACCAAGAAACCCCACACCACATTCCTGTCCTGGGGCTCTGGATCCTGTTCCCACCACGGCTGAGGTGGGTGAGCAGTCCCCACAGGCAGCACCTACTCTCATAGCTCCTACTGCATATTTCAGAACATACGTATTTCAGGTATACACCAGATGATTTGGTCTTAAATCAAAGAATTTGTAGGGGCTGGCCCGGTGGCACAGTGGTTAAGTGCACACATTCCACTTCGGCAGCCCGGGGTTCGCCTGTTCGGATCCCAGGTGCGGACATGGCACCACTTGGCACGCCATGCTGTGGTAGGCGTCCCACATATAAAATAGAGGAAGATGGGCATGGACGTTAGCTCAGGGCCAGTCTTCCTCAGCAAAATGAAGAGGATTGGCAGCAGTTAGCTCAGTGCTAATCTTCCTCAAAAAAAAAATTTGTACTATCTGTCTAAAACCCACCGAAGGTCCCAGAAATTTCAGGAAGCTAACTGAATGGATAGGTGTTATCACAGGTGTTATTCAACTTAATTCTACATATTGAGTGCATATTCCAGACAGACCCCAATTTAACCCAAAGGTCCTATCCAGTGTGGACACATGCATTTTCTGAGAGGGCTGAGCTTTCCTCAACAGGGTTCTCAACAGAGTCTGTGATTCAGAAAGGCTGAATCACTAATCTAGCAGAAGAATTTTAAGACAAATAAAAACAAATATAAAACAAAATATGTTAAGATATATAAGACAAGAATGCAGTAATGACATTTATCAGAGGGAGAAGCCAAAGCATTTCAGAAAATGCATTTTTCAGATAGCATCTGAGTCTAGCCTTGAAGAGTGGGTTGAACTCCAGCAGATATGATATTAAAACAAGATGAGGGATTTTTTTTTAAATGGGAGTTTTCGAAAACTTAATGAAAACAAAGGCAGAGAGGGAAGAAAAGAAAGGGCTAGTTTGATGGAAGCAAAGGATATGTTTGAAGCACCATTAGGGGACATGGTTAGGAAGCAAGTCTGCCTTGTGCCAAGTGGAGAACACCTGATGAGGAATGTGCCAGCAAACGACTACAGGCTCATAGGGAGGGACCCGACCAGGCAGAGCGTACAGAAATCTGTGAGCAGCAACATGGAAGGAGGAAGAAAGCCACAAATTAGGAAACAAGAAACATGGGAAAACACTCCAGGTGCACAAAAATGGAGAGACAGGTGTGCGTGATACTGTGGAGAGAGCCCAAATGGCAGAGGTCATCTGCATTAACCAAACTCTACCCCTGCACTGAACCAGAACAGAGAAGCAAGCACATGTTTTATCCCGGCCTGTGATGCAAGGTTTTGCTGGCTCATGCTACATCCAGCTGAATATAATTTCCACACAGTGTGTAAAGCCAGGTCTGAGGGTGCTGCTCATTACTTTACTCCACGACCTATAAATAAGGACTAATGGAAAATTCCTGCTGACCTTGTTTTTTTGTTGGTGGTGGTGCTGGGGTTTGCAACCGTACCTGTGGATTCTCTGTTGTCAGAAAATGAAAACTACATAGAACAGCTTTATGACTCTTAAGAACACTAAATGTATGAGCTCTGTTGGGTGCTCAGATTTAAAACACCCACCTCATCAATTTCCTTGATATGAATTCTGTTTACTTTTACACACTGAGCACCATCTTTGTAAAAAAAAAAAAAAAAACAACAAAAAAGCTTGGGGCCGGCCCAGTGGCACAGCGGTTAAGGGCACACATTCCACTTTGGTGGCCCGGGGTTCACTGGTTCAGGTCCCGGGTGCAGACATGGCATGGCTTGGCAAGCCATGCTGTGGTAGGCATCCCATGTATAAAGTAGAGGAAGATGGGCATGGATGTGAGCTCAGGGCCAGTCTTCCTCAGCGAAAAGAGGAGGACTGGCAGCAGTTAGCTCAGGGATAATCTTCCTCAAAAAAAACCCCAAAAAACTCAATAAATTTCCTGGGTGATAAGTAAATTAAAAACAATAAAAATAAACACATATAAATCTTATCAAATGTAAAGTAATTCCTTACGTAAGTTGAGAAAAGTATTTTAAAAATTCCTATAGGATTTTAATTCCTAAAACAAGAAGGCAATACAAACAGAATTTAATTTCGTTAACACTGAAGCACTTCTGAATTCAGGCCCCTCGTACTGACGGCACCACAATTGGCGAGTGCCACCCCAGCTATCATCATGTGGCTTCAGTTACCCAAGAACAGGTGCCGAAAGCCCGTCTACAGGCCCTGAGCTCACCTTCACAAAATAGTCAAACAGGGGCGTGTATTTCTTGCCTTTGAGATAGGCACCAGGAAATCTAGGAAAAGGAGAAAGGCAAACTCAGAGTTAGATTAAATCGCGAAGGAGAGGAGGCTGCAGCCACATCACTTGTAGTTCCCTTGTTTCTAAGTCGTCAGTGCTGGAATGTGTGACCTCAACACACTCCGTTTCACTACTTCAAACTAATCTTGAATAATATAACTTTTGGGTAATAAGCTCTCACTTTTGAAAGCTAAAGACACAGAAACACAAGCACAAATCAATGACTTGCATATTCACCTTTCAAGGATCTCATAGTCACTCTCCAATTTATAGAGGGCTGACAATCTGGCTTCCATCAAAATGAGTAATTTTCCTCTGACGACATCTATGAGAGCAAGAGAAGAAGCGGACTTCAGTCACATTCAGACTCTGGATGACTCTAAAGACACCTCTCAGTGTACTTTTCCCTGCAGGGCTCCTGTATCACCTGCATCCAGCGTGCTTATCACACACAGAGAAACACTGCAAAGAGCACTAGGGCACACTGCTTCCCAGACACACAAAAGACAAAAACATCAAACGCACCTGGGCATCTTATCAGTTGTTAATTGCACCTCTATCCATTTTAAGTAAATTAAGCTTTATTTTCTCCTACCAAAGGTAATATATGTGAATGTTTAAAAGCCATAATATTAACAAACCAAGAAGCTCACAAAGTCCCTTCTAATGTCGTGCCCCCTCAAGCACTATCGTTTGCATGTCTCTTCCTCTAGATATTTTTCAATGTATACGCTAACATACATCTTACATGAATGTGTAATTTTTTCTAACAATTATGGAATATTAATACAGTTTTGCAATTTGTTTTCACATAATTGTGAAAATCTTTTCATATATTAGCATATATGGATCTTTCTCTTTCTTTTAAATAGCTCTATAGCACTCCATTTTACGGAGATACAAGTTATTTTTAACAAACCAACTAATACTAGACATTTAAATTGTTTTCAAATTTTTATTACTATGAATATCCTTGAATGTCTCTTTGCACCCTCACTGGAAGTGTTTCTGGAGGATACTACCCTAGAAACAGAAAAGCAGGAACAACTGTATAAACATTTAAAATTTAACAGGTACTGAGAAATTGCCCTACCAAAACTTAGGCTAATTTAAACTCCCAACTGTAAAGTATGATATACCCGAGAATTTATTACAGCCTATGTCACATATTCAGTCCACTATAAGAAAAATGAGAATCTATGGATCCTTTTGAAGACCCTTGAAGTTCATTGAAAAACTGCTACAAATAATGCTTCCATTCACCAGCTCTGACCTCACAGGAGCTCAGTTATAAGCGGAGTCTACATTTTCTAAATAAAACTCAGGACATACAGTCCGCCAAGTACAAGAGCCATATGCAGGCAGAGGAGTGACATGATCGAAATCTTGGCCAGATGGCCCTAAGGCGTTCAGGCTCATTACACCATGGCCATACCCAGGGATGACACCGGGAACTTGTGAAGGTAGGACTCTAACTGCCTGGAGAAGCAGAGGCAGGCCCTGCCTGGACAACAGCTCTTTCCCAGAAAGGACCATTAGAAACCAACTCTCGGTCCTATGCACGGCCAAGGCACAGCCAAATAATAATAAAAATACCTGTTTTCTGACTCCCAATTCTTTCCTATTCCTCTCAATATTTTTCCCTTGCCAGCACAAGCTATTGTGAATCAAGTTAACTGTCCTGTAAGATGGATTTTTTTCTGGCTATGAGGTTTCTTTTCTTTCCCTGGCTTCTTTCCTCCCACCATAAACTATTGAAATGTGAAGGTACTAAGCTTCTTTTTTCATACAAATCTCTAAGGAAAGTACCTCATTGAGACTATGGTTAACAGCCTAGCAGGGAATATTTTGAAAGGCTCCAAATTCTCAAGTTCTGGTAGTGATTCTGTGATTTTGTGATTTATAATAAGAAATAGGTACTTGGTCTTTATCTCCATTTTTGGCAGAGCTCCTAAAACCCTTGGAATTTCCTAAGTGATGAGAGCCACAAAGGTGCCTTTAGTTATATCAATAAGGTGACTTTGGAAGCCCCTGGGTAACCTCAGGATGGGGGCTGGTTGCCAGGGTAACCAACCACATGATTATTATAAAAAAGGGTTGGAACTTTCACACACACACCCCTCTCCTCCACCTCTGGGGAGAGGAGAGGGGTTGGAGATTGTGCCGGATCACCAATGGCCAATGATCTAATCAACCATGCCTATGTAATAAGGCCTCCACAAAAACCCAAAAGGATACCGTTCAGAGGGCTTCTGGCTTAGTGAACAAAGTGCCGTAAGGGTGATCCCCCTCTGCCCCGTTCCATGAGGACAGAAGCTCCTGTGCCCAGGCCCCTTCCAGGCCTTGCCTTATGTACTTCCTCATCTGGCTGTTCATCTGTATCCTTTATATTCTTTTATGATAAACCGGTTTCTCGAACCCAAGGAGGGGGTCATGGGTCAGTGAGAAACACAGGGACAACCTGGACTTGCAATTGGCATCTGAGGTGGTAGTGTGGTGGTGGGGGCAGTCTTTCTAGGTCGAGTCCTTAACGTGCGGGACTGGATACTAACTCCAGATACTTAGTGTGTGCATTAATTGCTTGTTGGTGTTGAAAAAACACATATCTGAGATTTCCAATAACGATAAGATGCCACCTCTTTAAAGCTCCAGTTCTGCATCTGTAATAGGGGAATGATGTGTAAAAATGTATTACAATCTGAAAATTATACGGAATTTTTACTTTTTACATTTTTGTGTGTGTTAATTTTTCAATCAGAAATGAAAAACTCTTTTAGAGGATATTTTTCTGATTAAGTCTAGAGCTTTTTCAAAGACTTCTATTTTTACTCTAACAAGAAATGGAAGCTTTCATTCTTTTCCAAAATATGTTAAAATTATCTCATCCATATCTGTCACAAGTAACCAGGCTCATACTTACCTTTAATTTTCACATATTGCATATCTGGATTGACACACAGGGCCAGGTTACTAGGTAGAGTCCAGGGCGTGGTTGTCCAAGCAACTAGAGATATATTTTCATCTTCCTCCAAAGGGAAAGTTACAAATACTGAAGGATCTTGAACATCCTGAAATAAAATGTGATAAAATATTCTTTTACAAAATCCATAATAGACATGGAAGAAAAAAGGAACTGATCCTAAAGAATAAAATAAATAAATTTTCAGAATAAACTGAGCTTTTAAAAGACCTTTTGCCATATTTACAAAAAGAAAATACAATGCAAGAAATCCCAAATACATTTTTCTACATACTTAAAAAAAATGTTTTAACCATTACCTTAGTAGTCACAAACATTTTAAGTGTATCAAGAGGAAGACACAATGGAGGTTTCACTATTACGATGATTTATTTTATAGTAAGTCCCTAAAAAGTTAGGTCAACAAAATAACTGATTTGGAAAATGGAGTTATTCTCTACTACAAAATATAAAAATGAGTCATATTGAAACATTATATACTTGAAATTCTAATATGCCAATAATAATTCAGTTCATTAAATAAAAGATTGACTTCAACTCTATGGCAATCTTTCAACATGAAAATATAAGGGATTTAAAAATATTAAATATCTTCAAAGTAGAAAAGCTCATTCCCCAAAACAAACCTACTGCATTCTAGATAAAAGTGAGAAAACGGGGCTCTACAAACTTGGCCTTATTCACATACAAAAT
Source organism: Equus quagga (assembly GCF_021613505.1). Lineage (NCBI taxonomy): Eukaryota > Metazoa > Chordata > Mammalia > Perissodactyla > Equidae > Equus > Equus quagga. The sequence continues at coordinate 1,344,275 of NW_025799872.1, read as the reverse complement.
GTGAGACAAACCGAAATGAAGGGCACTCTAAGTGCACTGGCCTGTACTCTGCAAATGTCAGTGTTACAAAATGTAAAGAAACTGAGGACTGTTTACAGGAACTGGAGGGCTGGCCCAGTGGCCTGGTGGTTAAGTTCGGGGCATTCCACTTCACGAGCCTGAGGTTCTGTTCCCGGCCGTGGACTTGCACCACTCTTCGGTGGCCAAGTTGTGGTGGCAACCCACATACAATATAGAGGAAGACCGGCACAGATGTAACCTCAGGGTGAATCTTCCTCAAGCAAAAAGAGGAAGACTGGGAACAGATGTTAGCTCGGGGTGAATTTTCCTTAGCAAAAATAATAATATAAAATATAAAATATAAAAATAAAATAAAATAAATAAAATAAAGGAACTGGAGATACAGAGACTGAATGACACACATAATCTAGCATTTTCTTTCGTTAAAAAGGGCATTATTGGGACCATTAATAGGATCAGGTCTACAGATTAGGTGATAATATTGTATCAATGCAGATTCCCTAATTTCAATTACTTAAGACAACAGTATTGATTTTTTTTTAGGAAGATTAGCCCTGAGCCAACTACTGCCAGTCCTCCACTTTTTTTTGCTGAGGAAGCCTGGCCCTGAGCTAACATCGTGCCCATCTTCCTCTACTTTATATGTGGGACGCCTACCACAGCATGACGTGCCAAGCAGTGCCATGTCCCCACCCAGGATCCAAACCGGCAAACCCCGGGCCAACAAGAAGTGGAACATGCAAACTTAACTGCTGTGCCACCGGGCTGGCCCTGATTTTAAGAAACCTGTACTTAAGTATTTAGAGGACAAGGGGCATCATGTCTGCAACTTACTCTCAAAGGGTCCCGTGCCACCTCCACCCCTTAAAAAGAGAGGGAAGGATAAAGCAAATATGGTAAAAGGTTAACATTTAGGGAATTTCATTGAAGGGTATATGAGAATTCTTTTCAACTTTTCAGTAAGTCTGAAATTATGTCAAAAATTAAAAACAAACCCCCAAAAACCTTAATACACAATCATAGAATGACTAAAGTGAAAAAAGATAGGAAATGCTAAGTGTGGGCAAGGATGCAGAGCAATCAGTACTGCCTAGTGGGAGTATAAATCAGTATAACCACTTTGGAGACCTCTTGGCTAGTACCTATTAGAATGGGAGGCAGCAAACCACAGACCATGGGCCAAATCTGGCCGTCACCAGCTCCTACACGGCCTGAGTGCTAGAATGGTTTTGATAAAGTGGAGTACTTGCAACAGAGATCATCTGGCCCACAAAGCCTAAAATATCTACTACTGGGCCCTTTACAGAATTTGCCAACTTCTGTACTAGAGTTAACTGTGAGTGTAAGATATTAAAAAATATGTCCTGGTCTCTGCCCCCAGTTCCTGGTACAGAGCTCCTGAAACTCTTGTAATTTCCTACGTATAAGAACAGCAGCAGTGTCTCTTGTCCTAATATTGGGGTCTACCCCTGGCTCCTGACATGGGGCTCCTGAAACTCGTAATTTCCTGGGCGACAGAAGCGTCTTTTGTTCTGTTGAGGTGACTCAGTGGGTCCTGGATAGGGGCTGGTCACCAGAAAGACCAAGCCATTATTAGAAGCTTGGCATTTTCAGCTCTGTCCCCTATTCTCTTGAGAAGGGAGAAGGGCTGAAAATGGAGTTAATGACCCATTATGTGTACACGATGAAGCCAGCCTCCATAAAATCCCAAAAGTACGGGGTTCAGAGAACTTCTGGGTTGGTGAACATGTGGAGATGCTGGGAGACTGGTATGCCGGAGAGGGCATGGAAGCTCTGTGCCCCTTCCCACAGACCTTGCCCTATGCACCTCTTCCAACTGGCTGTTCATCTGTATCCTTTATCATAACCTTTTGTAATAAACTGGTAAACATAAGCAAGTGTTTCCTTGAGTTCTGTGAGCCACACTAGCAAATGAATCGAATCCGAGGAGGAGGTTGTTGGAACCTCCAATCTACAGCCTGTAGGTCAGAAGCTCAGGTGACATCCTGGGCTTGTGACTGGTGTCTGATGTGCGCCGGGGGAAGGGGCAGTCTTGTGGGACCGAGCCCATACCTGTGAGATTGGATGCTATCTCTGGGTAGATAGTGTCAGAATTGAGTTAAATTGTAGGACACCTACCTGGTGTCCCAGAGAATTGCTTGGCATAAAGAAAAACCTCCATACATTTGGTGACCAGAACTGTGAGTGTTCTGTGTGACTAGCAAAGAAGACACACAAGAAAGAAACACACACTAGGGGAGAATTGAGTTTTTTCTCTACATAGGAAAGAAAAGATGAATTTTTCCTTTACAGTAAGTACACCCTGTGACCTAACAATTCCACTCCTGGGTATATAACCAACAAAAATGTGTATATATGCTCCCTAAAAGACAAGTTCTAGAATGTTCACAGTAGCACTATTGATGAGTCAAAAACTGGAAATTATCCAAACGCCTACCAAGAGTAGAATGAATAAATACTAAACGGTAATTAAAATGATGATCCACAACTACACACAACATGGATGACCTTCACAAACATAATCTTGAGCCAGAGAAGTTAGACACCAAACAGATCTCACTGTACAATTCCATTTATAGACAGTACAGAATCAGCAAACAAATGAATGTTGGAAGTGAGGACAGTGGTTACTGTAGGGGGTGGGGTGGCTATCATGAAGGGACTGTGAGAAGGGAGAGCTTTTGATAGGTTGATAAGGTTCTTTTTTACTTTATCTGAGTGTTGGCTTCACAGATATATGCACTCTGTGCAAGTAAACGGAGGAGCAAAAAAATGTTGTCTTATTAAACCAGGCAATAAGTACTAAGATATGAAAAATATTAATTTTAGTATGTACAGTAATGAATGTAAAAAAATAAAAAAACCACTAAAGGGAAACAAATAAAACATTAATAGTGACTGCCTTTGGGTACTGGGATTATAAATTTTTTCTCCTTCTTTATACATTCTATGATTTCCAAATTTTCCACAATGAGCATGGAATTCCATAAACAATCAGACCTAACAGACTCCTCAAGACTAAAAATTTAGACAACAAAAAAATAAATATTTTATATACCACAACTTGGTTTACATTTTGGAACAGGTGGAAGAACCTTCTCCTGTAACTCAATTTACTTCTGCAAGAAGCTTGCCTCTTTCCCAGTAAAAATGTATTAGTTTATTTATAGAAGAGCAAATCTTTGAAAACTCTAGGAACTTGCAAGCTATTATGGGGGTCTAACATGTAAAACTGTAGTTGCCAAAGAAAATTCCAGCATAAGTACACTAAGATTTATATTAAAAAATGTTCCTAGCAATGCTGTTTGCTACCATTGAAAAAAAAAAAGGACTATGCCCTCAAAACAACTCAAATGTCTATCAAAAGAATGAATAAATAAGTTGTAATCTCCGTTATACGAAACACTACACAACAGTTAAAAATGAACTTAAAGCTACATGTATCAATATGAAGAATCTTTAAAACATAATGTTTAGTATAAAAGGCAAGGTACAGAATAAGTACAGTGGGTGAGATTTTAAAAACATGCAGAAAAATGCTATATACTGTTTATGTATACTTCTGTAGATAGTAAAAGTGTAAAAATATGCATAGAGAAAGAAACATAGTGGTTACCCGTCAGGATGTAAGAAGGGAAATGGAAAGAGAAACGTGATATAAATAAATAAATTGTGCTATATTTCCCTACAAAGAAATTAGAACCAAAGATCCACAACTACACAAAACACAGATGACTGTCCCAAACACAATGTTGAGTAAAAAAAGCCAGACACAAAAGAATACATGCTGGAACTTTCCATTTCTACAAAATACAGAAACAGGCAAAACTAATCAACTGTTATCTATAATGTTTGACGTATTTTTTTAAAAAAAGATGCATTTATTGGAACCCATCAAATGGTACACTTAAGATTTGAGAATTTAATTGTATATAAATTTTAAGCACCACCCTCCCCCCAAACCATAAACAAATACTGACCTCTATTCATGATATACATGTTGAAGAAAAAAAAAACCCAAAACAACAAAGCACTAATTTCTATGAAATACAGAGGACAGAGAAAATGTTAAATTGGACCAGAGAGATGTAATCAGCAAAATTCAGATTCTGGGAAATGCTACAAGACAAAACCTGTCTCCTAAACAATGACTTGCAAGGAAAAAAGAAAAAAAGGGGCTGGTCCGGTGGCGCAGCAGTTAAGCTCGCACATTCTGCTTCTCAGCAGCCCAGGGTCCGCCAGTTTGGATCCTGGGTTGTGGACATGGCACCGCTTGGCAAAAAAGCCATGCTGTGGTAGGCGTCCCATGTATAAAGTAGAGGAAGATGGGCATGGATGTGAGCTCAGGGCCAGTCTTCCTCAGCAAAAAGAGGAGGATTGGCAGTAGTTAGCTCAGGGCTAATCTTCTTCAAAAAAAAAAAGAAAGAAAGAAAAGAAAAGAAGATAAGAAGAGAAATGGAGACCTAAAGATTAAAATAGAGATAAAACACAGCTATTACCACATATGAACCTACCTTAGATCCTGATTCAAAAAATAAATAAATAAAAATAACCCGAGGGAAAAAAGGGTATGATATTTGTGAGACAAATAGAAATGTAAACACTGATGATATCTAGGAATTAAACAATTCTAGAATATTTACTGTTAAGGATACTAGAGATGATTGATGATGCCTTTTTGGTGTGATAATGATACTATGGTATCGTTAAAAGAAAAAGATAAAAAAAGATTTCTATCTATTAAAGATATATAATGGATTATTTATTGATAAAATATTATATCTGAAATTTGCTTTGAAAAAGGGTCTGGGAGAAGTGAGCGGGAGTGTGTGCAGATGGGGCAAGACTGGCCACAAGTTAACAGTTGTTGGCGATACATCACAAGCACATGGGAATTAATGACATGATTCTATTTTTGTGTATGCCTGAAATGCTCCATGTTTTTAAAAAGTAAGCAAATACAGCAATAGATTAAGATTTGACAAAGCTAAGCCTTTGGTACCCAAGTGCTTAGTATATTATTTTCTACATTTTTATGTGCTTAAAATGTTTTATTAAAAGTAAACAATACAACATGAGCACTATCATAGAAGGGTACATGGAAGACAACAGGAATCATCACATGCACCTCATAAGGATTTGCAAAAATCAAACGGGATGTATGAATGCATTCTATAAGATGAAGAGTGCTTTTGAAATGCAAGTTTTAATAACATAATCTCCAAACCTAAGCCATGAAATAAGAATTCCAAACAAATCAATGTCCTTAAAAACAAAGAGGGTTAGATAAACTCTCAGAAATGAAAACCTCTGTTGAATATACACACATGGGAACTGCTCATGTTTCAGAAGACTTACTGACTTTGCTACGTCTAGATAAGGTAAAGTAGGATGTTTTGTAAACATCTGACATATCTAAACACTTCCATCACAGAAACCACAGCAAGTTATTCCATTCATCAGAGAAAAAATCGTAATGCTGTCCACCCATCCCAAACCAGATTTTCTTCCAAATACTTTTAACAAATAAATGATATTATGAGGTCCAGATGAGGCATAAAATCACTCAAATCAATAACTCTTATGAAACAGTGACTGGAGGGAAATAGGGCAGAGCTGAGCTTGTTAATCAAAGAGAGGCATAAAAATCTGGTCAAAACAAGCAAAACCTATCACATTAAGACACATCATTCACAACTCTCATAGGGGAAAAAAAAATCCCTCATTTTTAATCTTAAGAGGGCCTCAGTTCAGTGACAAGCAACATCACCAGCACTCAGGAAGAAAGAGTCACATCAACTCACTCTCCAGGCTAACATTCCTGCCTGGGACTAGTTACCACGATCACTAGAAGCACTGAACTCCCACACACACGACTTAATGACCAGTGGTGTCTCACATACCTTGTAATTCTGGTGGGATTCGAAGTTGGAAAGTGGAGTGTTGCACGCGGTAGAGAAGGGCATGACCTTCACACCTCTGTAAACAAGGCCTTTATCATAGAGTTGTTTGAAGACCCACCTAGCAAGCAGAAAAGTTTTACAACAATTACACACCCAAAATTCTGTTTCCCCAAATGCAAATATTTATGTCAGTTTCTGTCAGCAGAAGTGGAAACACAGAGGAGACTACCTGGTTAATTACAAAGGCTCCGTATAATAAGACCTAACGTAGACATTAAAAGAGCTAATATCCCTTGACATGGAAAGATGTTCACGACATGACGCTGCCTGAGAAAAGCAACTGACACCATATTTGCAATGAGGTGCCAATTATGTAAAACTATACATATCAGCATATATATTTATATTTTTTAGAGATTTTCACTAATACGTTAGCAATGGTTAGGATTTCAGAGTTTTTGTTTTTCTTAATAGTTTTCTGGTGTATTGCTAAAATTTCACTATAATGGGCAGTTTTACAAAGGCAATTTAAAAAGTATAAACCACAGAGATTAGGATTAAATGTCACTCCTACAGTTATTCAAAAACTTCTGTTAGACATTTAAACATGTTGCTTTAAGCGAAATGCACCAAGATGCTGCAAATGTCAATGGCACAGTCATCCCAGGCTCTCCCGCTGTGACTGCTCACCTCTCCCAGTTGGAGGAACTCTCACTTAACTCTGCTTTTATATAATTCACCTTTATAGTGCAATTCCTACGTGCCTGGCACAATAAATTAATTAAACTCTCTCCCATTTGCTAAAATATATTTTTATGAAAAAATGTGCATATTTTTTCACGGCATTCCTTAGGCTTTAAATATAGCTTGAAAAGTGATGTTTTGAGCCAGCCCTTATGGCCTAGCGGTTAAAGTTTGGTGCACTCTGCTTCAGCAGCCTGGGTTCAGTTCCCAGCTGTGGAACCACACCACTTGTCTGCCAGTAGCCATGCTGTGGTGGTGGCTCACATAGAAGAACCAGAAGAACCTACAGCTAAATATACAAGTATGTACTGGGGCTTTGGGGAGGGAAAAAAAAAGAGGAAGATTGGCAACAGATGTTAGCTCAGTGCAAATCTTTCTCAGCAGCAAAAAAAAAAAAGGTGATGTTTCACAAAAAATTTCCCAAGTTTAAACTCAATCTTAAATTATATACTTTGATGCAAGGACATTTACAGGAGGCTAGAGGAAGAGTACTAGATTCGATATCATAAGACCCAGTTTCAAGCCTAAGAGCCATAAAATTAGCTGTGTAATCTCAGACAAGTCACAATAACTTCCTTCACTTCAGAGTCCCAATCCAATCCTCAGGACTCTGGATCATCTGAGAAAATTCATGTGGAAGTACTTTATATACTCAAAAGCATGGACTCAAGCTAAATTATCACCATTATTAATGTTATCATTATAAAGATATCTCCTACAATTTTTTATAATCACCCTAGGTCTATGTGCCTTATTCATATGCCAATACATTCCTCAGGAATAACTAACATTCTAACACCAAGAGGCTCCAAAATCTGTTTTCCCCTGATTCCAGTATGTTTTATGTAAATTAAGAAGTATGATAAAGAGCTGAATTGTCCAACATGGTAGGCACTAGCCACAAGCGCTCATTGAAATTTAAATTCATTAAGATTAGAAATTCAGTTTCTCAGCTGTACTAGCCATATTTAAGTGCTCAATAGCTCTGATCTACAGCATAAAGAGTACCTTCTTTTTCAGATGTTGAACATGTCTGGTTTTTAGATGCCCTAACCATGAGCTAGAGCTCTAACCCCTCTAGCTGCTCAGTGAATGGGAAGCCCCCTGTCCAAAGTCTCTGGCATATCAGAGACTATGATCAGCTTCCACCCATGGATACAGGGGTCTGGAGATGATCCACAGTGGCATGTCGGAGTCAGAGAGTCTGAGAACTGCTCCAGGGCGTCTAGCTCCCCAAAGGCAAAGGACTTGGGCTGAGCATGTGCAACAGATCCTGACTAACAAAAACGTGAGCAGGTAGATGCGAAGGCAGTAAGAGCCACGAGTCCCTACAACGCAGTGCAAAGAAAGTGCATCCTACAAAACAGCTTTGCAACTCACATGTAATTATGCACAATTTAGTACAAGTAGTACTTCCTCAAGCCTTGAGCTATGTACACAGTGCATTCTGCAACCATGATAATGGTGGCTGTTTGCCCACTGATGATAAGTACTGATTCTCAGACTGCTGTGGGATTCTCAAGTTAAATCACTCATCAAGAGTAGCACTGCAACAGTGCTACTTATAATAGTAAAAAGAGTAAAATTCTTTTTGAAACTGTTGCAGAACAGTGACTGCAACTGTACTTGAGAACTATACAACTTCTCTCAGTATAAAATTCGAGTATACAATCTCTTAAACTTAATTCCTTAAAACAAAAAAACACACTTTTGAAACCTAATTTCCCCTAAATTTGTTACCAATTAATTTGGCCAAAAAACTAAGTGACATCAGGCCATTTATATTCTTTATTTATTCTACTTAATGTGAACAATTATATGTTCTGATGCTGAAATACTAATGTATTTGATTACAGGTTGCTGCTCAATATGCTGGGGTCATTATACACCACAGAATATATGCATATCCTATTACCTTTCTAGAAACCAAAATCTTCTAAATTTAAAAGAAAACCTAGGCATGGAAGGGATGAATAGGTGGAGCACAGAAAATTTTTAGGGCAGTGAAAACACTCCGGATGATACTAGAATGATGCATATATGTCATTACACATTTCTCCAAACTTATAGAATGTTCAATGACAAGAGTGGACGCTGATGTAAACTATGGACTTTGGGTGGTGATGATGTGTCAATATAGATTCATCAATTGTAAAAAATGTACCACTCTGCTGGGGGATGTTGATAATGGGGGAGGCTGTACAGGTATAGGGGTACAGGGTATATGAGAAATCTCTGTACCTTCCTCTCAATTTTGCTGTAAACTTAAAAATGCTCTAAAAAAACTAAATCTTTAAAAACAAAAACAAAACAAATCCGTCCTGAAAATTTCAGATAAATAATTATGGACCTGAAAACAAAGTGATTCATACTAGAGCATTTCTCCACTAACCAATATAACTAATATTCCTTATATTTACAATTTCAAATAAACCTACCAGACAGATTCCATGAATTGCGGATACAGAGTTTTGTAGTCATTGTCAAAGTCAATCCATCGGCCAAGTCTGGTAACAATAGACTTTAAAAATATAAACATCAGAGTTATTAGACAAGATATTTGTTATTGTACGCCAACGTGTTTTACTTCCATTATCACCACATACAATGATTTTGGGAAAACAAAACAATCAATGGTTCAAGTGAAGCTATATTGCAAACAACACACTATGTAAGGTTAAGAACCAGTTTTCTGGGGCCAGCCCGGTGGCGCAGTGGTTAAGTGTGCACATTCTGCTTCGGCAGCCCAGGGTTCACCAGTTCGGATCCCAGGTGCGGACACGGCACTGCTTGGCAAGCCATGCTGTGGTAGGCATCCCACATATAAAGTAAAGGAAGATTGGCATGGATGTTAGCTCAGGGCCAGCCTTCCTCACCAAAAGAGGAGGATTGGCAGCAGATAGCTCAGGGCTAATCTTCCTCAAAAGAAAAAAAAAAAAGAACCAGTTGTCTCGGCATTCATCATATGTGCAGATACTGTTATTTACAAGTATTAATATTCCTTTATAAAAGTATACCAAAACTACCATTTGGCAAACACCACAGGTACAACTATTGCTGGCAAGAATCATCAATGGAGGCTAAAATTAATGAGTGAAAGTATAAGAAACAGGATATTTGCAAAGAATGTCCCCACAGAATACTTATTAATTACAAAGGAAAAACTGCAATTTTACAATAGGGAAATCAGACAGATATCACTTTACTGAACAAAGTTAACATCAACAATGAGACATATCAGCATCATAGGCCTTCTGATATGACAGACTCAGAAGGGCACGATGTCACTGCTGAGGCATTCTTGCAAAAATGCATATGCATAACCTAAACTGAATCCTGAAGAAACAACAGACATTGAGAGTTTTCCTACAAAATAAGTGGTCTGTGCTCTAAAAGTGACACGGTCATGAAAGACAAAGAAAGATTGAGGGAATGTTCCAGATTAAGGAGACTAAGGAGATATGCCAACTATGTAAATGCAGTATGTGCTCCTAGACTGGATCTTGGATCAGAAATAAAAATCACTGGGACACCTGGTTAAATCTGAATAAGGTCTATAGTACTGAATGAATGTTAATTTCCTGCTTTTGATAATTACACCATGGTTATTGAAGATGTTAGCATTTAGGAAGTGGATGAAGGGTATAAGGAAACTTTTCACACTATTTTTTTAATTTTTCAGTAAGTCTGAATTATTTCAAAAAGTTAAAAAATACATTTTTTTTTTTTTTTAAGAAACAAAAAGGCCCACATGCATATTGTGTTCATCAGGATTTTTCCCTGTTGGTGACCAGGCAAGAAAGGAAGATTAAAGAAGGTCTGGTTAGGAGAAAAATTGAGGAGCTTTGATTATCAGGTTGACGAAAACCGCTTTTATTCAGCAATGAAGAGAAGCTTCTCAAAGTTTTGAACAGGGAAGAGTAAGTTGAACAGAGTCTTGTGGGAGAGAGAACTTGGCAAGCTGAGTGGAAATAACATGAGCAAGATAATTAGGAGACTGTTTCAGAAATGAAGATGACAGTGGGTGGGAGTGAAAGGTTGTAGAAATGAAAAGAAATGACTAGACAGGAGATACTAAGAAGAAAGATTTGATAAGGTTTGGCATTTGATTTGATCATGAGGATTAATGTTTGAAGCCTGGAAGACTCACAACATTGGCAGAATAGAGAATTCTAAATAACAGCAAGTTTCAGAAGTCAAAGTGGTAAGATGGAGAAGATAGAAAAAAACAAAAGCCAGACATATTTTTAAGTTGTACAGACATACTAACCTGAAAGCCAGGGAGGAAAAGGGGGTTGACGACCTTTGTTCCGAAGCTCATAAGAAAGAGAGAGGGACGGAGCTCTACCAGCACTCGACAGTTACTTAAAAGTACCAGCTGAGGGAGCTCTATTACTAAGAGAAGCAGCAGGCAAGATGGCAGTCAAATTAATAAACAACAACGGGTCCAAATTTGAATTGTTTTTAACATTTGAAATTTTTTATTGCAACATTCAGGTATTTCTATTTGCTAGGACAGCTTGATTCCTGTCATATACTATGGTTAGGTAGGAGATTAAATTTGGAAGACCAATCAAGCACACAGAAATCAGAAAAGAAAGGGTCCAGTTTAACTAACAGTTTAAGTAATAGGGTTAGAGGTAGAAGCCAAACACTCCTTTAAAGAGGGTGGTCAACTCTTCTTATGTCACAGTCTCACAAGGACAGCAACAGTTTTGGGAGCATCTCATAAAAAGCACAAAGGACTGTAAACCATTTCAACTCCCAATTAAAAACTAAAATTTCTAGTCATTCTACTGGAAATAACCCAACATACCTTCCACTCAGTAGAATATCTCATCACAATTGCTCGGCACTGATTGTTATACTCTACAATCCCCATTTTGGCTACATCCTCTGGTCCTCTGATTCCCAGTGTCTTATCAATTTCATATTCCTGAAAATTTGTGATAAGATTGTTAACATTCCTACCCTACGAAACAAATGCAATTCAGTAATTCTAGGAAATAAAACAGATTTAAAAAAACTAGTTCTCAGAAAATTTAAAGAGAAAATGAACTATAAATAGTATTATAGAGATGAAGTGAAAGAAAAAATCTAACCATAGTAAAAATTCTTCATATTTTAACATACTATATGATGAAATTTAATGCTTATAAAAAAATCAGAAGATTAGAAGGCTGGTGACTCAAACATACCACAGGTAAGCCATGACAATCCCATCCAAATCTTCTGTCAACATGAAACCCACTCTGGTGAGCATATCTCGTAACTATATCTTTAATTGTCCCTGCAAGTATATGTCCATAGTGAGGTAGTCCAGTTGCAAAAGGAGGCCCATCGTAGAAGGTATATCTAACAGAGGTAATAAAAATGTTGTTACTTTAAAACAGACAATAAAAATTTAGGACATTTTTCTATAGATAGCTCCTGTCACAGTGGAGTCTTCAGGGAGAAGAAAAGCAGCAAGATCAGAAATTTCGCAGACATAATGATTAGATAATTACTGGAGGTCCTGCCTTGAAAAGAGCTAGTTACAGAGGAGTGGAAGACACCTCTGTTGGACCTTCTATTCTTCATTCATTAGTTGCATGACATAAGGCAAGTTATTCATCCTGATCCTGAGTTGTCTCATCAGTAAAAGAGGGCAAAAAACACCCATCTCATAAAGTTTCTGAGCAGAGGAGACACATGATGAAAATGGTAAATAAAGAAAGGACTAGTCTTTAGGTGGATGGAGACTAGAGGCAGGAAGTACTCTAACAGGAGGCTACTACTAGTCTAGATATAAGTCCTTTAATGAGGGTGCAGATAATGAGAAAAGTGGACAGGAGGAGGGTGATACACAAACTCTATTCAGAAAACCTCTTGAAGAACCTGAATCCACCTGAACAATTAACAACTCATTCACTCAATGTGTATCTACTACTGGGAGTGCCCACTATGGAGAGAGCTAGGAGACTCTGGGAATACAAAGACGAATAAAGAGTTTCCGCCTTAATGGAACTCAGTCGAAGAAATAACTATTCTTAAAGACTCTACCTTTACCAAAGAAACTCACATACTTTGGCCTATGTTTTGATTGCTTTAAGCATTCCTGAAAACAATTAAATTCGGACCAGAACAGCAAGATTTTCTCTTCTTCAGCAGGAAAATTGATGTTTTCTGGAACTTGTTGAACCATTTTGTTGCTGCAAGAGAAATCAAATTTATTATTCTCCAAAGAGAAGTCTAGGAATAACAGTAAAATATATTAAAACAAGTGTATATATCACTACCCATACTACATGGTACCTAAAAAGAAAATACAGCTTTTTTGTGGTAAAGTTCACATACCATAAATTTCACCCTTTTAAAGCGTACAATTCAGGGTTTTTTAGTATATTCACAAGATTGTGCAACCATCATCACTCTCTAATTCCAGAATATTTTCATCACGGTTCCCTCCTCTGCCCTCTAAAAACCTGTACACATAAGCAGTCATTCTCCATTCCCTCCTTCCCTAGTCCCACGGCAACCATTAATCTGCTCTCTGTCTCTAGATTTTCCTATTCTGGACATTTCATATAAATGGAATCATGCATATATAGCTTACCGTGTGTAACTTCTTTTACTAAGAATTATGTGTTCAAGGTTCATCCATGTTGTAATATGTACTGATACTTTATTGTTTCCACTTTTTGGCTATTATGAACAATGCTGCTATAAATGTTCATGTACAAGTTTTTGTGTGAACGTATGTTTTCAATTCTCTTGGGAGCATATCTAGGAGTGGAATTATTGCTGGGTTGTATGGTAACTCTGTGTTTAACTTTTTGAGAAACTGCCAAAATATGTTCCAAAGCTGCTGCATCATTTTACATTCTCCCAGCAGTGAATGAGGATTCCTGTTTCTTTGTATCTTCACTCCTTATTGGCCATCTTTGGATTACAGGAAATCCCAGTGCGTGTGAAGTGGTATCGCATTCTGGTTTTGATTGGCATTTCCCTAATGATTAGTGATGTTCAGCACTTTTTCAGGTGCTTATTGGCCATTTGTATATTTTGTTTGGAGAAATGCCTATTCATCCTTTGCCCATTGTTTAATTGGGTTGTCTTTTATTGTTGAGTTGTAAGAGTCCTTTATATACCCAAAATACAAGTCCCTTACTAGTTAGATGATTTGCAAAAATTTTTTCCCATTCTGTGAGTTGTCTTTTTATTTTCTTCACAGTATTCTCTGAAGCACAAACACTTTTAATTTTGGTGAAGTCTAGTTTATCTATTTTTTGTTCTGTTACTTGAGCTTCTAGTGTCATATCTAAGAAGCCATTACCTAAAACAGGGTTATGAAGTTTTAGCTTTTATATTTAGGTCGCTGATCTATTTTGAGTTCTTTTGTATACTGTGTGAAGTAGGGATACATGGTACTTTTTATTTTTTATTTTATTTATTTATTTATTTTTTTGAGGAAGATTAGCCCTGAACTAACATCTGCTGCCAATCCTCCTCTTTTTGCTGAGGAAGACTGGCCCTGAGCCAACATCTGTGCCCATCTTCCTCTATTTTATATGTGGGACGCCCGCCACAGCATGGTTTGATGAGCGGTACCTAGGTCCACGCCTGGGATCTGAACCCACAAACCCCAGGCTGCTGAAGCAAAGTATGCGAACTTAACTGCTATGCCACCAGGCTGGCCCCTACATGGTACTTTTCAAATTATTGTAAAACTTGTGTCCAAATTACACTCTTTACTTATTTTTCAACTACAGTATAACATTTAGTAATTGTAGACAATATGCTTCTAAAAGTAAACAAGAAAATATTGGAAATTCTATCTCATGATACTAAAAATTCATTTATCTGAAAAAATAAATCTCGAAGTAGGTAAGAATTCTTACCTACACTCAGACAGAAAGCACTTCTGTTGACATAACTTATCTCTCTGAGTAAAACAAGTTAAAACCTAAAAAATGTTTAAAGCTAAAAAAGATGAGACTCTCACATTCAAATTCTTCTTAGCTCAATCCAGTTTTCCATTTTGTCCCTTTTAGTACTCATATTCATGATTTTTGTAGTCTTAAAGTGTATAAAATTTTTAAGACTTTGGCTAATAACCTAATGCAGAAACACTTGATTAATCCGAGGCTTAACTAGCGAGCATCCTTTAGCCCATTCCTCCTCAAAGCCTATTTATTCTTATTTTATAATTCTAAATAAGGTTGGTGACCAGATTTCCAAGCCAACATCAGATTAGAAGGGGACAGGATTGCTAATAATGAGAAAACAAGAGAAGAGAGAAAACCTTAAGAACTCAAGAACTGTAACAGTTTGGGGTAACTGACTCTAGGAGCAAAGAAACCGATATACCTCAACTAATTCTGAACACATCAAAGCCGAAGCACAGTAATTAACCCATGCCACCAAAAAAAAAAAAAAATTTATTACAAGCAGTGTCTCTCCTTTTCTTTCCTTCCATTTATTTTTGACATGTGAGAGTGCCTTTGTGTTTTTTATAGGAAAAAAATAAGAAAAGAACAGGTAGGCCCATTAATCACTTCAACTATCCATTTCTGATTAGATTATGCCATTAAACAGTTAAACTAAACAGAAGGTGAAAAAGGCATTTTTTGTGTGAACTGAAGCTCCCGCCTTTTAAGGATGGAAAGAGGTGTCAGTCTGTGCATTTACTGATTTATTAGGGGTCCTATTGGTTCAGTGACTACCTTATTAGAGGCCACCTGAAATTTACAGGGTTACATTTGGAAGACTAACAGATATCAAACCATCTATTTCTGTCACCTCTAATGCCCCTCAAGGTTGGTCCTATGGTCGCCAGCATCAATGGGTGTCGATTAGAGTAGACTCGCCAGCCCCAGCTCGGACTGAGAAATCGGAACCTTCTAACCTTTTAACAAGATCCCAGGGGATTAGCATGCACATCAAAGTGTGAGAGGTCATTACTCTCACACTTGTGACTATTACTCAGGAATATCTACCTGAACTTTTTTTTTGAGAAAATGAGATTTAAGCTTTCTGTGAAGATGGCTTGTAACTTTCATAACATTTTCTAGGGAGCCTCTGCTCTCCCAAAGATTAAGAATCACTGCATTATTATGCCAAAGATCCAATGTAATGGCGCTGACTATTCTAAGAAGAGCTATGTATCAGTGACCGGGCTATGGTTGCTGCTGAAGAGAAACAGCCCCCATGCATACATCACAGGATTGCTCTGGCCCCTCACATCCACTGGAGAGCTGTACGTGCACAACAGCATCCAGTAACCACAGGGCCTGTGTGAGTATGTGAGTGTGTGTAGAAGTAGGAGATTAACCTCACCTCAGGGAAGCATTTTCCTCTTCTTCCCTCTTACTATAACCCAGGCCCTCCACTCTTCCCTATTCCAGGACTCCTTCAGGCCTCTTTAGCCTCAACGTCCTGTTCAGCAATTTCTAGACACCCTCTCTGACCTTGTGTTTACCTCAAGAGATCTTGGAAAAGCATTCAAAAAACATTTTTGTTTAAAATAAATCTCATGATCTTCCTTGCCATACCTGTTCCTATTTTTAATTTCACTGTACTAGTAGTTACACCATTCCTTCCCATCACCTGGAATTTCTGAGTCATCCTTAAGGCTACCAGATGACCCCACATCCAACTGACCACCAAGTCACATGCATCTGACCTCTAATTCTATTCCTTTGTTCTTTCTTCCTTCTCAGGTCTTCATAACCTGTTACACTGAGTCACGGTTAACCACAGAGGTGGGTCCAACTCCAGCCTTTTCTCAGTTTAGTTATATTCTATTAACACAGTCTCCACAGATATACTTACACAAAAATGTATAAAATATGTGTGCAAAGATAATAACTGAAGCATTGTTTCTATAGACAAACATCTGAAAACAAATGTCCATGAATAGGTGAGTAAAATAAATTATGGTACATCAATACTATGGAGGCATTAAAAACAATCAATCATAATATATCAAATTTACACATTACCTATACATACTGAGAAAGAAAAGAGCAAGTCACAGTTATAGCAACTTATACATATATATTCAGGTATTCTGTACAGACTTTTCAGTGCAGCACTCAAGGCCACGATCTTACCTCAAATTGCTACTCTTATTCCTGACCTTTCCTCTTATAAAACTCAAACTCCAGCTACATCACACCCTTGGACCACTTTCCAACACCTGCATTTCTCTATCAGGCCCTTTCCCCACATACTCCAGCGCTACTTAGCTTAAACTATTCTCCTCGAGGGGTGTTCATCAATCCCCTCTTTCCAGAGCTAAGGTGTCCCTCCCTACACACTGTCGCTTATTTGTATTGTATGTCCCACTCACTTTCCAATCGAACTGTAAACTCGTTGCTGGCAGAAGCGTTTTACTATCTAACCTCAATCACACACGGTAAGTGCTAAAGAACCTCTGTTTGAATAAACCCTTTTGTCTGCATCCTTAGTTTCCACCAGTGACACTCCTATTCTCACCCACCTTTCCAATCCGTCCCACCCCACGGGCACCCCCTGGCACAGGGTAATGGTTAAGAGGACTGGTTTGGAATTTAACAGTTTTGGTGCCACCACTTAGTATGTGAGCTGTAGGAAAAGTTACTCAACCTTTAAATTTCAATTCTGTCATCTGTAAAATAAAGGTCACAAACATTCACAGCACTAATTTAACGTTAAGTGAGATAATGGCTAGCACAGCTCTCAGCAACCATGTATCATGTATTTAAGCCATTATTATTAGTTCTTTGCCCACAAATTCATGCTATGCTTTGCTCTGGTCCCCGGGACTCTCTCGCTCTTCCCCACCATTACTCATCTTCTAGGTCCCAAACCAGAACAGCTCGGAGAAGCCTCCTTCTGAGCCTCCAAATCCTCCGGCTCCCAGGGCGTGCACTTGGCGTTCTGCAGTGACAGACTGCAAGCTGAAGACCGAGGCCGTGCTCAGTCTCCGCTAACCCAGCCCCAGCAAGAGCACCCCTCCATGCGGGCCTAGGACTTGGTTTGTTCTTCCATGTAATTCCGCCCACCTTCTGAGCTTCTCCAACAGGCTCCCTCACCCCAGATTCTCACCACCGCCCACGGTTCGAGCGCTACGACCACCCCAGTCTAAGCTGAGGCACTTCCAGGGCTGCAGGACGGGGCATAACGGAGGTGGGGGAGGGGCCTGAGGGCAGGACGGGGTGAGCTGTGGGTCCCGGGGGCAGGACGGGGTGACCTGAGGCTCCCAGGGAAGGAGGAGGTGACTTCAGGGGACCGCAGTCAGGACGGGGTGACCCGAGGACCCTGCAGGCAGGGCGGAGCGTACCTGAGGGTCTCCCGGACCGTGGCACGTGAGAAACAGCCGCGTGCACGCCGCGTCCCGGCGGGGGAGTGATGCAATGCCCTGACAGCGCGCAGCGAGGAGGGAGGTGCCGGGCCGCACGGGCCAATCAGCGCGCGCCGCCGACACCCACCAACAAGCAGAGTGCCGATTGGCCGCTCGTACCGGACACGCCCCCGGGCCGTGCCGCGGTGCGTGCCGGGAAGGGGTCCGCGGGGCTCCGGGCCGGCGACGGAGTGGCGGCGCGCCGTGGCCTGGGCGCTGCGTCCTGCCTGAGTCGAATCCAGCGACGTGGCCCCGAGACTCACGTTGCGGAGCCGCGAGCGCGCGGTCCTCGGCTGCGCTCCTCGGCGGCAGGCCCGGGAGTGGCCCACGCTCGGGCTGTTTCCGGTGCGGCTGACCCTGACCGTCACCCCGGAGTCTGCAGGGAGGCAGGCCCGGGCCGCACGCCAGGACCGCGGGGCTCTGGACCGGCGCTGTACCAGCGTGCGGGCGGCCCTGCCGCGCGCTGACTCCCGCCCGCCTCCCTGCAGAGCCCTAGCTCCGTCCCTGCACATCGGCCGAGAGGAGCCGCAGCGCGCGGTCGGCGGTGCTCGGGGAAGCCTCCCGTTGTCTTTCAGGGCCACCCGGGGAGCTCTCCTGGATTTTACTGCAGAAAGTACGGTAAAGGGCCATGTGGAGAGAGAAAACAGAAACGAAGGAGGTACTGAGTAAGCACTTTAAAATTACTGTTTCCTGTAGTGAAGACAAAATTAGTTTGCTTATTTATCTGCTTACTTAGCACTGCTGTGTATCTGCCTGGCACCCTCCAGATGTGCATTCATTCAGTACTCATTTATGGTCTAGGAACAAGTGTCAGGAGTTAGAGGAAGGGGTTTCATGTCCTGTTTCTAAGGGGTAACTCTCCATTCAGTAACTTAATTCACTTGAACATATATATTTAGTAGTTGTGTATCTTCAGCTTATTAACTGGAAGTACTTGGCATGTGTTTTGTTTTGCATTCCTCAAGTTGCCACCTTGTTCAGGTAGTTCATTTTTATCATTTGTCCAGACAGTCCAAAGTAGACCAGGAGAGCTCCCAGACACGTGTCCAGGGAAAAAAGGTGGAGTTGACAGGTCTGATTATTTAAAAACTGGACTGAGAAACATTTTATGGTACTGTTGGAAGGTATGGGAAGACTAAATCTAGAAAAAAGTTGACGAGTGAAAAGAAGAGATTTTAGGAAAAGTTAAATGTGGTCAAAATATATAGTTGGATTAAAGAGCTGGATCCTCATTTTCACAGTAGGAAGTCATTAGGTAATGTCTAAAAGTGAAAAACCAAGAAATCAAGCATAAGCATATTGGGTAGAAATATGGAGATAAGTATCAGAGGAAACAGAATTATTGAAGGTGCTTGTATCTGCAGAGCAGGAATGGGGATGGGCAAGGTTGCCTGATGTCATTTATTTGTCTGCTTTGGAGATGAAGGGTGTGACATTTAAAGGTGGCCACAAGTTCTTTGACACTCCTCCCACGACTGAGACGTGAGTCTGTGTACCCTCCCTGGGAGTCTGGGTGGGCTCAGCCGTGAGAGACTGACAGCATCTGCTTCCTGTTCTGAAACCTAGTTGCTATGCTGTGAGGAAACCCATGGACAGGCACTGAGTGAGCAAGCCATCTTAGAAGTGGTTCTCCCGGCTGGCCCCATGGCCCAGTGGTTAAGTCAGCGCGCTCTGCTTCGGTGGCCCAGGGTTTCACTGGTTCAGATCCTGGGTGTGGACCTGCCACTGCTCATCAAGCCATGCTGAGGCAGCATCCCACAGAGAAGAACTAGAAAGACTGCAACTAGAATATATAACTGTGTACAGGGGGATTTGGGGAGAAGAAAAAAAAAGAGAGAAAGACTGGCAACAGATGTTAGCTCAGGGCCAATCTTTAGAAAAAAGAAGTGGATCCCCAAGACTTAGAAGCAACTTAAGTGCCCATCAACAGATGAATGAAGATGTGGTATACATACACACACACGAGAATACTACTTAGCTATAAAAAAGATGAAAGTTTGCCATTTGCAACGTGGACGGACCTTGGTGGTAGTATGCTCAGTGAAGTCAGTCACACAGAGAAAGGCCATTACAAGACAATTGTATGATTTCACTCACACGTGGAAGATAAAGACACACAAAGATACGGACAACAGACTGGTGGTTACCAGAGGGGAATGGAGCAGGGAGAGGGTGAAAGGAGTAAAGGGGCATATGTGTACAGCGATGGATAATGACTAAACTTTTGGTGGTGAACACGATGCAGTCTATACAAAAGTGAAATTATGATGATGTACAGCTGAAGTTTATATAATGTTCTAAACCAATGTGACCACAATAAAAAATAAATAAAATTGAAAAAATAAAAAGAAGTGGATTCTCTAGCCCTGGCTGAGCTACTCCAATGACACTACATGGAGTAGAGATGAGCAGACCCTACTGAGTCCTGACCAAACTGCTTATTTGTGAGCAAAATAAGTGATTGTTACTGGGATGGCTTGTTATACAGCAACAGATGAGAAGGTATAAATGTAATCTACATGAAGAAAAGGTGGAACATTTGGACTATTTGTCCTGCTGAGTGGTTCCATTCTCCATGAAGCCTGAAGTCTTGAAAACAGAAATCCCAAATGACTCTTCAGTTACTTAGTCCCTTAGACCCTGTTTATTAAAAAATGCGTGTCCTGAGCACCTACTATGCGCTAGACACAGTTCTAGGCAGTTGGGACATAACTGGTTAAGAAACCAGATGACATCCCAGCCCTCATAGTTTATATTTGATCAAGATGTACATCAATAAATAATTTCAGATATACACATTGTAGCTCAATGATATTCCCTTGCGTCTGTATAACACAATTTTGTACAGAGCCCAGTCTGATAGGAGGCTATATATCTGTCTTGAATCCTAACCAGGTTGATTTAATGAAGTATTAAATCTGCTTCCCTATCTGGACTCAGGGTCCTGACTTCTAACTGTGACTACATATCTGTCAGACACTTGGCTTTTTTCATAGGCCTCTGGTCTGACGAGAAGTTTGGGATTGACAGGTCTGCCTCCATCAATTTCTGGAGGCCAAGGACAGGAAAACTGCATTTGGCATTCTTTTCTGGTCCTCACAGAATTCACCTATGATGCTGGTCTGAAATGTCCTGCATTTCAGTTGGCTCTTCACCAGAACACAAGTACGGAACTTAGGGCTGACTTACATTGAACCTTGTAAACAAAAATGAAAAAATGGAGGTGAGGTATATTTGGTACAATCAGAAATAAATATTTCAAGTAGTCTATAATTCACACAAAGGATAACTTGGAAAATAAAAGTGCTCTGACCCATATATTTTAAAAGGCTTTATGTAAACCTTGCATCAGAAGATGCCAATTAGTAACTGAGGATGGAAGGCACAGAGATTATATACAAAAGTATTTTGAGGGACTATCTTGTGCTTCATTTAAAAAAAAGTTCAGTTTAATTTTTTGAAGTAATTGCTTAGGAAGACAGACAGAGGAAATCCATAGAAAAAGACAGCAACCAGAATGGAGTATCCACCAGCCAGATTCTGAACAGTCCTTCACTCTGATTGTTCTTTCTCAGCTAAAATTTTCTGGATCATTCAATTTCCATGGTGAGCCTTGTTCACATTCCATATCAATACTGACACTTAGGATTTTGGTTTCACTCTCCTTTTGGCATCTTTATGTTTCTTCTGACAATCCTAGAAAAATAGAATATCAAAAGCTCTTACATGCCACAACTAGAAGGACCCACAAAACTAAAAAATACAGAGCTATGTACCAGGGGGCTTTGGGGAGAAAAAGGAAAAATAAAATGTTTAAAAAAAAAAGCCTTTGTTTAAAATAAATGTAAATCATTTTCAAGGTGTTAAGTATCTATAAAGTAAAATTTAGGTTATTCAGTGTCAGGGCTGTGGAAGCCATTTTGGAAATACTCACTTGGAATGAACAGGGAACACTCCAACTTTTGGCTTTTAAATGTTTACAATTGAAACTGTAATTCAGTCTTTCAATCTCACGACTTCCTATTACTTACTGAGCATGGCTGGGACTTGGACCAGTCATTCAGTGGTGTCTCTCTTCAGCCTCCTCACCTGCACCATGTGCGGGTTCAATTAGACAATCTCTAAGTTCCCTTCCAGCACTATGATTCTGAGTGTTTAAATCATGTTCTCAGTTGTGATCCTTTCTGTCTTGAGTTTTACACTTTATTCCCATATTCTTACACCACACAAATACTAACACAAAGATAACACTATATCTATTTTAGGGGACAATCAATATGGAGATACAATTACTCACCATACGCAAGTTGTTTGTTCTGGCCTCCCAAGAACTACTGCTAATATTACTTCCCACTCCTCTCCAGAATAAGGCAGAACCTACCAGGGGAAAATCAAAAACAATGAGGCAGCAAATTACCAAAACAGACAATATTCTAGTGCTGGCATTATCAAGGTCTTCAAGTCTAGTGAAGACCTCCCCCCCCCCCATTATTCTAATTTTCAAAAATATTTCATGTGTTTCTTACAGAATGAAAATGTAGAACAGTTAGGACTCTACTGTTTATATTCCATTTACTGTTATGTAACTTGCTTTCTGTTTGTCTTAGGCTCTAGGAAATGAAGAGTTCACCAACAGCCCCAGAGTTTTCACATGAACTTTCAGGGTACTAAAAACTTAGGAGTTTTGTATGTGTAGCGTCTAAGAAAGTCCCTGGAACAAAACAAGCCCTTGATGATAATGGTGGTGAGGGAGGGATAAGTGGGAGCTCTCCGTCCTCCAGAGCTTTACAAGTCAACAGGCATCAGTCTAAAAGGGGCTAACCCACATGACACTGCAAAGGGTCAGACGTTTCCCCAAACAGTTCTTACTTGGACGCATGTTGCTGTATCAGAATGCGCAGTGGTGAGAGCCCTACTATTACTGTTCTCTACCACTTAATCAAAAAATGGACTTACCGTGAAGTCTTTCATCATTCTTAGAGAAAAAGAAAAATCTAGTAGTCTCTTTCTCAGGTAATGATACTTCTCTGAAGTGAGAGAGAGAGAGAAAGATTAGTTGGTTAACTTCAATATTTAAGAAGAAATGTTTAGATTAAAAACATAAATGAACTATTCTTTAAATACATCTGCTCTGTGCTTTGCTCATTCTGCCCTGAGTTAAAGTGACCCCAACCCTCTCTCTAGTCAGCATTCTCCTCTTCTACCTGAAGCTCAGGTAGCGAAGACTCCTTTAAGTACAAGCTCCATCCTCCCCAGACTGGCTGCTGTTACTTGCACCGACCACTGCTACCCCATCTGCCATTGTTTCCCGTGAGGACAGCCAGCCAGTGCAGCATCCTCTCTCCAGAGCAGGGGCTTCAGTGTCAGGGGCTCTCCTCCTTGTGCACAGTCACATGCCCCACCTGGAGCTCTCCGAATCTCAAGGGAAAGGAACATGCTCCCCATTACAAAAAGGCTAGAGGACTCTCTAAAGGAGCTGAGAGAAGAAAACTGTCTTGAGAAGATAAGCTTGGATACTTCCATAATATTTCTAAAGCATGTCTAACTCAGATTTTACAAATTATGAAATATACCTGCAGAGAAACAAATTACTTACCCAGGGCTGGGCTTTGTCTCATCTGTTTCTTCAGTAACATTGTCCTCTTCTGAACTGCTGTCTTGGAAACGAGGGGCTCCCTGCCAGGCAATCTTACCAGGCTTCAGTGTCTCAACACTATAGGTCTCTGTATTGTCATGACGACAAAAGATGACAGGACTGTGAACAACCAAGTATTTCTGAACACACACCTTTGATTACGTTCACCATGCACACATTTATCTAAATTTCCAATGTCTTAATCATTAATTTAAAATAGGTAGTATCTTTTCAGATTTTTCAATATTAATTGAGGTTTTTTTTAGCATTCCTAGGTTGATCTGATAAGAAATACAGTAATACTACAAAAATATATAAAAACTAAAGGTTTATGAATGAGCAACATAGTTTAAAACAAACGAAATAAGTGTGGCACCTACTGCTAGCATGAGAAGCCTAAAATATAACACAATGCAGTGAAAACTGATTTCCCTCCTGCTTATTCATAAACAAGAAAAGGAACATGTTTATATTTTCAATTCCCAAACCCTCTGTCTAGAACTGCTGAAAAAGCTACTGCTATAAGATGTGGACAATCACGTCACGAGTTCCCCAAGTTTCCCAAATACTTAAAGCTCATCTCCCAGGCTGCCAAGGAGTCTTAGCACTCGTTTCAAGGCCAATTCTCACACTTGGTTCTCAAAGTTAGAGATGAATTATAGTCACTATTCGTTATCATGCCAACTTCGTTCAACAGTGGAGGACTGACTCCAGTACTCAAATGGACAGCAGAGCAAGAGAATAAAGCAGAGCACAGCACAGGATCTACTGTTGTCTTTAGAACAATTTTTGAAAACTACTAGATTGTATCTCCTGTTGGAGTACCAAAGAGCTGGCATTTAATACTAATCAGCTAAACAAATGGATGCTATTTAACTGCTGGTCTTTAAAGTGGAATCCATTGTGGTAGGTGTGCATGTATTCTGCTATACAGGCACATCCTGCTTTTCACAGTGAACTTCCAGAAAAGCTGCACCTCCACCGTGAACACCAGGTGAGAAGCAGCCTCCTAGATAACAGGTGTTTCTAACTTTTGGCCCAGGTTGGCCTTCAGAAGTAAACCTACTGAAAGGAAATGCAAAATTGTACACAACGGTGTTTATATTGTCCTTTAGGTTCTGGCAAATCTCCAAGGATAAAGTTTGAAACAACTGGCATATTGATGACAGCATATTTATATAAAGCCAGGGGCACCTATCTCTTGCCCCACCACACAGCACTGGCTTTCTGTAAGTCACAGCATCTCCAACTGCATAAGATACGAAGCTATTTAAATATATGATTTCCATGCTTCTTCAGGACTATTTCTACTCAACAGAAGAAGGGATGCCACACGTTATTCTCTGGCTTCCCTTCACACGGCAGCTAGCTAGACATCTCCCTTAAATGCAACAATACTTTTTAAACACAGCTCCAGTCATGTGTTTATCGTCACATAATACTGAACCTCATAATGTTTATCTAGGTTGAAGACAGAATCCCTTCAGCTAATGTTAAATTATTACACTTAATGCAAACTCAGTCAATTAAGTTCAAACTGCCTGAAATGAAAATTTTTTTTAAAAGTACCTTCCTTTACATCTTTAGAGTCTGCATCAAAAAAGGAGAAAGTGAATCCACCGGGTTGTTCGGCCCCAGTGGTCAGAGCTGCAGGGTCATGGACTTCCTCAGCCTTCTCCCCACCACAGTCCTCGTTCCAGGGCACGGCATCCTCCTTTGCACTGGCATCTTTTGTAGTTTGGAATATGTCTTTTAAATCCGTAGCAATGTTATAATACATTTCTTTAGACACTTCAGGTAGCTTCTCAGTTTCCTCCCTTTTCTTCTTCCGTTTTGCTTTACTGCATTGACATATACAGACGTGCAACACAAAGAAACATTCAATTTTGGGAAAATATCCAGAAATCAGGAAAGGAAAAACACCGTGGATAACTTTAATTCCATCCTTTCAACAACCAAGAGGATCCAAGAGGATTTATATAACTTCTCAAAAAAGGAGAATCATGGGGCTGGCCCAGTGGCATAGTGGTTAAGTTTGTGTGCTCTGCTCTGGCAGCCTGGGGTTTGCAGGGTCAGATCCCGGGTGCGGACATACACATTGCTCATCAAGCCATGCTGTGGCGGCATCCCACATAGAAAATAGAGAAAGACTAGTATGGATTTTAGCTCAGCACCAATCATCCTCACCAAAAAAAGAAAAAAATAGGAGAATCTTGACCAAAAAGCTTTTTATACACAAAACTATGTCAAACAGCTCTGAATACTAAACATAAACCATATTCTCCTATCTTACCCTCTGAATTATATTTCAGAAATTACACCTAAGATATTAGCTTTAAGTAAGAAAATCATTTAATTGCAATGACCCTCAGCTTCCTCTTCTACAAAATGAACATGTTAAATCAGATGACTTCTAAGAACTTTTCAAATTCTAAAGTTCTGTGAATTTTATGAAACTGGCATAAAAAGACTTAGTTATAATTCACTCTTAGAAATGAATTATAAACATGCTAAGTCTAGTCTGTTTTGGAATGAAATTTTTATATTTTTATGTTACCATGCTCTATATTTAGGATTATGTTTTCTTCTTTGATCTTAGATGAAAAGCTACATGGCAGTTTCCAATATCAAGTTTTTAGCTAATAAAAGATTAAAATCCTTTTTCCTACTAGAGTCCACTCCATAGATTATGAATAATATCAGGCTAAAGTTCTAACTGTATTACTTAAAGTAATAAGTAACAAGATACCCTAAATGATCATCTTATTGGTGGAGGCTACCTCACAGGGAAAAACTTTTAACACTTCATTAAATAAACCAACTTGGTTAGTATTTAAGAGAGATATGCCTCCTATGAAACCAAGCCTATAAGGCAAATGACATGAAATTTAAGAAATGGTTTTTAAGTAAAGATCAAATCTAAGACTCTCAGGAAAACAAGGTCTAAAGCAGGTATTGGCAAACGACGGCCCACGGGCTGAAGCCAGGCTTCTGCCTATTTATGTATAGACTGCAAGTTAAGAATATTTTTTATAGCTTGAAGTGGTTGGAGAAAATAACAAGATGATTTCATGACATGCAGAAATTATAGGAAATGCAATTTCACCATCCTGCTAACAGTTTTACTGGAACACAGCCTCCCTCATTCATTTACGCGTTGTCTATGGCTACTTTTCTGCTACAAAGGCAGAGTGGAGTCATTGCGGCAGACTCCATCTGGCCTGCAAAGCCAAATGTATTTATTATCTGACCCTTAACAGAAAAATTTATAGACCCCAGTCTAAATATAAAACAAAAGCCTTCAAGACCCTCGATATAGCTCAGAAACTTCAATTGCTCAAATAGGGCTTCTAAGGAGTTTAAAGATATTCTTTCTCAGCAGTCTCATAGAAGCCCACAGTAAAAAATGGCTTATCTCAAAATGATTTGTGGGTTTGGCTTTTGTCTAACGGAGTGAACCCCAAGAAGATTCACAGAAGACTAACAAAGATTTTAAGAGAATTATATTAACAGAAACACCACTAGTTTGAACTGATATAATGAGACAGTGCACAGTGAAGAGGCTTTTGGACTCCTACATTCCTACAAGCAAAAAGCAGGAACATTACTCAGCTGCAAACACATGCTACCGTTCGTGGAAAAGGAAGGACGATCCAAAAGGCAGAGTCAAGAATCATGGAGAATTATTTCTAGGCCCTCAGTTCTAAACAGAGAGCTCCCAGCAGTTACCTGTCTAGAGTTCAGAGCTACTACGGAGCAGGGACTCCTCTGTGCCTCTTGTCTTCCTCTGCTGCACAGCAGTGCTTACGGTGGATATCCTATCCTTGTTCCAACACTGTTTGTTGGAGGAGGGGATGAAAACTAGTCTCTTCAGTTCACAGGTCTTCTGATCAAAAAACCCTGCACAGGTGCTGTACTCAAGGAACTACAGCAGATAAGCCTCATGTGTACCTAGATCTGATCTGGATGACAACATCCTGGGTTTTGGACTGATATTGTAAAGAGGTGAGACTTCTGGGGAGTCTAGGGAAGGTGTGAGCAAATTCTGCATGTGGCAGGAATAGGAACAATTTGTGGCCAGAGGTCAGATTGTGGTGGCTTTACTATGTCCAGATTCCTCAATACTTCTCCCTTTAAGAGGTGGCACTTAACCCCACCTTCAAAATATGGGTTGGACTCAGCGACTTGTTTCAAGAAAATGAAATAAGGCA
The DNA here is from genome assembly GCF_021613505.1 of Equus quagga. Taxonomy (NCBI): domain Eukaryota; kingdom Metazoa; phylum Chordata; class Mammalia; order Perissodactyla; family Equidae; genus Equus; species Equus quagga. The sequence goes on along the minus strand of NW_025799872.1, from coordinate 1,316,375 downwards.
GATGTGTCAGTGTGTGACTTCTAAGACTAGGTCATAAAATACACTGTGGCTTCCTCCTCCTTTCTCTTTTAGGTCACTTGCTCTGAGGGAAGCTGGCTGCCAGGTTATGAGGGCACTTAAGTAGCCTAATACAGAGGCCAACACAGTGAGGGACCAGCCAACAGCCATGTGAGTGACCCATCTTGGAAGGACATCACCCAGACTCAGCCAAACCTTTCAGAGACTAAGCCCCTGGCAACATTTTGACTGCAACCTCTCCAGAGACCCTGGCCAGAACCATTTAAAGAAGCTGTTCCCAAATTCTTAACTCACAGAAACTTTGAGACAATAAATGTTTGTGGTTTTAAAGAGGCTAAGTCTTGGATAATCTGCTATGCAGCAACAGACAACCACTACACCCTAGATATAAGTAAAAACAAATCTAATATATAAAATATCCCCCACTTATGTACTGTGTTCAATGTGCATTATCTGAAACAACATAAAAATTTTACACTGCGGGGAATATTTATGTTACCTCTACCTTGGTCTGATATGTGATTCTTTTTAAAAGAAAACTTTAATTTTGGAACAATTTTAGATTTACAGAAGAGTTGCAAAGATAGTACAGCATTCCCAAACAAACTTCACCTAGTTTCCCCAACGGTAGCATTTTATATAACTATGATGCAATTCTAAACACTAAAAGATTAACATTGGTATGTTACTATTGACTAAACTCAAACTTTATTCTCATTTCATCAGTTTCTCTACAAAAGTGTTTTTTTTGTTCTAGGATCTAATTCATGATACTTGCCTTTGTGATTTTTTTTTTTTTGAGGAAGATTGTTGCTGAGCTAATATCTGTGCCAATCTTCCTCTACTTTATGTGGGATGCTGCCACAGTATGGCTTGACAAGTGGCACTAGGTCCGCGCCTGGGATCCGAACCTGCGAACCCTGGGCCACTGAAGTGGAGCACATGAACTTAACCACTATACCACCAAGCCAGCCCTGCCTTTGTGATTTTAACAGTAGGAAAATGAAGGAATTAAACCAGCCAAGTTACTCGTTGCTTGATATATTCGCCATATTCATCAAAATGACAGCACATCTATACATAGGAAATAGAAGCTCCCAACACACTGGAGGTGTAGCGATTGAATGGTTGCCCCAGAAAGATGTCTGGTCCCTAATTCCTGGAACCTGTGAATAGTACCTTTTGTATTTGGAAAAAGGGTCTTTGCAGAGTAATTAAGTTAAGGACCTTACAGCCAATTATCCAGGATGATCCAGGTAGCCCCTAACGCAATCACAAGTGTTTGTGATTATACAATACAAACGAAGAAAGAGACACACAGAAAAGAGGAGGCCCTATGAAGATGGAGGCAGAGATTAGAGTGATGCAGCCACAAGCCAAGGTGTACCTTGAACTGCCAGCAGCCATCTGAAGCTAAGAGGGAGGCGTGAAATGGATTTTCCCTCTGAACCTCCAGGGGAACACAGTCCTTTCAAAAACCTTCATTTCAGACTCCTAGCCTCCAGAACTGTGAGAATTTTTGTGGTTTTAAGCTACCAAGTCTGGTAATTTGTTACAGCAGCCACAAGAAACTAATACAGGTAGGAGGCACCATCCTAGAGCACATACCGTCATTTACATGCATGAGCTCCTTTGTCAAAGGGAAGACCCTCTCTGCCACGTCTAATTCCACTCTGACTTTTCCCTCCCTTGGTCTTAAACTAAATGCAGTGTCGACCAATGGATGGGATATTGGTTACTACCTACTGTTCTCCTTGTCTGAAATGAGATTAATTCATCTGATCCTGCTACTAAAAGAAGTGGCTTGATTTACCTTTCTTTTGGTTTATCATCTCTCTTTCTTTCATAAGTGGCATGGTCATGCCGTGTTGGATCATAACGTATGATGTCTCTATGTAAAAAAAGGAGAGTGATAAGTTGAAACAGATAAATCAGCACAATAATACAAAAAATTAACAGCAAATTATAATTCAACACCACGGTGATTCCAATTTTTGAGCAAGATAAATCTACACAATATCAAAGAGTATCAGGAGCTTGTTAGAAACCACTGTATTTAAATTACCTAGTATTAAGTTTCCCTGGGTTTTTTTATACTTACATAGTTTTTTAATACTAAAAGTTATTTTAAGCATACTAAAGTATATAGAGATAAAATGATATACTATTGGATTTGTATAACATGTTTCAGTGGGGAAAGCAGGGCAAGTGAGGAAAGGTGTAGAAGAGGAGACTGGTCACATGCTGGTATGGTAGAAGCTGGGCGATGGTACAGGGGTTTCACTACACTGGTCTCCCTAAATTATGTTTAAAATTTTCTGTAAGAAACAGTTACATTTATGTAGTTTTACAGTTAAATTTAAGCCACTGTCAAACTGTTTCACTAATGGAAGCAATGCTGCTATGACATCTAAGTACATAAAGACAGAAATAATTTAAGATTCATTTCTTGAAGTAAATCTTTGGGTCAAAGGTAAATATATTTTTAAGAGTCTGATACACATGGCCAACTGCCCTCCCCAGGAAGTTTAAAATGGCCTAATTTTAAACTGAGTTCAAGAAGGCATTTATAGCAAAGGAAAACAGGATGGAATGGGATAGAACATAAACCATACTTAAATTTCTTAGCAGCTACCGATCCTTTGCTCACAGAATTGCTTAAGTTGATGTGCAAAACACTCTGCACAACATTTAGGGCTTTCAACTTCTCTGCAGCAAGCTCTTCTTCCTCGGCAGTTTTCTTTTCATTTATCTCTTAGAGGGAAAAGGATAATTAGTGATCTCTTGGCAAACATAACTTGAGAAGTCTCAATCATCAAATATCTATCAATCACCCAAACATATGCAAAGCACACTAAGATAGGAAGATGAAAAGTAAAGCCTAATTTTGCTAACCTCCCTATTTTCAGGACCCTCAACGCCACAGTGAATTCAGAAATTGCATGACCAGCAAACAAAAAGTTCCACTTCTGTTTGCAATTATGAAAATCAAATCTGGATTTAACGGCTTTCAGCATAAAGTCTAAAAGTTTTTTAGGGTAAATACTGGCAAACATAGAGCAAGATAGTTACAAAGCTAAAGTGATTACAGACTCTTCGATTTTTTTAAATTCTAAAAATGTAATCTAAATTACATGTAAATCCAAAAATGAAAGATAGTGAAAGATGGTAATTTTAATGATTATTAATATGTTAGTAGATAGTTGTTTCAGCCTTTGATTCAGTAATAAATACATCAGGAAGAGAGTCATAGGCCCTCCACACAGGGGCATCATGGAACCCTATAAGCTGTTATCTTCAACTACTAGAAACAGACAAATATGAGAGAACAAAGTTAAACAGCTACTTTGGATTATAGACAGAAATACAAAAGAAGTCTAAGCCTTAAAGACCCTTTCAACCTCCTTGAGGATATAAACAACCAAGTAACAGAAACTAGAACAAGATGCTGATTTGAGTAAGTTCTGTACAGTGATGCCTCCAAAGTTTCTAAAAGTTCCAAGGAGGCAGAGATTATGTTCAACTGGATCAAGAAATGCTTTATAAACAGGCAGAATCTAAGGCAGGAGAGACAAAGTGGCTGCCTAGGGGTAGAAGGAGGGCATGCCAGGTGTAGGAAACAAAATGAACAGATATATTGAAGCAAGAAAGTGCAAAGAGTTTGCACTGCATTAGGTTGAACCACATGAAACTGCTAATATTCAACAACTTTTGACTCTGAAAAGCAGCATTTCAATTTCAACTTCATAATGACCATTAGGAAGTAGAACACAATGCTGGAAAGGGCTCAAGGTGTTTGTAGGCTGGCCACACCACTTATTTTGCAGGACAGTCTCCTCAATTCACAAAAGATTGTGCCTGAAAAGCTGCAAAGGAAAAAAACAAGGCAGAGGTTCTCTGTCTGCCCTGAGAATGGAAGTGCCATCCAGAGAAACAGAAGGGCCCAGAGGAGCTGAGGAGGTCGGCTTGGGACTTGCTGAGACCTCCTTGTTCTCACAGGAACGTCTCTGAGAAATAACGATCAGGCATTGAGAAAAGAACAGGTGGGAGCTCAGCACAACAGTCAGGAGGAAAGACGGCCCAAATCTGGAAAACACTCATGTCCAAGAGACGGCCAAAGCCACAAGGACTGACAGAAACTTGGGAGAGCCTACATCTGTAGGCAAAGGGAAAATGAGGAACCAAGAATTAAGAAGAAAATAAGGAAGTTATGATGCAATGGAAGCAAAGGGAAGAGAACCTTTCAAGAGGAAGTGGCTAACAGTGACAAATGCTACCAGCAGACTGAAGAGCTCAAAGCTTAAGAAAATGCCACTGCATTTGGTGAAGTGGTTGTTCACAGCTTTGAAGGGACACATACCAGAAGAGTTGTAAGGAGACAGACAGAAGTGGCAGAAGTTACGAAAGTATCCTCTAAATGCGGCTTCTAAATGCGGGCTATTCCCAAGGTTCTGCCATTCCTGTTTTCAACATGGAATTCTGAGTGAGAAGCTCAGAAGCATAAGCTTCTTATGGGTGTGGACCCTGGAGAATTTTCTCTCTCAACCCTGGTTTCCAGAAATGTGTAATACACGTAATAATCATCTCAAAGAATCGAGTCAAATCAGAGATTGTGTTCAATACAAAGCCAACTGCTTCTGAGTTTATTTTTATTTTTCAAGTTTAGAACTGAAAAACAGACTGGAGTAGCACCTTGAAAACTGACAGGGTTGAAGAAATGGCTTTTTGGGGACCTGAGACCTAACCATGTCTGTAGAAACAGGAAGGAGTTAGAAGGAAAGGGCAGGATGAAGAGATGCACATGAGAAAGGGGAGAACAGGAGGTATGAATGGGGGGAGTGAGATGCAGATTAGATGAACTCAGGAAGGACAGGAAAAGGAGTAAGGACAGAAGTTCTGAGATTGGAGAGGGAAGGAGGGAGCTCACTCGAGGTGGCCGTCCTCTTGGTCAAGTAGGAGGTGTGGTCTTTCAAAAAGGATAAGAGTAGGTCTTATAAGGAAGTTTGGAACCAAGGCTGTGAAAAAAGCTTTAGGAAGTAAAAAGGAACAGAATTAGTATGCTTCTGATAGCATCATTACTATAAGATATATTCAAATAAGGATGAATTCAAGTAGAATGGCTTTCAACAGTACAGGGCTTTTAAAAACCTGCACCTAGCACATAGAGCGGAGGGAAGATGAACACTCTTCCTTTTAGAAAGCCAGGTGAGAGTTAAATATCTTCCATGGCCTCACCCAGACCTGCCAATCTACTGCCAAGGAGGGACCTCGCCTTCTCTCTTATGCCAGGGAAGGGACAGAGGAAGGTGGTGCCTTTAGCGGAAATTATCTATTCCTGTCCTTTCTGGCAGCGTCAAGTAATTAAAATTTTCTAAATAAATTAATATGTATGAACAAACTCAAGGAGTATTGAGTAAGCTAAACATTGGATCGTAAGCTCTGAAATTCAATGTCGTGAGGTACAGTTTCTCTCTCTCTATTTTTTGTTTCCCGAGGAAGATTAGCCCTGAGCTAACATCCGTGCCCATCTTCCTCTACTTTATATGTGGGACACCTACCACAGCATGGCTTGCCAAGCAGTGCCACGTCTGCACCTGGGATCCGAACCGGCGAACCCCAGGCCGCTGAAAAGCGGAACGTGCGCACTTAACCGCTGCGCCACTGGGCTGGCCCCCAGTTTCTGTATATCTTAAGTGAAGGAACTACATTTGGTAACTTCTCAGGGTCCCCCAGCTCTGACATCAGAATTGTTTGGACAATTTACCTTCCTGTTCCTCTTCACTGTCACTTTCTAGAAATCGGGAGTCCATGCGAAATCTGTCATCAGTGCCAAAGTGAGACTGCAAATGCATGAGCTGCACAGACAAAACACATACACAATTGATGACCATATTCCCAAGAAGTCACTTTGAAAGAAGGCCCTACAAGTGGATATCCCATGCCCTGAAATTCACTATATTAATGTTTGTATAACCTCAACTACCCTTGAACCAATGAGAGAGGGTCAAAGAGGACTCACTCCCAAAATAGACACCTAAACACTAAGGTGCAGGTCAAGGTCTGTCTGCATTCACCTAGATTTAAGGATGCTGTCGAAAAGTAAGGACACAATGCAGGTTTTATTTTCAGTCTTCACTAACCTTCTGTCCAGCTCTGCCCTCAAACTGAGGTTTAATTCTGAACCTGTTACTATCATCTTCGGAACCAGATTCCTCATCGTCGCTGCTGTCAAACAGCTTCCCAGATGCTCTACCCACGGACTCCTGTTACTCAGATGAAGACAAGACAGAAATGTTTATTAATAACTGATGCAATCAACACTTCCTTCAATATGTAATCTTCCCCCTCGTATTTAAGAAACAACAACCAAGGAGCATCTTCCAGGAAAGGATGAATGCTGGTTAGGATGGAAACTCCTGACTCTGTGATATATACTCGGCCTCTTGGGTCACGAATCCAGAGGCTCCCAAAGCAGCCTGGATGGGGGGTGGGGAACAGTTATTATGTGTGAGAACACCTTCTGCAGGGTTTCACTCTGCAGATGTGGGGAGAGATTCATGTGGGAGAAAATCTCCAAAGTCCCTGTAGTCTCCATGTGTGGTGGTCGGGGGAGTCCTGGGTCTCATCGTGGTTGCTGGAGGATTTTATGTTGAGCCTGGCAGTTGTGTGGAGGTCTTGGTATGCAACAGGTAGAAATGAATCTGCAAAGGTAGAAGAATGCCCACACGGGCATCCTGAACAACTTACTTTCACTGGTTCCATCCCCAGATGGCTTTGCTCCTGAGTGGATGCCTCCTCTGTTTCACTGTCACTGTCTGAACCAAAGATGATGTGTGTTGGCTTGTCCTCTGGATGACCATCCTAGAGCAGTTGTCAAAAGCATTACACCTTAAGACAACCCTTCATCTCCTCCTCCTGCCAAATCTACTGCCCATCCTATTTTCTTATCTAGTGAATGCCAACATCATCCACTTGTTTCCCAAGATGGAAACTTATGACTTCTCTCTCTATATCCAGTTGATCACCAAGCTCCATCAACTGGATCTTCTTGGTATCTTTTAAATATGTTCCCACTGTCACTGCCTTGCTTCTGGTTCATGACCTCCTACAGGCTGTCCCGGGTCCAGATCTGCCCCATTCGATTTGCTGTTCTCGTCACGGCCTGAACAACCTTTCCCAAACAGATGCTGGCAAACTGTTTCTGTCAAGGGCCAGAGAGTAAATATTTTAGGCTTTGCAGGCCACATATGGTTTCAGCCCTGCATTCTTCTTTTAAACCCTTTAAAAATGTAAAAACCATTCTTAGCTTGAAGGCTATACCAAAACAGGCCATAGGCCAGATGGCCTGCCAGCTGCAGTCTGCCTACTCCTGTTCCAATGTATAGCCAACTACTTCTCTTCCCCTTGGTTAAATTCTTCAGTGTTTTCACTGCCTTAAGAATAAAGTCCAACCTCGGTAGCCTCTTCACAACTTGCCCCTACTAATCTCTCTAGCCCCATTTCTTGCCACCTCATGCTATATACATTTTAGGAACACTGACTACAAATACTCACTTTTGGACAAACTGCTCCCTTAAAGAAGAATGCCTTTCTTCTCCCTTCCCACCCTCTTACTTCTGCCCAACCAGTTCCCACTGACCCTTTCACACCACACTCAGTTCAGGCTGAGGAAGCCCCTCCCCACATCCTCCTGCAGAGCTGGTGCTTCCGTGTGCTGCCAGGGCACACAGGCATACTGCTCTCTGCCTGTGGAACTAAACTGCGACCTTCTGCCCACTACACTATGACTCAATAACCACCTGAGGCACAGACCACAACCCTCATTCTATAAATCCAGCACTTACTGTGAAGGCCTGGAACCTCACATGTACCTAACGATTGTTCATAAAATGAATAAAGGCTCATTATAGTAAACCTTGGTAAGACAGAAATCATTTGGCAAGTGATTTCTATGTAAATTCAGACATACTAAGATGTATCACTTAACTATACCAGTTATAGCTTCTAAAGGAAAGGAAATTATGAAAAAACTTTAGATAAAAACAAATTAAAAACATCTTTAGTAAGCAGAATCCAGTCTCACTTCTTTTGGGATATACTAAAGGTATAGGGTGATAAAAGCTTCTAACTCAAGGACACAAAACACAAAACTGGTGGGTGCCAAGTCACTGAGCTCTACAGGGGCATGCTATGCTCATGGTAAGAAGGGAGGACTGAGAGCGCTTGGTAGACCCACACTGAACACACACTCACCACGTTTGCCAGAGCATCGTGAACCAGCTGCTTTTGTGCTTCTCTTGCTCGCTGCCTCGCCGCTAAGGCTGCCAAACGCTTCTGATTGTCTTCAGCATGCTTATCCTTAGCATTAACACTGGATGGACTTTTAATAGAAAGTGCGGGGTCAGTTTTGCTTCCTTGAGTGTCCCTCCTGGAGGCGGCCTCAGGCCATGTCTCAGGGGCTGTGCAGCTGCTCAGATCTGGCCTCTTTCTGGAGCCCTCTCCTGTCTTTGCTGTCCTGTGGCAACAGTCTTCCTCAGAGCCTATCTTTGGAGTCTTTGCACCAAGACTTAAAGATTTCTTACCTGTTAATGGCAGAAGACTAGAAACAGGATTTCCACTTCTCTCTTCTGAACTGTTAGGGGACACCACCTTGTGATCCTGGCTCTTTTGAGGTTGAATATGGGTTGGATCATTTGCCTTCTTTGCATGTTGGAAAGGAGTCAGTTCACCTGATGAGCCATTAGCATACGGGGGCCCCAGTTCCATGAATATGCCACCAGGATCCTCAGGTTTCAAGCAATTCTGATCTTTAGTATTATTGTTAGAGGCAATGATCTCTTTCATGGATTTTTTCACTGATTCCTTTCCATAGAGACAGCCTATTCCCTTGAAAGCCTGGAATTTTGGCTTTAAGTTGTTTGCCTTTGGTTTCTGTTTTCCATGGGTGTTGTCTTCTTTTAAAAGGGAAGCCACAATCTCCCCAGGATGAATACACTGTCGACCTGTGTGGAGGCTACAGGGAGTCCTGCGGCTTTTGGAGGCCCTGTCACACTTGGTGGTGGTTTCCTGGCCATCGCTCTCAGTGTCTTCTTTTGGAGCCTCCAGGTCACTGCCAGCCAACTGTTCCAAATCACCTAAAGTGAGATTCACACGTGCACAGTTTCTCATCATGGCATTATACTCCTCATCGTCTTCAGACTCAGGTGATTCTGATATAGAATCAGCATTTTCACTGCTACTAAAGTCGGACGGAGACTTACAACCAAGAGGCTTAACTTCTTGACTGATGGCTAGCTCTATGTTGGTTTTTCCTTTGTGTACTTTAATACAATCATCAGAAGGCACATGGTTTTTTCTATTTTTCAAAGATTTCTTGTGTATAGACTTTTCCATTTGTGAAAATTCTGTACTGTTTTTGACCTTCCTGACATTTTTTTTCATTGCAATGATTTCATCTGTATCTCCTGAATCACAGTCACTATCATTTCTCAAAACATCTTCACTATCAAGGCAGGAGACATTATTTTTGATGCCTAAACCTGATAAAGAATGAAGTTTGTGAACATCTGATTTGAAATCATCCCTAACAACTTCAAAGTGATCATCTTCAGATTTATTTACTGAAGACCATATAGCTCTCTCTTTTTCCTCTCTTGCAATCATTAGTCTTAATTCATCTTCAGAATCGATATCATCATCAGACAAGTTATTTCTGTTCCTGGTGGTCTCCAAGCCAGAAGTCTGAAAAAATACATGTTTAAGTTTCTGGCTCTCAGAATCAGGTACCTGGGGTGATTTAGGCAGAGTAATGAGATCACAGGGTGTTTTCTGTGCTGCCTGTTGCTGTGTTGAGGATAGACTCTCCATTACCCTACTGGGTCTTAGTCTCATAGCCAGAGATGCAGTGGAACTCTCATCCTTCTGCACTGTTATCATCTTCTTGGGAGGGCTGTGAAAGTCAGAGAACTCTCCTCGCCGTTTCTTACTCATAGGATCATTTCCTCCTTCCAGTTCCCAAGTGAGGTTGGATATAGGGGTGGCATTTGTGAAATCCTCCCCTATCTTCTTTAAGTTGTGGCAGTATTTTGATGGATCATACTTTATGATGTTACCAAAAGTCAAGGAACAAAACAAAGATGCTAGGTTTTAGGAAAACCTATCAATCTGGTGAAGTAACAGGAATACTGTTTAACCCTCAGTTTCCTGTCAGACAAAACAAGGACTTCACTAGGTGACCACAGGGTCTTTGAAATTGAGTTTTCTATGCCATGTCCAGAGTTAAAACCAAGCACCATTAGTATTAATCAGAAGGAATTACTTGGGTTGTACATAAGTATTACAGCAAACTGATTCAGATTTTATTCTAGATACAGAGGCCCCAAGAATGTTTTCTGTAAATCCGAGAAATGCATCCACTGAGCTGATACTCTAAAGCAGAATACAGAGGGGAATCCACAGGAGTACAGCTAGACACTGCGCACCCTTGAGTCTCCAATTCTTTTGGCCATTCCTGTCTTCTTGATACTGACCCATCCTAACTCTGATTCTCCTAGCTCAGTAACATCCATTTTACATTCTACTCACTGTCTGTAGTACATTCTTTAGGTCTTTAACAGAAAGTTAGTAATTCTTTACCAGGCCTGTTATCCAGAAAGATTCTTGTTGATGTCAACACACTGTGATGACAGTTGGCATTTGCTGATTTCCTAAAACGTGTAAATAGGCAAGTGTAAGTTGCTTCAAGCTATTACTCCTGAAAAGTCTCTGTTCATTTAGTATCTACTGAACACATGCCAAATATGTGAGGTGTGCCAGTGTCCACTGTCTCTCAGCTTCACACTGTCTGTCAATACCCTCCTCTTTGTTCAGTGGCTGCCACTAGTGGGAAGCCGGCACGTGGAGAGGAAGAAAGAAGTCAGTGTTTCCCTGATTTTAGTGCCACTGGCAAGGATAGTAGAAACACCGGCTTTGGCCAGGGCTCCAGGGACCGCAGTGGCACAGTAGCTGTAAGCCATAAGAACATGCCCTTTCTGCTTCTCTAGCCCCAGGCTAGTGGTTTGCTGCAGTTATTAATCTCTGGACAACCTGACCATCATCAGCTTCTTGCTCCTCCAGCACTTTTAAACCAATTGCATGTATACATCTGCTCTGTTCGAAGTACCTGGAACTGCTTCTGCTTCCGACTGACACATGGTTGAAGCTACAGGATACCCAAGCCACACCCTCTGCCCACAAGTCCATGATGCTAGGAATCTGAACTCATGTCCTCAAGGGAACGGGCACTTGAATTTACTCATCCTGCATTCCATACTATTTCTCTACCCACCATTCTCCTGCCCGTCTACATACTTCAATCTACCATTTTCCTCTTTCCTATATTTTGTCTACGAATGTAAAACCTACCCCAATTCCTCCAAAGCCTTCTTTAACAAGGACCCTGTGTTCCCTCGCCCTACTTGAGCTCTTTTACCAATGGCTCTGAATCATGTCAAATGAAAGGAAGGACATATAAATTAAGATATGCTTCTTTGACAACCATTGTTTCTATCACTTACTTGCACAAAACCTTATCACATTCTCTCATTATTCTCTAACTGTCTCATACATGTAGGTGGGTAGGTCTTACCTTGCCTAGAAACTGGGAACATTAAAACTGTTAAACACCTAAACATTTACTGACAGAGGGAGGGAAATTCTAAAGGTAGGAAGTAAATTTCTCCAAGTATCAATCACTGTTAAATAACAGTTACTCTGAAAGGCCAATTTTGAAGGATATTTTACGTTTATGTTGATTCTTTAGGTGAAGGACAGGTAAGACTCTTCCAAATTTACTCACAACCCAATTCTAAAAGAAAAAAAAAGAATGTATTTACTATATATATCATAAATCTGAAAGATTAACCACTCTGCATAAATATAACTTTAAAAACATTTAAACTCACAGTAGGCCATGATTACTTTTGGGTTTAATCTTCTGAAGATGAAACATGAGTCCTCAAAAAAGTGTATAAAGAAAGAAAAGAGAAAGAAAAAAAAAATTGGGGCAGCTATCAATCCCATATAAACTATGTAGGATGCCACACAAAAACACCCGCCGTTAAGAAGGCAAACTTGGATCTGCCTGTATGTCTCGCCTTTGTCCCCTGGGAGACCTGCCTCCATTTGAGTTCCTGATTTCTCTTTGTAAATAAGGGGAAAACTGTGCTTACCCAAGGGCTGTAAGGCACTTTGAAGACTATAAGCACAGTACATTAACTGCTTCAAAGCAAGGGAAAAAAACAACTGCTTTAGACCTGCTGCCCAGGCTTACAGGGTCTCAAGAGTCAGTTCCTGGGCTAGTCAGGCCACCAGAGAAGACTCACTTTGTGACCTGGTACTTCTGTCCCAGGCACAGCTTTCACATGGAAATCCACCACTCCCATCTTCTCCAACAAGCTGGTGTTGCCTGTTCTTGATTTTTCCTTCTTTGCTTTCGCTTCTTCTCTCTCTTGGGCCAATCTGGATCAAAGAGAAAATATAAATAAAGGAGTAAAAATAACCAATCATGCTATTAACAGTGCATTCGGGGTTTTTTTTTTTTGATACTATAAAGCTGTTTAACTTTATAGTGATCGTTTAGGGTCTCTCAGTTTTTCCCTTTCAACTTATGCACTTTCGCATTTTATCTATCCTCAATCCCCTCACTGTTCTTCATGAGGAAGAGGTGTCTTTCAGAGCCCAATCTGCCAAGTCCCGATTACTTCTACCCTCATATCGAAGAGAATGCAGAATGCAATCTCAACCTTCTGATTCAAACTCCCCCACCTTATAAGTCAGACCTGGATAACTGCGCTCACCAGTCCTCACTGGCTTCTTCACCTCTCATCTGTCTCCTTTACGTTCCACCTTCCACAGACACTTCAAGGCAGCAGCACTGCATGCTCACCCTGCTCAGGACTGAGGCCTCAGTCCCTGTACATAGTAGGTACTGAAGCACTGCCGAATGAAAGTCCCATCACTAACCTGTTCACAGAGGCCTCCAGACGAAGAACAAAATCAAATTCTCACCTTTCTTACCAGACCACTCCCTCAAAACATGCCTCCAGTAGGCTGCCTGGCTCTTGTTTTAGACCTTAGTTTTCATTGTGCCATTTCCTTGGTCTAGAACAATCTTACTAACTCTCCTGGTCACTCCATCTATATATTCCTACAATGTTTCCTATTTTGAAAGCTCCCAAACTCATAATCTTTTCCCCCTAAGAATACCTTTAGAGATATTAATACTCTCTGACACTGCCTTGCTCTTAAATTGCTTGCATAATTAATCTTATCCCTCTCACACAGGGATTTCCTATTATCTTTATACCCTTGTATGACACTCACATTAATAGTCAAAATCAACATAAGCATTTGGTAGTGTCTATTAAAATTTTAAAGGTACATAACCCTATGACACAGAAACTCCCTTTTCTAACATAAACCCCAGAGGAACCCTTGCACATATGCAGGAGCCATTCTCAAGGGTCATCTATTAAAGCATGCAAAAGTGGAAACAGTCTAAATGTCCATTCATGGGGGATGACCAACTACACAATGGTACAGCAATTTTCTGAAATAGTACTAAAGAAGGCGGAAGATCTACATCACCACAAATGGCTGTGTTAAAAAAGAGGAAATAGTACATATTTTTATAGTTTAAAATGTACATACATAAATACATCACATTATCTTTTTTTGTTGGGGTCTGGGGTCACAGTTAAGAGAAATTTTAGCTCTACTTGTAATGTTTGAATTTGCTAAGACTATAACAGCATATAACTTGATAGTTCCAAATCAATTAACTGTATAAAACCATCTTCAATATAAAGAAATAGGTTTTAAATCCATATAAAGCAAATCTTACCTGTGCAAAAAACTTTCTTTTGCTAGCTGAATTTGTAGTGTTCCACCCTTCCATTTTGTTTTATTTAAGACAGACATACCTATAAAGTAAAGAATTATTACCCAAGTACATGACAACACAATAACACATTTCAGCATGTGCCTCTAAAATTATTCAGTACCAAGAAACGTAGACTTGTTTATCACAAAGAAATACAGAGGAAATAGAATGAAGACAATGAGACCTGGAGAGAGGCCCAGGTACTGGTCTCATCTTGACCACTTACCAGAGTCCTTACACTCCCTACCTCCCAGTGTTACTGCAAGATTCGAATGAGGCAAATGTGTACAACGTAAAGCAAGATTTGTCTATCATTTGTTTATAAAGTAACATCAGGAACCTCTGGTGAATGGCTGACATTTACTTAACGTTTCACTGTCATTTTCCATACCCAAACTATAAAACATTAATGTTATCTTTCTAGGGTGAATCAGAGGACAGTGGAATCTTGCAGCACCTCACTTTATTACCTTATACTAATTATCACTACACTAACTATCACTGTGTAACTTGCAAACAAATTAGGTGCAGGCAACTAAACTATGTCTCAACCGCTAGGCCCTTGTAGTTGCTTTTTCTCAGTACCTGCTATAGGCTTCCTTAATAACAACCAGTAACTGACAGACGTTTCTATTGGAGATACAATGCTAAGTGTGAAGGTATTACTCAATTTAATCTTCACAGCAGTATTATGAGGCAAGCAACATCTTTGTCATACATCAGATAAGCAAACTGGGGCTTCGAAGTTTAAATTACTTGTTACAGGTCACACATCAGAGCTGATGTATTCTTAACCATAACTTGTTTGTCATATCTATTTTCTCACTGAACAACAGACTAAATCAATTTCTTTTGCAAATGAAATTGCAAAAGGCTGATGGCCCTATTTCTCAGTATGTTTCCTTCTCAGCATCTTTTGACTTTTCAGCTTCTAAATAACTAGGATATATTACTGCATCAGTGGCAGTATGGATTATCTCCCTTTCCTTCTTCACTGAAGACCCTCATTTTGCCCTCAGCTTTACTAAACTTATCGATGCAGAGTTCATAACTTCAAGGATAGGGTCTCCCAAGGGTACACTCTAAAGCCTTCCAACAGCATTTAGCGGTAAGAATTAGCTGCCCAAGAAATGAACATGGTGGGGGAGGGTGGGTGTGGCATAATATCTAGTAGGATATGTGTAACAGTCAGTTTCTATGAAAGTTTGGTCTCTTCTCCAAAATATTTGAGAATACCATATTTGAGCAAACCCACGAGCAATGTGCTATATGTCTGTTGACACCAAACGGTATGAACCTAAACCTGCTAGGTTGTAGAATACTGAAATTTCCTTGATCATGGTTGACCCTCTGGGAGATTTGAAGTGGCTGTTGAGGTTTAGATTTAGAATGAAGTTATTCCAAGTTTCACAGTGACACGAATTGGCAAAGAGTACAAAAAATACATGACAATCTTACATTTTTTCAGGTCTGCTTCTGCTACCCTGATGTTGATATATGCAAAGACTTTCTGTAGGTTTCCTAAAAAAAAGAATAAATTTATTTAAAGTCTTATCCGGAGAATAATGTAAAAAATTATTAAGTTTCTAAGTTTAAAAAATGAACTCTTGGAAACTTCCTCTTTCAAAGAAAAACCTTATTTAGTCTTCAGTGGATATAAAGATTGCACTTTTCTAAGCATGATAATCAAAGTATTCCAAAAGAAAAGGGATAACAAAAAAACGTCAAGCAGCCAGTTAAGGAAACATTTTGACTGTCCGGATGTTAGTGGTATTTTACTCCATATGACACAATGAACATCAGAATGTTAACTCTGAAAACTGAAAGTTACAAGTTTTAGAAATCAGATATTTTGGAATTCAGATTTTTTTTTTTATTTCACAAATGTAATTCTGAGCTAGCTCCACATCATCCCTAACACCTCCGGGGCATGGGGCCGGGGACACACAACAGTGTCCTGTAAGGAAACACAGGGCACTTTCAGCGTGCAGGACTAACATTCACCTCTGGGGGGGTTCTTTGTTACATGACACTTAACCTGAGTTATACACGCCTTTACCCAGAAGGATTATAAACTCACCTTGCTCATCTTTCCGTGCGATGATCTCCACATCAGACACTTCTCCAAATCTGCTGAACTGATTTCGTAGGTCTGCCTCGGAGATGTTTGCGCCAAGGCCACCCACAAAGAGGCGCTTGGTCTCTCTGTCAGCTTTCATGAAGGCTGGGGCACACACTCAGTGTGTTCTGCTGGGAAAAATAACTTTCTATGTACGGCGAAGACTTCTTTCCCTTAGTTTTTCTCAAATCTAAAAAAACCCCAACTCCTTTCCCTGAACCTTCCGCCAGATCTGTCGCCTGGACCTGTGTGTTTCACCTCCTATGGTACTGCTTCTAAATTTTATCTCTGGAGATCCTGGTCAAGCCCCACCTCCGCGTTCTCCAAGAACGCCCCTTGGAACGCACCTCTACACACAGACACGGGGACACGCGGACGCTCCCCTTACACGACCACGTACTGCACTCACCCCTCCTCCTCTACTGATCCGTGTTGCTGGGCGTTGTCCCTTACTCACTTTAACAAAGGCTGACGGGAACGCGATGTGGCCGGTTAACATGCTCAAGGACAAAAGCTCTCCATCCCGAAGCCCCTCGGACACGCGAGAAGCAGGCAGCGTTACAAGTGCACCAGTGTCACGACAGAGGAGCGGGCACACCGCGCGCCAGCCTCGCCGCAACCGGCAGCGCGACGCATCCCGCTTTTCAGAGAGGGGGTCGGTCACTTTTGTAGCGCCCTTCGGGGAGTCAGCGGCGAAGCCACGGTTCTAACCCGGACTTAGTTTCAGAACTGTGATCCCAACGCTACACGACGGAGATCATCGGATGGAGAAGACGCAGGAAAACGTCCCCCGGGGCCCGGGACCTGAGGCCCGCCAAGCGCTCTCCAGCACCCGCAGGCGCCGACGCCGCTCCCCGCGCGTCCCCAAGGGCCTGCAGCCTCCTCCCGCACGCGCCCCTAGAACGAGCCGGAGGCCCAGAGCACGGCCCACATCCTCCTGGTGGCCGCCCCCAATCTACACACCACAGCCTTCTTCCTCCCGCAGACCCGAGACGAGGAGGGAGCGAGGCGCCGCTGCTCACCACGCCGCGTCCAAAGCCAGGCCGCCTCCGCCCCAACTTCCAGTCACGTGTCCCACCAGGCACCGCCTCTCTTCCTCCCGACTTGACTTTCAGCCCCGACTCCTACGGTTCCGTACCCACACTCCGCTCCGAGGGCTCTTTAGCTTGTCTCCCGTCCTTTGGGAGACTGCGATGCCTCCCCTACTCTGCCCTCAAGGTCCATCGAAGATCTCAAGCCCAAACTCCGGCATTCGTACCGCAGACGGTTATCAACCGGCGTTCCTCGACCCGGGACTACGGCGGCGGAAGAAAGGCAGCGGAAGAAAAATAAAAAGGCCCCGGGTTCGCGTGGTCCCGAGCCGCCTCTTCGTGACGTCACGTCCGGGCTGCTCCAAGGCGCCACCAGCGCGGGGGGCGCGGCCGGCGCTCGGGCTCCGGGCTGGCGCCGACCTGCTCTCTCCAAGCGCGGGGGCTTCGGTGACGGCTGCGGGGGGACAGCTGCGGCCACGTGCGCAGGGACGGCGTTGGGCGCGGGCCGCCGTGCAAGCGCGGGGTGTGTGCGCAGACCGCCGTGCTCCGCGCCCCCCCGCCGCGCCGCGCGATGGTCCGCTCCAGGAGCGCGCGAGGCTTGAAGCGCCGGGCGGCGCCCGTTAGCGCGGCGCCATGGACGCCCGGCGGGTTGAGCTCAGCGCCTTGCAGGCCGAGATCGCGGCCCTGAGGCGGGCGTGCGAGGAGACGCCGGCGCCCGCGGAGGACGCTACCCGAGGCCAGTACGTGCCCCCGGGCCGGGGACGGGGCGCTCCGCACGGACCTTCCCGTGAGGCCGGGGCCTGGGCGGGTTGCTCCGCACGGACCTTCCCGTGAGGCCGGGGGCGGGGTCGCCCCGCACGGACCTTCCCGTGAGGCCGGGGGCGGGGGCGCTCCGCACAGACCTTCCCGTGAGGCCGGGGGCGCCCCGCACGGACCTTCCCGTGAGGCGGGTCGGGGCGGGGGCGCCCCGCACGGACCCTCCCGTGAGGCGGGGCCCGGGTCCCTCTGTCGGCGTCGCGGGGCGGTCACGGGAGGTCCCTCACGGTCGCGCCCTGCTGACGCCGTCCGGGCGAGTCGGCTCCCGTCCCGCTGGGCTCGCGGCGTCCGTCTGTGGGGCCGCCGGCCGGCGGCAGGTGACGGTGACTGTTCGTTTACGGCAGCGACAGGAAGTCTCCTCTGAGAGAGAGTTTAGGTAAAGACGGAGGTTGATAGAAACACGCTCAGCAGACCTGGGAGAGCTGGCAGGCGGGAGGGGCCGCCGCGCGAGGGCCGCTCGGTGCCCCGTCCCCGAGGAGGGCGGGCCGCGCCGCTGCTCGGTGCCGGCGCCCCGTGGGGTTCCGGACGGGGCTCGGAGTTCGGGCGCGCTCCCGAGGCCGCAGCGCGAGCGGGCTGCGCCGGCGCGGGCGCGGCGTCGGGCCTCAGCCCGGGCGCCCGGCCGAACGAGGGGTCCGGTCCCCCACCTGCCCGCTGCTCGGGAGCGGAGACGCCTCCCTGTCCCCGGCCGGGCTCGGCTACCAGGCGCGGGACACGGAGGTTCCCGGCTTCCCGGACCGGGCGGAGAGGGCGCGCCCGAGCGCTGGGGGCCGGGGTGCAGGCGCCGGGCCGCCCCGCGCGTCGGAAGCGCTGGGTCGCGTGCGCCGCTCCTGCCCCACCCGGCCGAGCCAGAATCCGGCTGTTAGCTAGACCCCCAGATGGTTTTGTGCACCTCAGAAGGTTTGAGAAGCTGCGGATGGCGCTGTGGGGAAGGTAGGTCCTGTTCCGGCCACGAGGCGGCGTCGTCAGCCCGGACTGCGCGTGGACGGTGCGTGCCCTCGGCCTCGCCCTCGGCCGGTCGGAGAAGGCAGACGTCAGACGTTGGTCCGAGGTGTCGGATTCAGCGTGGTTTCTTCCCACCGTGATGGAGAAGGAAGAGTGGGACCGCGTGCCAGGGTTTCACTTGCGCCGCATCACTGCGGGGAGACGTTCTGCGCGCTGTGCGGCCCGGCGAGCCTCGTCGTGCGGACGTGGCGGAGGGCACTTAAGCAGACCCGGGTGGGCTAGCGCCTGCACATCCCCGCTATTCGGTCTGCCCCTACGGGGCCGCTGTGTCATACGGGACGCGACTGGAACGGAGAATTTACCGTCTTAACCGTTTCAAGTGTACAGGTCATCGCTATTATGTACATTCATGTTGTGCAACTATCGCCACCATCCATCTCCGTAACTCCTTTCATCTTGTAAAACTGCGACTCTGTGCCGGTGAAACCATGACTTCCCCTTCCCTACCCCCCTTAGCCACCGGCAACCAGCATTCTACTTTCTGCCTCGATGAATTGACTTCTCTAGGTACCTCATATAAATGGAACCCTGCATATTTGTCTTTTTGTGCCTAGCTTGTTTCACTTAGCATAGTATCTTCAGGTTCATCCATGTTGTAGCATATTGCAGTTTCCTTCCTTTTTCAGGCTGAGAAATACTCCGTTGTGTGTATTTACAGTGGGCCCTCCGCATCCGTGGGTTCTGCATCCGGGGATTCAACCAGCCATGGATTGAAAGGCCTGCAAGGGTTGCATCTGTACTGAACATGTACAGACTTTTTTTTTCTTGTCATTGTTCTCTCAACAATGCAGTGTAACAGCTATTTACATAGCATTTACGTTGTTAGGTATTATAAGTAATCTAGAGATGATTTAAAGTATTCGGCAGGGTGTGTGTGGGTTTTATGCAAATTCCACGCCGTTTTCTACGTCGGGACTTGAGCGTCCATAGATTGTGGTGTTCCCCGGGGGTGGGGTTTGTGGAAGCAACTCCCCTTGGATACTGAGGGATGACTGTACCGCATTTTGCTTATCTGTTCATCTTTTGGTGGATGCTTCAGTTTCTTTCACGTTTTAGCTATTGTGAATAATGCTGCTGTGAACATGAGTGTACAAATATCTCTTTGAGACTCTGCTTTCCATTCTTCTGGATATATATCAAGAAGTGGAATTGCTGGGTCATATGCTAATTCTATTTTTAATTTTGGGGGGAACCCCATACTGTTTTCCACAATGGTCACACCATTTTACATTCCCACCCACAGTCCACAAGGGTTCCAGATTTTCCACATCCCCACCAGTGCTTGTTTTTTGGCTTTTTGATAGTAGCCATCCTAATGAGTGTAAGGTGGTATCTCATTGCAATTTTGTTTTGCATTTTCCTGGTGATTAGTGACGTTGAGCATTTTGTCATGTGCTTATTGGCCATTTGTATATCTTCTTTGGAGAAGTGTCTACACAAGTTTTTTGCCCATTTTTGAATCATATTGGTTGTTTATGGTTTAGTTTTAGGAGTTCTCTATATGTTTTGGATATTAATCCCTTATCAGATTGTCAACCTAAAAAGTAAATTGGCTGGTTGTTTTATCTGCGGAATGAGTTTATTCAGGAACAACCAAAAGAATTGCAGTTCAAGATATACAAGCTGTGGTGCACAAGTCCAGAGAAGCCGAGGAAGGGGCTTGCTTTTATGGAGGAAAAGGGAGTTGACATGGGCTGTAATCAACAAAGAATCCACTGGAGGAAACTGGGAGTCCAAAGTGTGGAGGCTTCTCCTCGGTTGGGTTGCTGCAGTCTCTCATTGACTGAGTTGTTGCTGGGCCATCAGAGAAATCTTCTTTCTGCTGGGTAGTAAAGTAGAAGACGCCTTCCTGTTGTAGATGCAAATGCACCTCTTTCTGGTTGGAGTAATTGATGAGGTGTGATAGGGTCTGAGCACCCTCCCTCCAGGCCTTTCCCACTTCAATTTAGTTGAAATTTCTTTTACTAATTTCACAAGATAAATGATTAGCAAGTATTTTCTCCCAATCTACACGCTACCTTTTTACTCTGTTGATAGTGTCTCTTGGTGTACAATTTTAAAATTTTTTAAATTTTAATTAAAGTGAAGTTCAGTTTGTCTATTTTTTTTTTGTTACCTGTGCCTTTGGTGTCATATCCAAGAAATCATTGCCAAATCCAATGTTGTGATGCTTTTGTCCTATGTTTTCTTCCAAGAGTTTTATTGTTTTAGGTTTTACGTTTAGACATTTGATCCAATTTGAGTTAATTTTGGTGTATGATGTTAGGTAAGGGTCCACCTTCATTCTTTTGCCCCTGGACATCCGCTTTTCCCAGCAGCATTTAAATGGTATTGGCAGGCATGTCAAAAATCATTTGACCTTATAAGCAAGGGTTTATTTCTGGGTTCTCTATTCTATTCCATTAATCTATATGTCTGTCTTTATGCCACTACCACACTGTTTTGATGACCATAGCTTTGAGATAAGTTTTGAAACAGGAAGTATAACTCTTCCAGTTTCCTTCCTTTTCAAGATTGTTTTGGCTGTTTGGGATCCCTTGAGATTCCAGGATGAGTTTTTCTATTCCTGTAAAAAACCTCATTGGGATTTTAATAGACATTGCATTGAATCTGTAGATCGCTTTGGGTAATGTTTACGTTTTAATAATGTTAAGTCTTCCAGTCAATGAACATGAGAAGTGTTTCCATTTATTTATGTCTTCTTTAATTTCTTTCAGCGATGTTTTGCAGTTTTCATTGTGCAAGTCTTTTACCTTCTTGGTTAAGTTAATTCCTAAATATTATATTCTTTGATGCTGTTATACATGGAATTGTTTTTGTAATTTCCTTTTCAGATTGCTTATTGTTGGTATATAGAAACACATCTGATTTTTGTGTTATGACTTTGTATCCTGATGATTTCATTTATCAGCTCTAACAGTTTTTTTGTGGAATCTTGATGGTTTTGTACATGTCAGACCATACCATCTGCAAACGGGGTCGGTTTTCACTTCTTCCTTTCCAATTTGGGTACCTTTTATTTCTTTTTCTTGCCTAATTGCTCTACCTGAAATTTCTACTACTATGTTGAATTGAAGTGGTAAAAGTGTTACCAAGCCCTAAAGGACTGGTGACACTCAAGAGGGTCCTTTTGCCTGGAGCCGCTTGTGCCACTAGAATGAGACTGAATTTGAAATAGCAGAGCAGAAACTATTCATTGATTGACAAATAGAGGAGGCAGAGCTCATGCTCTCAAACATCTTCTCTCTGAAGGAAAGATGACCAGGGTTCTTATGGGATGTGAAGGAGGAGGAGTCATTTGGGGCGTGTGCAGATCTTCCCTTCTTGCACATGGCACCTTTTGCACAAGTTTCCTTTTGCACGTGGCACCCCATCACCATCTTGGACCTTTCTGGTTTGAACCAGTTCTGCAGTTTGGCCATCTGGCAACGTTCTGCCTTAGTTCCTATAAGCAAGGACAACTTAAAAACAAAGCATTAGACATGGAAATTGTTTTAGGGATTTCTGTTGGTGACAAAAGTGGGCACCCTTATCTTGTTCCTGATCTTAGAGGAAAAGTTTTTGGTCTTTCACCATTGACTATGATGTTTGGTGTGAGTTTTTCATATATGGCTTTTATTATGTTGAGATAGTTTCCTTTTATTCCTAGTTTTTTGAGTATTTTATCATGAAAATGTGTTAATTTTGTCAAATGCTTTTTCTGCATCAGTTGAAATGATCATGTGTTTTTTTCCTTCATTCTGTTAATATGGTGTATTACGTTGATCAATTTTCATATGTTGAACCATCCTTGCATTCCAGGAATAAATCCCCTTGGTCATGATGTATAATCCTTTTAATATGCTGCTTAATTTGGTTTGCTACTGTTTTGCTGAGGGTAGTTTTTCTTTTTTCTTTTTTTTTTTTGCTGAGGAAGACTCACCCTGAGCTAACATCTGTTGCTAATCTTCCTCTTTTTTTGCTTGAGGAAAATTAGCCCTCAGCTAACATCTGTGCCATTCTTCCTCTATTTTGTATGTGGGTCGCTGCCACAGAGCATGGCTGATGAGTGATGTAGGTCTGTGGCTGGGATCCAAACCTGTGAACCCAGGCTGCTGAAGCAGAGTGTGCTGAATTTAACCACTGTGCCGTGGGGCTGGCCCCTTGTTGAGGATTTGTACATCAACGTTCGTAAGTAATATTGGTCTCTAGTTTTCTTTTCTTGTTTTGTCTTTGGCTTTGATGTTGAGTAATGCTGGCCTAATAGAATGAGTTAGGAAGTCTTCCCTCCTCCTCAATTTTTTCGAAAAGTCTGAGAAGGATTAGTATTAGTTCTTGATTAAGTGTTTGGTAGAATTCACCTGTGAAGCCATCAGGTCCAGGGCTTTTCTTTGTTGGGAGATTTTAGATTATTGATTCAATGTCTTTACTAGTTATAGGTCTATTCAGATTTTCTATTTCTTCATGATTAGGTCTTAGCAAGTTTTGTGTTTCTAGGAATTTGGCCCTTTCATGTAGGTTATCCAATTTATGGGCATACAATTGTCTGTAGTACTTGCATAATCCTTTTTATTTTTGTAGAATCAGTAGTAATGTCCCCACTTTCAGTTCTGATTTTAGTAATTTGAGTCATCACTTTCGTTTAGTCCATCTAGCTAAAGGTTTGTCAATTTTATTTATCTTTTCAAAGAACTAACTTTTGGTTTCATTGATTTCTCTCTATTTTTCTAGTGTCTATTTCATTTATCTTTGCTCTAATCTTTATTATTTCCTTCTTTCTGCTAGCTTTGGGTTTAGTTCATTCTTTTTTCTAATTCCTTAAGTTGTAACATTAGGTTGTTGACTTGAGATTTTTCTTGTTTTTTAATTTAAGTGTTTATACCTATAAATTTCCCTCTCAGTACTACTTTTGCTGTCCCTTAAATTTTGGTATGTTGTATTTGCATTCTCATTCATCTTTAAGTGTTTTCTCTTTTCCTTTGTGATTTCACCTTTCATCTATTGGTTGTTTAAAAGTGTGTTGTTTAATTTCCACAATTTTGTGAATTTTCCAGTTTTCCTTCTGTTATTGATTTCTAACTTCATCCCATTGCAGTTGGAAAAGATACTTTCTGTGATACCTATCTTTTAAAATCCATTGAGACTTAATTTCTTGCCCAATATATGATCTATCCTTGAAAATGTCCCTCGTGCACTTGGGAAGAATTTGTATTCGCTTGTTGTTGTGTAGCGTGTTCTGTGTGTCTCTAGATCTAGTTGGTCTGTTAAGTCCTCTGTTTTCTTACTTATTTTCTGTCTGGTTGTTGTATCCATTATTGTGAGTAAAGTATTGAAGTCTCCAACTGTTATTTTTTATTGAGCTATAATTGACATATAGCATTATATTAGTTTCAGGTGTACAAATAATGATTCAAAATTTGTATATACTGCGAAATGATGGCCACAGTAAGTCTACTTACATCCATCACCATACATAGTTACTAATTTTTTTCTTGTGGTGAGAACTTCTAAGATTTACTTTCTTAGCAACTTTCAAATGTACAATATAGTATATTACTAACTGTAGTCACCATGCTGTACATTACATCCTCAGGACTTATTTATTTTATAACTGGAAGTATGTACCTTTTGAACATCTTTACCCATTTCACCCACCCCCACACCTCTGGCCACCGCCAGTCTATTCTCTGTGTCTGGAAATTCTTTTTCTTTTTTTTTCAGATTCCACATATAAGTGTGATCATGCAGTATTTATCTTTCTTTGACATTTCACTTAGCATAATGCTCTTGAGGTCCATCCATGTTGTTGCAAATGGCAAGATATCCCTCTTTTTTCTAGCTGAATAATGTTTCATTTTATATATAGACTTACATTTTCTTTATCCATTCCTCCATCAATGGTCAGTTAGGTTGCTTCCATGTCCAGTTAGGTTGCACAATTATAAATAATGCTGCAATGAACACAGGGGTGCATATGTCTTTTTGAGTTAGTGTTTTTGTTTCCTTTGGATAAATACCCAGAACAGGAATCACTGGATCATATGATAGTTCTATTTTTAATTCTTTTTGAGGAACCTTCTTACTGTTTTCCATAGTGGCTGCACCAATTTACCTTGTGCACACAGATTGTCTTTTCTTCACGTCTTTGCCCGCCCCTGTTATTTTTTGTCTTTCTGGTAATAGCCATTCTGACAGGTGTGAGGTAACATCTCATTTTGGTTTTGATTTGCATTTCCCTGATGGTTAGTGATGGGGAGCGCCTTTACATGTACCTGTTGGTCATCTATATGTCTTTGGAAAAATGTCTATTCAGAACCTCTGCCTATTTTTTAATCAGAATGTGTGTTTCCTGTTGAGTTGTATGAGTTCTTTATGTGTTTTGGGTATTAACTCCTCATCAGATATATGATTCATAAATATTTTCGCCCATTCCATAGGTTGCCTTTTCATTTTGTTGATGGTTTCCTTTGCTGTTTAAAACCTTTTTAGTTTGATGTAGTCCCACTTGTTTATTTTTAATTTTGTTGCCTTTGCTTTTGGTGTCAAATCCAAGAAATTACTGACATGACCAATGTCAAGGAGCTTACCACCTGTGATTTCTTTTAAGAGTTTTATGGTGTTGGGTTTTACATTCAAGTCTTTAATCCATTTTGAGTTAATTTTCGTGTATGGTGTAAGATAATAGTTCAGTTTCATTCTTTTAAGTGTGACTGTTCAGTTTTCCCAGCACCTTTTATTGAAGAGACTGTTTTTCCCCATTGTATCTTCTTGGCCCCATTGTGTCAAGTTAATTGACCATATATCTATGGGTTTATTTCTGGGCTCTCTATTCTGTTACATTGATTCTATGCATTAGATAAAACCGCCACCTCTTGCAGTCTTGAAGGCGTAGCCTCACCTAGTAGATGAACGTTATTATTTCAGTGCTGCATTTGGTTGTGTTTATCCAAGCAGCCTACTTTATTGTTAGTGGCTCCTAGTATTTGAGGGTATGCCAAGATTTGTCAGCGTGCCAAAGGAGAGGATCTTAGTCAGCACCTGGATTCAGGCAAACTGGAAATCAGATCCTCAGGCAGCAGCTTTTAAAATATGCAAATATATCTCTTTCAGGGGAAGACTGACAGATAGGTGTTTCTGTCTGCTCTCTGTGCACTGGGCCCTGGTGTGATAGCCAGGTAAGAAATATTTCTTTGCTGCTTTCCTGTTAAGCCCATGAACACAAGCCTCACTGGCCAACAGAACCAGGCTATGAAGGGATGTTTCCTCTGGGCAGCAGCCACAAAAGTCGGAGTGCCAGATGTGTATACAAGCTCCTTTCTTGGAGACACCAATGACTTGGGGCTGGGCAGAGGGAGAGTGTGAAGATTGTGCCCACCTGCCTCCCCAGTCTTTGGAGAGGATTGTAGTTGGGCCTAGATGTATGTTTAATTAGAACCCTTCCCTTCAGACCCCAGCTATGAAATAAGCTAATATTCCTCTTTCACAAAAGACTGGTGTTGTGTTTCAGTCTTCTCTCTCTGCACTGTGCCCTGGGACAGGTAGTTAAGAACTATTTCTCCATTTGTTGCAGTCCTACAGGAACCGTGAACATAAGTTCTGCTGGTTACCAGAGCCAGGCCATCAAGAGGTGTCCCTTGGATTTAAACATGTGGACAAAGAAAACAGATTACTGGCTACCAGGGGAAAGGGGGTTGGGGGATGGGCACAAAGGGTGAACGGTTGCACCTACAACACGACTGACAGACAATAATGTACAACTAAAATTTCACAAGATTATAACCTATCATTAACTCAATAAAAAATTAAAAAGAAAAAGGAAAAAAAGAGGTGTCTCTTGGGGAGTAGCTGCAAAAATTAGGGTGCCAGATGAGTGCACAAGCTCCTTCCTGAGAGGTAATGGTGATCTGGAGTGAATCAGAGGGAGAATGCAAAGATGGCCATGCCCACTGGCCTCTGTCTTTGCAGAGTATTGCAGACTCTTAGATGTGTGTTAAATTAGAAGCCTGCCCTTCAGGTCAAAGCTTTAAGGTAGGAAATAGGCCTCATTCACAAAAAGACTGGGCACTTTTATTTTGGCTGCCTCTGTGCTGGGCCCTGGGATGAGTGAGTCTGTGCGCATGAGGCCTGTAAGAACTATTTCTCAGTTCTCTATAGCCTTGTGGGTCTCATGGACACAAGCCCTGTTGGCTTTCAAAACTAGATGTTTTGGGGGCTTGTTTCACAGATGCTAGTCTTAGAAGTTGGGGTCCCACCTGTTGAGTTCAAACATTTTGCGCCTCAGTGAGAAGCTTGGGGTTGTTAGTTCCCTCTTGATTGTGGATCACCACGCTGGGGGTGGCGTTTATGATGGGATTGTGTCCCAGCCTCTCCTGTTTGTTTTGGTGTGGATTTTTTCTCATTTGCCTGATGTGTAGGAGTTGCTCAGCTAGTTTTTGGATTTCTTTCAGAGGAAATTGTTCTGTATATAGGTGTAGATTCAGTGTGTCTGTGAGAGGAGGTAAGTTCAGGACCCTCTTATGTCATCATCTTTTTTTTTTTTTGAGGAAGATTAGCCCTGAGCTAACATCCGTACCCTCTTCCTCCACTTTATATGTGGGCCGTCTCCCACAGCATGGCTTGCCAAGCAGTACCATGTCTGCACCTGGGATTCGAACCGGCTTGAACTGGAACTCCAACTATTACTATAGAACTGTTTCTCCCTTCAATTCTGTCAGTTTTTGCCTCATATATTTTGATAAGCTGTCATTAGTGCATAAATGTTTATAATTTTTGTATCTTGTTATATTGAACCTTTCATTAATATGTAATGTCCTTCTTTCTCCTGTAACCTTTTTTGATTTAAAGTCTGTTGTGTCTGCTATTAGTATACCCACTCCTGCTCTCTTTTGGTTACTTTTTGCGTGGATATTTTTTTCCATTCTTTCACATTCAATCTGTGTCTTTGAATCGAAAGTGATTCTCTTGTAGACAGCATATGGCTGGATCATGTGTTTTTATCCATTCTACCAATATTTATCTTTTGTTTGGAGAGTTTAGCCATTGACATTTACACAAGTTCTGATAAGGAGAAACTTACTTCTGTCATTTTGCTATTTGTTTTTTATATACCCTTAAGTGTTTTTGTCCCTCATTTCCTCCACTTCTGTCTTCTTTTGGTGGTTGATTTTTTGGAATGAAATGTTTAAATTACTTTCTCATTTCCTTTTATCTATATTTTATAGCTGTTTTCTTTGTGGCTACTAGAGAGATTATGTTTAATATCCTAAAGTTACAACACTCTAATTTGAATTTGTAGCAGCCTAATTTCAATAATGTGCAAGACCTTGGCTTATTTATAGCTCCATCTCCACCCTTTTCACTTTTTGATGTCACAAAATTAGATCTTTATACATTGTGTACCACCAAACAAATAATTCTTTTAAATGCATTGTTCTCTTAAATTTTATAGAAAACAAGATTTAGAGTTAAAAACAAAAGTTACAGTATAGTAGCTTTAAACAAATAATTTCTTTACATGTTAATCTTTTAGATCATGTAGAAAGCAAAAAGCAGTTACAAACCATTGTGACAATGATACTAGATTTACAGTTGTGCATGTATTATCTGTATTGAGATCTTTATTTTGACATATGGCTTCAAGTCTCTGTCTAGTGTCCTTTTACTTCACCTTACTGGACTCCTTTGAGCATTTCTTGCAGGGTATGTCTAGTGGTAACAAACCCTCAGCTTTTGTTTATTTGGAAATGTCTTAATTTCTTGCTTACTTTTCAAGGACAGTTTTGCCAGGTATAGGATTATTGATTGATGGTTTTTTCTTTTAGCACTTTGACTATATCAACCTACTGTCTTCTGGCCTCTGTAAGTTCTGATGATAAATCTGTTCATTTCTTGTTGAGAATCCCTTTTATGTGATGATTTGCTCCTCTCTTCCTGCTTTCAAGATCTCTCTTTATTCTTGGCTTTTGAAAATTGGATAATGTCTTAGTGTGAGTCTTTTTAAGTTCATCTTACTTGGAGTTTCTTGGATGTTTATACTCATGTCTTTCAACAAATTTGGGTTGTTTTCAGCCATTATTTCTTCAAATATTCTCTCTGCTCCTTTCTCTCTCCTCATTTTGGTCTCCCTTTATGCGTCTCTTGGTCATTTTGATGGTGTCCTGCGTATCCTTTAGGCTCTGTTTGCTTTTCTTCAGTCTTTTTTCTTTCCGTTCCTTAGCTTCAATAATTTTCATTGTCTTATCTTGAAGTTCACTGATTCTTTCTTCTGCCTCTTCAAATCTGCCTTTGAATCCCTCTAGTGAATTCTTCATTTCAGTTATTGTACTTTTCAGCTCCACCACTTTCAGTTTCTTTTTAGGTTTTCTATCTCTTTATTAATGTTTCTATTTTGTTTATAGCTTGTTTTGTTGACTTTCTCCGCATCTTCTTTTATTTCTTTGAGGACCTTTAAGACCATTGTTTTTGTCTATTTCTAATATATCTGTCATTAAGTCTTTTGCAGGTACAGATTCTGTTGAATCACTTTTTCCTCTGAATGGGACATACCTTTCTGTTTCTTTGTATGCCTTGTGACTTTTTGTTGAACACTGGATTTGAATCTAATAATGTGTAACTCTGGGATCAGATTCTCCCCCCTTCCCCTAGGTTTGCTGTGTTTTTGTATTTTTGATTGTTGCAGGCTGTCTCTGCTGAGCATGAGCCTGAGGTGCAAACTTAATGTCTCCTCAGGTCTTTTCTGAATCTTTTCTTGGGCATGCACAGTCACTTTCTAATTTTCCCTATATATTCATTTCATTTTGAATGTCCTAGTCTTTAGTGTCTGGCTCCTCAAGGAGAAGAGCCAAAATGATGGGGGAGAAAGAGCAACGGCTCTTTAAGTCTCCTGGAAGTCAATTGAGCCAGACCAGAAGGGGTCTGCAACAATGTCTGCCTGCCTTAATCTGCACCTCTGTGATCAGAAGCAGCAATCTGCAGTTGGAGCACAAATTCCCACTATTTGGGAGAGAGAGTCGTTTTTGCCCACCCTGGCTCCCCTAAGCTGTGTGCAGGCTGCTCCAGGAATGTGTGCACAGCAGCTTGCCATGTTGTTAGAATGGGGGATGAGTAGCTGCTACTGTGGTAAGAGCTGAAATTGCCCGAACTTGACCTCAGTTTACTTCCATGCCTTCTACTGGAAGTTGCAAACCTTCAACAGACTCTAGAAAAAAGTTATATTAGACAGCTTCTGCCAGTGTAATTGTTGTCTAGGTGGGGAGACGGATTTCTGGTGCTCCCTACTCTTTGTTCCCAGAAACCTAGATCATTGACTTTTAGACTCAAATCTTGTATAGATTTGTTTTAAAAGAAAAAGGCTTCTTGTGAACTTCTATTTTGATCAAGAACATTTACTACTAAGACAGATTTACAAATAACACTACAAAACCAATAAAATTCATAACTCAAAATCTTTAAAACTAACATCATTAATTGAAGTGGGTTAATAATATTTTTTTTTTTTTAAAGATTTTATTTTTTTTTCCTTTTTCTCCCCAAAGCCCCCCCGGTACATAGTTGTATATTCTTCGTTGTGGGTCCTCCTTCTAGTTGTGGCATATGGGACGCTGCCTCAGCGTGGTTTTATGAGCAGTGCCATGTCCGCGCCCAGGATTCGAACCAACGAAACACTGGGCCGCCTGCAGCGGAGCGCGCGAACTTAACCACTCGGCCACGGGGCCAGCCCCTGGGTTAATAATATTTTGCTCAAAGTAAATCACTGCTGTGAACGAGAATATTCAAGTTGTCTTTTTTCGTGTGTGAAAAATATACATAACATAAAACTTACCCTTTTTTGGTACACTGTACACTTTTTAAGTGTACAGTTCAGTAGCATTAAGCACTTTCACCTTGTCATGCAACCATCACCAATATCCGTCTCTTGAACTTTTTTGTTGCCCCAAAGTGAAACTCTGTACCCATTAAACAATAACTCCCCATCCTCTGCTTTTTCAGCCACAGGTTCTTTTTGAGTTCTGCATGTCTGTCCTTTAATGTGATGACTGATTATCTTATCACTTTGCTTATTGGCAATACCTTGAAATTTTCATTCATAGTTTGATGTGACATTATTTGATATTCACTTGGCAGGAACTCATCATTTATATATGAAGATTGCCTCTCTTTTTCATTAGCTTTCTATGTATAAAATAATTTCTTTCATCAATCCATGATGACAAGTATAAAAGAGCATGTGGTAGTCTCTCAGATGATATAGAATATATTTACATTATTATTATTATTATTTTTTTGGTGAGGAAGATTTGCCCTGAGCTAACATCTGTCGCCAATCCTCCTCTTTTTGCTTGAGGAAGATTGTTGCTGAGCTAACATCTGTGCCAGTCCTCCTCTATTTGTACGTGGGATGCCACCACAGCATGGCTTGATGAGTGGTATGTAGGTCTATGCCCAGGATTCAAACCTGCAAACCCCGGGCTGCTGAAGTAGAGTACACGAACGTTACCACTATGCCACCAGGCCAGACCCTATGTTAATATTTTAAATTAGCATTAAAAAAAATTGTAAACGTTTTTTACAGACTTATACAAGTTTTAGATCCCCAGTGTGAAGAATACAGAGTTGGGGGCCGGCTCCGTGGCTGAGTGGTTAAGTTTGCGCGCTCTGCTGCAGTGGCCCAGGGTTCGGATCCTGGGCGCAGACATGGCACTGCTCATCAGGTCACGTTGAGGTGGCGTCCCATGAGCCACAACTAGAAGGACCTGCAACTAAGATATACAACTATGTACGGGGTGTGGGGGGAGTTGGGGAGATAAAGCAGGAAAAAAAAAAGATTGGCAACAATTGTTAGCCCAGGTGCCAATCTTTAAAAAAAGAAAAATTCAGAGTTGGGTTATTTCCTATAGACATGGTATGAGGTCAAAAGAGGATAGGCTAATGCAGTGGAATTAAGAATAGAAAAGGAAGGATACCTATGTGAAGGAGCAGAAAGGATGGCAGTAGGTCCAGATGCGAAGGGAGTAACAGAGCGAAGGATGACTCCAGAGATATGGAGCTTGAGATATCAAGGGATAGCTTTTATCATTAACGAAAGTACGACAATTTGGAGGAAAAGTTACCTTGAGGAAAACATTTGGTGAGTTATCAAGCTAAGTCTACCTTGGAGGAAGAAGAGATAAATGGTTAGAGGTGTGCTTTAGGAGGTACTGTCACAGAAATGCTGAGATTAATCATCGAGTATTCCTCTGGAATGAGAGAATGCATATTTAGGACAGCAGAGGAAAGAGTGTTAGGGTTTTATTCCAAGGTTGGAGGTAAGAAGCAGGGACAGTAGAGGACCCAAGATGTAAAGTGAAAATCAAGATAATTGCGCCCCGACATCAAAGGAAGGCATGTTTAAAGATGGCACAAGTCAACAGTGTAGAATACAGCAGATCGTACAAGGGCAATAAAGGATGACATAAAGTAAAATGCCATTCAGTGTGATTATTAGCTGAAATTTTACTCCTTTTCAAGGAAAATAGAGTTATATGTTCTCATTGAAGAATGTCTGGTCACAGTGTTGCTTAAAGAGATAATGCTGTTATTCCTTTGAAATTCTCCCCTCCCCACCCCACTCCCATTCTTAGATTTCCTCAGAATTTCTTTCTTAGTATAAAATGCTCTGGGATACTTTGTTTTAGAATTTAAACCTGGCTAATTTATTTTGTTTTCAATTTTGTGACATCTTTTAAAATAATTTGAGATGTCTTGGGATATGAGACATTCTAATTTTGCAAAGTACTCATGTTATAATTTATTTTACAGTTGTTTCTAATATGTACAAATCTGGTAGTATAATTTGATTAGGTTTATTTTGTGTTGAGAATAAAGATTGCTGTGTTAGTAGCTACATTGGTTTTGAGAAAAAAATCTTAGGTAGTTTTAATGGGAAGAGAGTAAGAAGGACAAAATGGGAATTGTTTAAAGAAATTCAGTGAAATCCTTGTTAGTGGTTTCCTCATTGGCATAATTATTTCTGATATTTGCTTTTTAGAAAATCCTTTCAAGAAATATACCAATCAGATTCTGAAGGATGGGAATCTTCAAAAGATCTGAGAAGTCATCTTGGACATTTGGAATCAGAAATTTTATTTCTAAGTACACTTACTGGCATCAAGATAAGAAATTACTCCAAGAAGACAAAGGACCTGACAAGCACTGAGATGACAGAAAAGAGTAAGTGTTAATCTAGAAGAGGTGTTGAAGCTAACCTTGTATGCACAGGAAATTGGTTGTCATATCATTGAATTAAAATTCTACAAGGTAACTATTTGAATGTGTGATTGTGGTAGGCTTGTTTTGCCAGGTGTCTTTTGAACATGACAGCATCCATAAGACTCTTTTAAAAGCCGCCTGAGGGGCTGGCCCTGTGGTGTAGTGGTTAAGTTTGCATGGTCCACTTCAGTGACCCAGGGTTTGTGGGTTCGGATCCTGGGCACAGACCTACACACCAGTCATCAAGCTGTGCTGTGGCAGCATCCCACATATGAAATAGAGGAAGAGTGGCACAGATGTTAGCTCAGCGACAATCTTACTCACCAAAAAAAGCGCTGCCTGAGGTAGAGGTTAAAGAAGGCACAGTCTCTGTCATTAAGTAACTTAATACTCAGGTAACAGAGATAAGTGATTGTAAGAACAACAACTCTTAGGAGTTGTTGCTACTGACATGAGAGTTGCCTCATGTACAGTGTTCTACTCCTAATGAACATGGCCTATGGCCAAGATAAATGTTTCAGCAGCTAGACCATTTGCCAAAGGAGAGTTTCTGGTCCCAGTGCCTAGGTTTTATTGCACGGATATGTGATGCACTAACAGGGAAGGGGAGGCCAATTCAGCTGTACAGTTGGATGTTGAGAACTTGGGACAAGAATAACATTCCCTAAGGAAGGAATCGCTTTTGGAAATGCTTCCTGACTTTTCCACTGAAATAGCCCTCATGACAGGAGAGAGAGTGACCCTCAGAGGGTCTTGGGCAACTTACCTCACTAGAAGTTTGAATTACATATAGAAATGACTGATGGAATTTAGACACTCCAGGTGCTTGAGAGGAGGAGATGGAATACAGAGAGGATGGAGAGTGAGATTAGATCAGGTACAAGACTTTTACTAGTGTGAAGGAGTCTCAGTCTTCCTAGTTTGAGTCCCAGGTTCACCCCATCTGCTGAAGTTCTTGGTGCTACCAATTTTAGAAAGCCCTTCTCATGTTGTGTGAATGGCTTGATTCCGAACTTTCCGCATTCTTGGGTCTGCCAGGTCAGTCTCACTTTTCCACGTGATATCTGGCTCATCCATCTGATTTCCAGCTTCCAAAATTAGGTTACTCTCATCTTCTTCTCTTTATCCTTGTAGAATTGTGCCCTTCTAAAAATACCTTCATTAGCAAACCTAGATGGTGATAAAGTCAGAATAATGGTTATCTCTTGGGGGGTAGTGTATAACCTGGGAAAAGGCATGAGGAAACTTTATGGGGTACTTTAAAATTTCTGTATCTTGATCTCTGTGGTGGTTACATGGGAAATACATATGTTAAAAAAAAATCACACTGTATACTTAAGAATACGGCATTTTATGCATTTAAGTGCATTCATGTTATACCTAAAAGAAACCTTCTGATATCGTTTTAGTAAAGTTTTGAGAGATAACAGAGGTAAATACATGGATCCAATTTACTGTCTTCAACTAGAAGCAGATAAAGTTGCAAAAATGAAAAATAACAGTTATCATGATTCAAATTTGTCTAGGGTTATACTAGCATATTTCTATTTCATACCTTAATCTTTGGTATAATTGAGAAGTAGAAAGTATAAGTTGTCTTCAGTGCTATTTTGCAAAGCTAATCAATTTGATGCACGTTCTTCCAGATATTTTCATTGCAAATACTAACATACGCTTTCACACATATACTCACATGTATTATAGATATTCACACAAAATTGAACAATAGATATTTGAAGGAAATTGTTACTTTTCAAGCAAAATATTTGGTTTTTTGATTTACAGGTATAAAGAAAGTTCTACAGAGACACAGATTATCAGGAAATTGCCACATGATTACATTTCAACTTGAATTTCAGATTCTGGAAATCCAGGTAAGTTAAGGAGTGTGTTGTGATAACAGAGATTCTGCTGCTATGGAATAAAAAATTCCCCTCCATCCCCGGCCTCCAGCAGTGGCCGAGCTGAGGAGGAGTTCATGAGCTGGGGCCCCTTGTAGCACATTTGTGCAAAGTGATACCATTTCAAAAAATTTTTTTAAGTGTAAATACCCAGCAATTGTGTATGGTAGGGTTGTTGCTGAGGACATAGGTGCTTTGTTGGAGGGCAGGGAGCAAGATGCTCCTGGGCTCCCAGTGCAAGCCACAGGTCATGGGAACAGTCCTGGATGCCCTTTGAGTCAGTTGATATGCCAGCCGTCTATTTTCTATTAGTTATCTCTTGCTGCTTAACAAATTTCCTCAAAATTTAATAGCTTAAAACAACAAAAACATTTATTATCTCACCCATTTTCCATTGGTCAGGAATTTGGGAGCAGCTTAGTTGAGTGTTCTTGCTTAGGGCCTCTCATGAGATTGTGGTCATCTGGGACTACAGCCATCTGAAAACTGCTCAGGGTTGGAGGATTAGACGCCAAGGTGGTTCATGGATACGCCAGCAAGTTATACTGGACTACTGAGACACAGCACAGGAGAAAGATACTTTTGACTAAGATTTTCACATAAAATCAGGAAGCAGACAGAATGATAACATGCAGCCTTTGGCCAGGATGGGGCAGTACAAGGCTTAGACACCTTCAAAGGCTGGTTTCAGGAAGAGTGGGATCCAGGCATAATTTTGAGAACTGACCGGGACTAGGCACATACTTTGATAGCAGAAAGCAATCTCAATCAGTTGATTTTGTGAGCTGGGCCTACAGGGAGTGTATGTAGAGAAGAACAGGGAAGGGCAGGCAGGCTGCCTCAACCTCAGGTCATCAGATAGTTGCAGTGCTAAGTCTTGCTGACAAGCTGCTTGGTTGTGTTCAGTCATGTGCCAGGATTCCTCATCCTTGTCCTCAGCCACAAAAACAGCCCCAAGTTGTCCCTTCTTGTATGGAACAGGAGTTAATGTTAGGTAATCAGGACCCTGCCTCCTTAGGTGTCAGACACTGCCCCAACTAGTCAAGAGTGCCTGGGTCCGGATAGCTGGGCTAGAGCTTTTGCTTTTTATAAACTTTTTGCAAGCCATGTCTCTAGTTGACCACTGACACTGGCAGGCTGGGAATGGGCTGAGGGAGGTCTGGGCGCCTCATCTGATGATAGCTCCCAGCTTGGTCCTGTCAGGATGACCAAGAACATCCACAGTGTGGCGTTGCCAATGCTGATTGAGCAGGATCTGACACAGGGGCATGGGTGATGGGTGACCCTAGGCAAGGTACACTGTTCCCAGGTTGGCACCAGGCCTTGGGGCCATGCATGATCACTAAGGCAATATCATAGTCCTGTATGACCTCAAAGATCATCTGCTGAAGACTAAAACAGAACATGGGCCCAAATGGATTGGTGTCATTTTGGATTAACAGTCTGTGTCAGGATCCCATGCTTCTCTTTTGTGCAGCCCAGGAGCTCCTGGATGTTTTCCCATTGCAGAATGTTGCATAATCGGACCAAATGCATTTTCTTTCTTTGTGGCTAATGTGATCCTTAACTCAGAGTGGTGATACACCAAATATTCACCTGCATCCTGACTTCTATTAATGGGCCAGGACTACAGTCCATGGTAAGGTTGGAGGAGTCATAGGCCTCAGGTCCAGTCCCATGTCTGAGAACATTTGCACTGTCACTGGACACATTGCCCAGGAAACTTCTCAGGAGTATCCTGGGAGCCTTGGGGTCCTGAAGGCTTTTTCTGCTGTAGGTATATGTCTTTTTCACAGTCTCTCCATGGTTATCTGGAGAGAAGCTAGACTGTGGGCAAAATTAGGCTTGTCCTTTGGAGGCTTATGCACAAGTCTGTCTGAAAAGAGAAAGACTGTCCTCTGAAGTTGGGGTCAATGAGCTGCTCAGTGGAGCTGTACACTGTAGGATGGTTGTGCCCAGAGATTATCAGAGTTCTCGTTAATGGGGCTGTGGCTTGAGAGATGAAATAGACTGCAGTATTGTAACTTCATTTTGTTTAAAATGCATACTTGGGTCACCTTAAGTATCTGAAGGAAAACGTCAAATGGTAGTTTCATCTTATCACGAGTCAGATCACAGTTTGGGGAAATTTGTTATAACTCGATGTGCTTCTGAAGAATGACTACTGCCTGACCAGAGGCATTCCTAGCGTGAACTGGCACTGGGCCCCTGTAGCTCCCACCGTGGCTTGGCCTCCTGGTCGTTGCTGTCCGCCCTGAGGCTGCACAGACAGGACCAGAACCATGTGGGCCCTGCCACACAGGCCCTGCTACCCTTGCAGCAGTGGCCATGCTCCCTGCCTCCTACCAGGCAGTGACGACATCAGCCCAGACCTCACCTTCCTGTCAACAGTATTTTAAGCTAATATTCTCACCCCCATACCACCAAAGCATGATCAAAAATTTTGTGACAATTTAGTAATGGCCTAAATTTATACTGTTAGCTCACATGCTGAGTGAATTAGAATTAGTTGAGCTGCACATGACAGAAAACTTAAAAATAAGGGTGGTTCAAAGTACTAGACATTTATTTCTCAGCTGCTTAAACAGATTGTAGGGTAAGTGTTCAAAGGCTAGTATTGTGACTTCATAATCATCAGGCTCTGCCATCACCCACCTGGCTTCCAAATCATGGTGCAATTATCACTTTAGCATTTCAGGCATCAGGAAGGGGTGGGCAAACAAGGGCTCACCTTTTCCCGTGAAGGACACTTTCTCGAACTTGTAATATCCCTCATTTTCACCTACATTCCATTGGCCAATAAGTTAGCACAAGGAAGGCTGGAAATGTAGTCTTCGTTGTGCATGGCCGTGTGGCCAGTGAAAAATTGGGGCAAGAAAGAAGTACAAATACTGGGATCTACCAGCAGTTTCTGTCCCATATGCGTTAGGGGATGCAGGAAAAAAATCTAAGGAGAGGAACAGCTGATATTCTTTTACAGATAGTCTTTTACAGACATAGAACACAGTAATTGCCAGATAAAGAGATGTAAGTTGTTGTTCACATTTCAAAGTATGTAGGTGTTTTTGGGTGTTTTTTCCTTCTTCTCCCCAAAGCCCCCCAACACATAGTTGTATACTCTAGCTGTGAGTGCCTCTGGTTGTGCTGTGTGGCACACTGCCTCAGCATGGCCTGATGAGCGGTGCCATGTCTGCGCCCAGGATCTGAACTGGCAAAACCCTGGGCTGCCGAAGTGGAGCGCACGAACTTGACCACTCAGCCATGGGGCCGACCCCCAAAGTATGTAGGTGTTTTTAAATTGCTTGATTTTACTTAATTTGCTACAGAAAGAGTATGCTCTCCCTATGTTAAGAATGCTTGCTTTCTCTGCACATTTCCAATTTTATGATTCTTTTTGAGAACCAGACTGGTAAGCAAGATGTTAAAAGCTATCACAAAAACTCCCAAATGAGCAAGATTTTTTTTTTTTTTTTAAAGATTTTATTTTTTCCTTTTTCTCCCCAAAGCCCCTCCAGTACATGGTTGTATATTCTTCGTTGTGGGTCCTTCTAGTTGTGGTATGTGGGACGCTGCCTCAGCGTGGCTTGATGAGCAGTGCCATGTCCGCGCCCAGGATTCGAACCAACGAAACACTGGGCAGCCTGCAGCAGAGCGCGCGAACTTAACCACTCAGCCACGGGGCCAGCCCCTCAAATGAGCAAGATTTTAGGGATAAGTCATATGGGACTCAGAGACTTTCTTGGAGAAGAGAACAAAGGACTGTCTCATTTTGTTGTTGTTACTTAGAATTCTGATGTAATGGGGTGATGAGAATTGTTTTTACGTTTGTGTTATTTCATGGTAAATCCTCACGTATTCTAGGCCTACTTGTGTAAGTACACCTGTAGAAATCTATCTCTGTGGAACTGCGAAGTCGAGGAGATGTGTATGTAAATTCTGATTGATAATACCAAATTGCCTTCTACAATGGCTTTACCATTTTATGATGTTGAGCAGATTTTTATATTTAAGAATTTTATCTTTGAGGAAAAAAAACAATGGTGAAGACATAGCAAGCTTGTGTGTTCTAAAATGTTTTTTTAAACAAAATTTCCACTAGAGGGAGATGTTAAGCTATCAGAATATTAAAAAGGAACGTAAATAATGAAACTGTCTTACTTATAGAATATTGTTATAGTAAAATCATAGTAATACAATGTTAGAAAAATGCCCTAAAATCATATGAATAGAATATTGGAACCCAAAGTGACCTTATAGATTATCTAGTTCAGCCCCCTTATTTATAGGGAAATGTACCCAGGGCATTTGAATGATTACCCACGTTGGCATAGCTATTGTTTTCAGAAGTGGTTGGAACATACAAGTATGTTCCAGGATTTACTGTCTGTTGTTAGCGCTGTTTCTGAGGAGTTGCAAGGACTTCAGAATTAACATGTGTCAGCATTCACAGTCCATGCAGCATAATAAATCAGATGGGTGGGAGTTTGTGGAGAAAGGGCAGATTAAGTATGTTTTCATAACTTCTCTCTCTGAAACCAGTGAAAGAAGAAAATTAGACAAAAAGAGGGAAATGTTTTAATTAAAAAGAATATAATCCCATATCACAGACTCCAAAGAAAGTGTACTTGATATGATGACATTTGAACCTAAATGAAAGAAAAGACTGAAGTCTGATACAGATTGCTTCAGGAGCAGTATATAAATTTTGCAAAGTTAACTGGACCGTTATCCTGAATGTCTCTACCCACAATCCTTAAGTTGTAGAAAAGAATGAGAACTGCAATCTTAAATGGACTGGGGTAGCGAGGAATGTGCTGCTGAGACTCAGGCAGGGGCTTTGACGTCAGATTGTTTATAAGGTCCTTCCCCTTGTTTACCGACTGGGGAGGATTGACCTGGTTAGCAGTATGACAGGGAGGAGAGAGATGGGCAAACCGTATCTTGAAGTCAACTTTCCAGTGGCTAAACTGAATCCACAACCCACCAAAAAGAAAAAAAATAGAGGGGCCAGTAAATTATAGGCTTTATGCTGACGGGATTATTTACCTATCCTAATGCCTGTAAGTCCAAAATCCAACACACCCACACATACTAGAACAAAAGACAAGAGGTGCCTCTGAGATTTTTTATTCTTTTGTAGCAGCTGTATTGAGATATAACTCAGATACCATATAATTTATCCATTTAAAGTATACGTTCATTAGTTTTTGGTAAATTCACAGAGTTGTGCAATGATTACCACATCAACTTAGGACGTTTTTATCACCTCAAAAAGAAAGCCCATCTTCTTTATCACCTCTCAGTCTCCTTCCTTCTGCCCAGACCTAAGCAAGAGCTAATCTGTCTTCTGTCTGTATGGATTTACCTATTCTGGACATTTTCTGTAAATAGAATCATATAATATGTGGTCTTTTGGACTGGCTTCTTTGACTTAGCATAATGTTTTCAAGGTTCATTCATGTTATAGTGTGTCTTATTACTTCATATATATATATATATATTTTGACTGAAAAATATTCTGTTGTGTGGATATATCACATTTTGTTCATTCATTCTTCAGTTGATGGGCATTTGTGTTGTTTTCACATATTGACTGTTATGAATAATGTGGCTATAAACATTCATGTACATTTTTCTTGGGTTTATATCTAGGAGTAGAATTACTGGGTCAAATGGAACTACCAGGTGATAACTAATGACGTTAAGCATCTTGTATATCATCTAAAGAAACGTTTGTTGAGATCCTTTGCCTGCTTTTCAATTGGGTTGTCTTTTTATTATTGAGTTGTAAGAGTGCTTCTGTAATTTCTGTTTCTGATTAGATATGGTGATAGATGCCTACAGACAGCCTACTTAAACTGCAGCTGCTCCTGACAATTGCCGCTATATCCTCGAGTAGCTGAAAAACTAAACAAAGATTACATACCATCAATATCCATTTCTCCAGCAGCTCAAGATACAAAGAGACAAGTCAGATGGTGCCCAGACAAATGGGGAAGAGTCAAGAAGTATCCACTCACTCTGTCCTTAGGAAATAGCAAAAACTGCTAGATGTACCTCTTAAAAAAATACCACCCATGGAGTTAAAAGCACAAGGAGAGTGCAGAGTGCTTTCATCATCATTTAGGGCCTATGTCAAAGTACTGCCATGAAAGAAATTAGTAAGAAAATGGAGATAAATTTACTTTGGAAGAATTAATCCAGGAAATACAGGAACGTGCTATATAAAAACTGCTCTGACTCTCGAAAGCATTTAAAGAAAATTGAATAAGAAAAGGAGAGACCTGAGAGAAATGAAGGAAGAATAAAATGATTATAATGCTGAAAACTACACTAGATGCAGCCAATAGTAGACTAGGAGGATAGGCTTGAGAGAAATCGCTTGTTAGCGTGTTTGAAGGAAAAGAGATGTGGAAGATAATGAAGAGTCAATATATGATTTTTCCATAAAAAAAAGAATCGAAAAAAAGTGGAAGAGAAATTATAGGCAAACATAGAAGAAAATTTACTAGCGTAAAGGAGAAAACCTGAATTTGCAGATCAAAATATTTAACAGTTTATTTAACAATCCCCATTATTGAATATAGAATTGTTTTTGTCTTTTTGTAATGTGTAGCACTGTAATGAATATCTTTATTCATAAGTCTTTGTCTTCATTTTTTATTACTTTAGGATAAATTCTTAGAAGTCAAATTGCTGAGACAGAGACTATGAATATTTTGAGTTAGGCATTGTCAAATGGTTTCTTAGATTAAAATGTCATCTCATTGTTTAACCTTACATTTATCTTATTACTAGTGAGATCGAACATTTTTTTCCATACACATTGTCTTTTACCTCTGAGTTTTTAAGTTCATGTCTTTTTTTTTTAATTAAGATTATGATAGTTAACAACCTTGTGAAATTACAGTTGTACATCATTATTAGTCATGTTGTAGGTCCACCACTTCACCCCTAGTGCCCTTTCCCCTGGTAACCACCGATCAGTTCTCTTTGTCTATATGTTAACTACCACCTATGAGTGGAGTCATAGAGAGTTCGTCTTTCTCTGTCTGGCTTATTTCACTCAACATAATACCCTCAAGGTCTATCCATGTTGTTGTGAATGGGAGGACTTTGTCCTTTTTTATGGCTGAGTAGTATTCCATTGTATATATATACCATCTCTTCTTTATCCAATCATCAGTTGCTGGGCACTTAGGTTGGTTCCATGACTTGGCTATTGTGAATAATGCTGCGATAAACATAGGGATGCATGGGACTTTTGGAATTGCTGATTTCAGGTTCTTAGGATAGATACCCAGTAGTGGGATGGCTGGGTCACAAGGTATTTCTATTTTTAACTTTTTCAGGAATCTCCATACTGTTTTTCATAGTGGCTGCACCAATTTGCATTCCCACCAACAGTGTATGAGGGTTCCCTTTTCTCCACAGCCTCTCCAACATTTGTCACTCTTGGTTTTGGATATTTTTGCCATTCTAACAGGTGTAAGGTGATATCTTAGTGTAGTTTTGATTTGCATTTCCCTGATGATTAGTGATGATGAGCATCTTTTCATGTGTCTATTGGCCATCTGTATATCTTCTTTGGAGAAATGTCTGTTCATGTCTCCTGCCCATTTTGTGATCAGGTTGTTTGATTTTTTTGTTGTTGAGCTGTGAGTTTTTTATATATTATGGAGATTAACCCTTTGTCGGATAAATAACTTGTAAATATTGTTTCCCAGTTAGTGGGCTGTTTTTCTGTTTCAATCCTGTTTTCCCTTGCCTTGAAGAAGCTCTTTAGTCTGATGAAGTCCCATTTATTTATTCTTTCTATTGTTTCCCTCGTCTGAGGGGTTATGGTGTCCGAAAAGATTCTTTTGAAGCTGATGTCGAAGAGTGTACTGCCTATATTCTCTTCTAGAAGACATATTGTTTCAGGCCTAATCTTTAGGTCTTTGATCCATTTTGAGTTTATTTTTGTGAATGGTGAAAAAGAATGGTCGATTTTCAATCTTTTGCATGTGGCTGTCCAGTTTTCCCAGCACCATTTGTTGAAGGGACTTTCTTTTCTCCATTGTAGGCCCTCAGCTCCTTTGTCGAAGATTAGCTGTCCATATATGTGTGGTTTTATTTCTGGGTTTTCAATTC
Organism: Equus quagga; assembly: GCF_021613505.1. NCBI lineage: Eukaryota > Metazoa > Chordata > Mammalia > Perissodactyla > Equidae > Equus > Equus quagga. The sequence goes on along the minus strand of NW_025799872.1, from coordinate 1,273,208 downwards.
TGTTCCATTGATCTGTGCACCTGTTTTTGTACCAGTACCATGCTGTTTTGATTACTGTAGCTTTGTAGTATGTTTTGAAGTCAGGGATTGTGATACCTCCAGCTATGTTCTTCTTTCTCAGGATTGCTTTAGCAATTTGGGGTCTTTTGTTGCCCCATATGAATTTTAGGATTCTTTGTTCAATTTCTGTAAAGAATGTCATTGGGATTCTGATTGGGATAGCATTGAATCTGTAGATTGCTTCAGGTAGAATGGACATTTTAACTATGTTTATTCTTCCAATCCATGTGCATGGAATGTCTTTCCATCTCTTTATGTCGTCATCAATTTCTTTCAAGAAAGTCTTGTAGTTTTCATTGTATAGATCTTTCACTTCCTTGGTTAAATTTATCCCAAGGTATTTTATTCTTTTTGTTGCGATTGTGAATGGGATTGAGTTCTTGAGTTCTTTTTCTGTTAGTTCATTGTTAGTGTTTAGAGATGCTACTGATTTATGTATGTTGATTTTATACCCTGCAACTTTGCTTTAGCTGTTGATTGTTTCTAATAGTTTTCCTATGGATTCTTTGGGCTTTTCTATATATAAGATCGTGTTGTCTGCAAACAGCGAGAGTTTTACTTCTTCATTGCCTATTTGGATTCCTTTTATTTCTTTTTCCTGCCGAATTGCTCTGGCCAACACCTCCAGTACTATGTTGAATAAGAGTGGTGAAAGTGGGCACCCTTGTCTTGTTCCTGTTCTGAGAGGGATGGGTTTCAGTTTTTGTCCGTTGAGTATGATGTTGGCTGTGGGTTTGTCATATATGACCTTTATTATGTTGAGGTACTTTCCTTCTATACCTATTTTATTGAGGGTTTTTATCATAATGGGTGTTGGATCTTGTCGAATGCTTTCTCTGCATCTATTGAGATGATCATGTGGTTTTCTTTTTAAAGATTTTATTTTTTTCCTTCTTCTCCCCAAAGCCCCCTGGTGCATAGTTGTATATTCTTCTTTGTGGGTCCTTCTAGTTGTGGCATGTGGGACGCTGCCTCAGCATGGTTTGATGAGCAGTCCCATGTCCGCGCCCAGGATTTGAACCAACGAAACACTGGGCCGCCTGCAGTGGAGTGTGAGGACTTAACCACTCGGCCACGGGGCCAGCCCCTGATCACATGGTTTTTGTTTCTCATTTTGTTAATGTAGTGAATCATGTTGATTGACTTGCGGATGTTGAACCATCCCTGTGTCCCTGGTATAAATCCCACTTGATCATGGTGTATAATCTTTTTGATGTATTGCTGTATTCGGTTTGCGAAAATTTTGTTGAGGATTTTTGCATCTATGTTCATCAGTGATATTGGACTGTAGTTTTCCTTCTTTGTGTTGTCCTTGTCAGGTTTGGAGATCAGGGTGATGTTGGCTTCATAGAATGTATTAGGGAGTGCTCCATCTTCTTTTATTTTCTGGAATAGTTTGAGAAGGATAGGTATTAAATCTTCTTTGAATGTTTGGTAGAATTCTCCAGAGAAGCTGTGGGGTCCTGGACTCTTATTTTTGGGGAGGTTTTTGATTACTGTTTCTATTTCTTTACTTCTGATTGGTCTATTCAGATTCTCTATTTCTTCCTGATTCAGTTTGTAGTTCATGTCTTTTGCCTTTTTCTTTTCAGGTTTCATATCTCTTTGTCGTGTTTATGGTAAAAATTTTCCTCAGTTTACTGTTTCTCTTTTAGTTATAAAGTCATTTTTTATATAGGTATTTTGAGTTTTTTATGTAATTGTATTCACTTATTTTTTTCTATTATTGTTTGTGTAGAAAGTTCTTCCTCACTCAGTAATCATTTAAATGTTTCTATTTCCTCCTAATATTTTATAGTTTATAGTTTCAGTGTTTACATTTAAGTAAGTAATTCATTTATTGGAGTTCATTTAGATTTTTGGTATGTAGCAAGGATCTACTTTTATTCTTTTAACAAATACCTGATATTTTCAGTACGTTTTCTTGATTATCTTTTTCTGTTACTTGGTGGAATTTCATTTTGCATATTTTTAAAGTATTTTTGTCTTTCTGTTTAAAAGTTTACTGTGCTCTGATACATAAATTTTGTTTTCTTTATTTTAGAATAAGAAGAGTTTATCTTCTGTTATTACTGACCTCAACATAATAATGGAGCCCACCGAATATTCAGAATTAAGTGAATTTGTGTCCAGGTAAAATATTTTAAAAATTTATTCTTTTAGGGATTAGTTTCACTCTACAGTTTTAAATTTGCCTTTTCTTTTATCTTGGTAAGTAAATATCAAAACATCTCTGAAAGCGTAACACCATTATTATGGGTTATATTTAAGCCTATATTCTTCATCTCTATTGTTGTTTTCTTCAATAAATATTTATTATACATTCACTATGTGCTAGGCATTAAAATGAAAATGTGAGCAAAAACAGATATAATCTTTCATCTTCATGGGATTTGTAGCCTAGTGGAAAAGTCAGATATTAAATAATCGTAAAAATAATCTAAAATAGAGTTTGTGTTAAATGCTACAGAGAAGAGTTACATATGCTGTTGAAGCATACATCAGGGATCTGACTCTTGGGGGAATATGGAACGATCTCCTGAAACTTGAGCTGAAATCCGAAAAACGAGTGGATATGGACTAACAAATAGGTCCTAGACAGAATAGCTTGTGCACAGGCACTGCTAGGAGGGAGCATGGCATCTGTCAGCAACTGACAGGAGGCCATAGTGACTGGAGGAGGGCAGGACAGGGGAGTGTGGTATAAGATGAGGCTAGCAAAGTGTGCATGTAAGGGCCACACCATGTGTGGTTTGGCATAAGCAGTTTGGTCACAGTCCTAAGACCAATGTGAGGCCGTTGAAAGGTTTTAAGCAGAGCCTAAGGAAGGCACAAGTGTGACATCCTAGAAAGTATTATTCTGGATGCTGCAGGGAGAAGGGATTGAAGGGGTGCAATAGTGGATACAGGAGAGTCAGTGACTAGTGTATTAAAAAAGTTCAGGCAAGAAAAGTTTGTAGTTTGGATAAGAATAATGGTAGTTGTGAAAGAGAGCTGGATGGATTTGGGGGATGTTTAGGAAGCACAATTGAATGGCCACGTTGGTAGTTGAATAGGGGGTTACGAGTTGCTGATGGGGATGACTCCTTGAAGATGATGATTGCATTTGTTGAAATAGGGAAAGTTGAAAGAGGGCCGTCTCAGGTGAGATTGTGAGTTCAGTTTGGACATGTTGAATTTGAGTGCCTGTGAAACACTGAACTGAAAATATGAAGTAGGCAGCTCAGGAGGGGTGTAGGTAGGAGATACAACACTGGAGTTATCTGCCAGGGAGTGAAAGTTACAGCCTTGAGCAGGAATGAGATTGTGGAGAGAATATAGAGTGAAAATAGGAAAGGGACTGGAACTGAACCTTGAGGAATTCTAAAATGTGCTGGCTGAACAGAAGAGAGGATCCTCCAAAGGAATTATAAAAGAAACTTTGAGAAGTGGGAGGAAAACCAGGAGTGTGTTGTGGACCATTGGCAACTGTGTTGACAGTTTTTCTTTGACATGAAGATATCTTTAAAGTGTCTTCTAGATTGCATGGGTTGTGAAAAGAAGTCTTCTATCATTGTTATTTTGTGTGTGTGGGTGTGGGTGTGTGTGTTTTGGGCTGCCTTCAAACATTTCTCTTTGTTCTGTTTTTCCACAATTTGACTGTGCTATTTCTAGGGTGTATTTGTGTGAAAATTCCCAACCATATCTTTTCAAATACTTCTTCTGTCCTGTTCTCTGTTCTTCTGCAGCTCTAATTACACGTATGTTAGAACATTGGATATATTTTCTCCACATTGGGATGCTCTGTTCTATTTCTTTCACTTTTTTTTTCTTTGCATTTCAGTTTGGATAATTTCTATTACCCTATCTTCAAGGTCACAGATCATTTCCTCAGCTGAAGTCCAATTTGCCAATGAGCCCGTTGGAGGAATTCTTCATCTCTAATGTAATGTTTTTTATTTCCAGCATTTTCATTTGATTCTTAATTTCTCTCTCTGCTGAAATTGTTCAAATGCTGCCCATTTGTTCATCCATGTTGTCCAGCTTTTCCACTAGATCTTTTAACGTATATTTTTTTCTTTATTGTTTTATTATGAAAAATTTCAAATATGCAAAAAAATAATAGCATAATTAACCTACAACTGCCCATTAGGCACCTTCAACAATTATCAATATTTTGCCAATCTTAGTACATCAATTCCTACACACACACATTTTTTAACTTTTAATTTTGAAAAATTATAGATTCACAAGAAGCAGCAAAAAAAACAATATACAAGAAGTTTCCATACACCCTTCATCTAGCCTCTGACAGTGGTAACATCTTGCATAATTATACTATCAAAACTAGAAAATTGACATTAGTGAAAACCAAAGGGCATTTTCAGATTTTCCTAGTTTTACAAGCACTTGTGTGTGTATGCGTGTTCTATGCAATGTTATCACCTGTGTAGCTTCATGAAACCACCACCACCACTTTCAGGATACAAGACTATTTCATACTCCTTTGTACTAGATCTTTTGTTCACCCAGTCTTTTTTGTTGTGGTAAATAAAATATATACAACATAAAATTTACCTTCTTAACCATTTTTATGTATACAGTTTTAAGTGTACATATTGTTGTACTGCCATCACCACCACCCATCTCCATAACTCTTTTCATCTTGTAAAACTGAAACTCTACCCATTAAACAACTCCCCATTTCTCTCTCGCTGCAGCCCCTAGCAACCACTGTACTTGTTTCTGTGTTTATGACTTTTAATCTTAGTTATTTTAAAGTCCCTGCCCAATAGTACCAAGACCTGAATCATCTTTGAGTCTGATTCTGCTGATTAGTTTACAACAGATCTTTTTTTTCTTGAGTTTTTGTCTCATAACTTTTTATTGAATGATAGACATTGTGGAAAAACAGTAGAGACTGAAGTGAAGAGTATTTATGCCCAGAAATGGGCACATTTCTTTTATCAGTGTTAGCATGAGAGTTAATTCAAGGTACTTAACTGTTGAGCTGGATTTGGGATTTTCGTGGCTTTTATTACCTTAAACACCACAGGCTTCAGCTTCTTGCAGCAATGGATTCAAATTCAAGTTCAGTTCTTCCTCATGCTTAGGTGGAGTTTTGGGAGCTGGCTGGTTTCCTCAGTGTTCCAGCTCCCCCCTCAGCTCTCAGGCGTTCCTCCAGGTCTGCACCTCCAGGGGCTGTCTTTCTCCATGCACTTGACTCCCCAGCAGCAGATGTTGATGCTTGTTGCTGGGTGCTGGCTTGATTGCCATCTGTTTATCCTCTTTGCTGAAGTTTATGTTCAACTCTTTTATTCATTGCTTCATCGGATTGTTTCCTTACTGTTGTTTTGAGAGTTCTTTATATATTCTGTATCCAAGGCCTTTGTCATAAGTGTGATTTCCAGATATTTTCTCCCATTCTGTAGCTTGTCTTTTCATTTTCTTAATGGTGTCTTTGAAAGAGCAAAATTTTTTATTTCAAGAAGACAGTTTATCTTTCTTTTATGTATATATTTAGCTCATGTTTTTGGTATGATGCCTGAGAACTGTTTGCCTAACCTCAGGTCATGAAAACTGTCCTCAAATTTTTTATAAATTTTTATAATTTTACTTTTTACATTTAGATCTATGATTCATTTACATTTAATGTAATTGTTGATATGTTTGGATTGAAGTCTGCCCACTTTGTAGTTATTTCTGTTCTTTCTCTGTTTTGTTCTTATATTTTCTCCTTCATGCCTTTTCTGGATTATTTGAATATTTTTTAATATTCCATTTTAATTTGATTTTCTTCTATATCTCTTACATGTTATGTAAATACGTGTATTATAATTATATATATTACTGGTTGTTCTAGGGATCACAGTCTACCTAGAATTAATATTTTGCCACTTTAAATGGCATATAGAACCTTTTACTAAATAGATTCCTTTACTCTCATGTCCTCATGTTACAGTTTTGATGTGTATTGTTTCTACCTACATTGAAACCCTCATCGGATAATGTTATAATTCTTACTTTCTTCCTTTTTATGTATTTGAAGGAACTTAAGAAGAATAATCTCATACATTTATGTAGATTTTTACTAATTTTACTCTTCATTCCTGATATTCCAAGCTTCCCTCTGGTATCATTTCCTTTTCGTCTGAAGAACTTTCTTTAGCATGTCTTCTTGAGTAGGTTCACTTGGACAAATCCTTTTCGTTTTCTTTCATCTGAGAATGTCATTGCTATGTCTTTGCTCCTGAAGGATATTTTCACTGGATATTAAGTTCTGGGTTGACAGTTCTTTTCTTTCCGTACTTTAAAAATGTCATTTCACTTCTCTCTGGCCTCTGTGGTGTCTGTGGAGAAATCCACTGTCTTTGAATCCTGCTTCCCCTATAGGAAATGTATCTGTTTTTCTCTAACAGGTTTCAGGATATTTTCTTTTTCTTTAATTATTGATAGTTTGATTATGATGTTTTTAGCCATGGATTTTTTTGTTTATCCTCTCTGGGGTTGTAAGCTTATGTCTTTTTACCAAATTTGGGAAATTTTCAGCCATTATTTCTTCAAATATGTTTTTTGCTCAGCACTTTTTCTCCTCTGCTCTTGGGTTTCTGATGGCATGAATGTAAAACCTTTTAGTGTTGTCTGATGGGTCCCTGAGGCTCTATTCATTTTTTCTAAACTTTTCTTTCTGTTTTTGGTTTTTCTTCTTCTTCTCCCCAAAGCCCCTCAGCAAATAGTTGTATATCCTAGTTGTGGGTCCTTCTGGCTCTGCTCTGTGGGATGCTGCCTCAGCATGGCCTGATGAGCAGTACTAGGTCCGCGGCCAGGATCCAAACCAGCAAAACCCTGGGCCGCCAGAGCGGAACTCCTGAACTTAACCACTTGGCCATGGGGCCAGCCCCAACCTTTTCTTTCTGTGTTACTCAGATTGGATGGTTTCTGTGTACTTACCACCACCATCAGGAATCAAACAGTTCCAGCAACACAGAAAATCCGTCACACTCTCCCTTTATGGTCACACCCTCCCCCACTCTTACCCCCTGGTTAATCTGCTCTATCTTTATCACTAGAGTGTCGCATTTTACCAAATGTTGAGTAAATGAAATCACACAGTGTGTAACCTTTTGAGACCAGCTTCCTTACTTGGCATAATGCCTTTGAAATCCATCCATATTTTCATTTCTGAGTTGTGTTCCACTGTGGACACTAGCTTGTTTATCCATTCACCTGTTAGAGGACATTCAGGTTATTTCCAGGTTTTGGTGATTATGAATAGAGCTGCTATAAACATTCATTAGAGGATTTTATGAATGCAAGTTTTCTTTTCTCTAGGGTAAGTAACCAGAAGTGGGATTGCTGCGTCATATGATAAGAAGATGTTTAAATTTATAATAAACTGCCAAACTCTTTACCAGAACAACCATACCATTTTGCATTCCTACCAGCAGTGTATGAGAGTGATTGATAATATTTTAGTGAATTAACTTCTGATATGCACCTGATTTTAGACCTAATATCCTAGGAATTTATTTTTAAAATAGAAGTGTAGAATTTTTATTTTAAATTTCTTTTCGTGTTTTGCTTCATCTTTGAGAAAGAGACATTTGGAGTTATTTTACTGTTCTGACTATTCTAGTTGAAATTGAAATGTGTTGTTGCCAACATTTTGTGAAAGAAATCCATAACATCTGTTTTACATTTAGTGAAGTTTGGACTATGCTTGGGAAACATAAATAAATTACAATCACTCTTATAGTTGTAGAGCCAACACATACACACATTTTCTTTATATAATGGAAAACTGTATGTGCTGTAATAGAGTTCCTTTTATGGAGATGTAAAGGGGAGTGAAGGAATTGTAACTCAGAGTGCTTTTAAGTAAAGTGCTTTTTTAAAAATTTATATAACAAACATTCTCTCTCTCTCTCTCCTTGTCTCTGAGTATCTCTAGCGTGTGTGTTTAAACTTTGACCATTGTAGTTTTTAAGATTTTTTTTTTCTTGGCTCACTCCCTCATCACATGATTAAGAGCTTATATTTTGCACCCTTGTTTGATGGAGATTAAAATATCATGTCACTTTGGCTTGTAAGATCTAATGAAGTAACTGCTGTTGTTTATAGGCCTACATCCTTTGGAGAGTAATTTGTTCTCTCAGACGTTAAAAAGTATTTGTAATAGCTATCACAATAGGTTTTAACACTGCATCTCCAGTGTTTCCTTGAAAATATATGATTACGTAGCTGTGTGTTAATGCAACTATTTTTTTATTTTCTTCTTTGTTTTCTGTGTGTCCTCTGTTCTTTTATTCTTCCGTTCCTATTTCCTGCTTTCTTTTGGATTACTTCAATACTTTTTAGTATTCCATTTTAATTTATTTACTGGCTTCTTGGCCATATCTGTTTGTATTATTTTTTATATTGGCTGCTAGAGGGCTTGCAACATATATAACATAACTTTTAACAGCCTACTTAGATTTAAGACTTTACCCCTGCAAGTACAGTCTGGAAACCTTATAACCATAGAGATCCTTTCCCTCCCTGCTTCATGTTGTAGTTTTCATGTGAATCACAGTCATATATATGCACTGAAAACTCCATCAGACAACGTTAGGATTTTTTACTTTCAACCATCATAATGTAATTTAAAGAACTTAAGAGAGGACTAATAATTTGTCATACTTATTCAGATTTTTACCATTTCTCTTGCTCTTCTGAGGGAACCTTTTTAGAAGACATGCATATATCATGGCTCTGTCTCCTAAATACTTTGGTGTGCATTTCTAAGAATAGAGGTATTCCCTTACTACTCATAGCAGTGATTGATTTCATAAATTGACATTGATGTAGTACTTTTATCTAATTTGCCATGCATATTCCAATTTTGTTAGTTGATCTAATAACGTCCTTTATTGCATTTTCTTTTCCCCTGCAGTACATGATCCAGTCTCGAGTTAAGTATTGCATTTAGTTGTCCTGTATTTATAGGTTTCTTGAATGTGGAATAATTCCAGAGCCTTTCTTTGCCTTTTGTAACTTTGCCATCTTTAAAAAAAATACCATTCTTCCACCTTTTTTTCCCGAAAGAATGTTCCCTATTTTGTCTTTGATCTTATGATCAATTGCTGTTATGTATTCTCAGGCAAAATACTGCCTGGGTGACGTTTTGTCCTTCTCAGATATCTGTCCTCACAGGTGATGATAATTTTGATCAATTGGTGAAACTGTTGCCAGATTCTCTGTGGTATCATCACTTTTTTTTTTCCTCTCTTGCAGCTAGTAGGCAGTCTGTGGGGAGACACTTTATGACCGTGCAGACACTACTCTTCATTAACATGTCTCCCTAGGTTTAGCATCCCTGATGATTCTTATCTGACCCGCTCTTTACAGTGATGGTTACAAAATGACGATTTTTCAATTCCAACCTTTCCTCCACATTTCTCAACAGGCACTAGGCCTTGTGCTTGGAAACAGATCTCCCTTCTCCCCTGTGTATGTGTGTCTATGTGTACATATCTATATATTTTAGGTATAGTTTCATTTGTCCTTATTTTTTCCAATAATTTATAATTCCTCATTCTTCTTATTTATTTTGGTATTCAAATTATGTTAGACTTGACCAATGGGAACCCCTTTAAGATGGCTCCTGAATACATATAATATTCCCTCATCATATTTTTGAGCACTTACTTAGATTCTGGCATGAAAAGATTTTCCAGGCTCAAAGTATACCTCTTCTGCTCCAGTATGTAAATTTAAAAATAAATAAATACTGTGTATTGAAAGCATGTTATATACTTTGTACTGTATTAGTCTTTAAGAATATAATGATGAACAAGAATATAGTTTCTGACTTCATGAAGCTGACAAACAAGTGAATGAGCAAAACCAGTAATGGGTGGTAAGCAATAATGGGATAAGTGCACACCTACTATGTGGCAAGCACTGTTGAATGTGCTTAATATGTAGCTGTGAACAAAACAAAACATCCCTCCCTCCATAAACTTGTTTTCTAATAAGGGAAACAAGCAGTAAACAAAAATGATGTGTAAAGTAAATAATACATTAGATGGAGGTCAGTGGTATGAAGAAAAGTAAAGTAGAATGGGAGATAGGGAATGTACAGTGTGAGGGAGAGGTATCCATCTTTAAACAGCATGGCCGGGGAACGCCTCGTTGAGAGGGTGACTGTGAGTAGGTCAGGGAGCCAGCCTTGCCTGATCGTACCCAGCTGGTTATCAACTCTAGTTACTCTTGAAAAATGTATCACATTTTGCCTTTGTATTATGATCACTTAGTATGTATGTCTTTTCCTTAGTGTAAATTACAAATATGTGATAACAAGGACAGTATACCTTCATATGACATATTTCAGTGGGTGAGTTTTTTCCTTAAACTAGTGACTACTGCAACTGAATTAGGAAAGATATTTAATCTCAGTGGAGCCCTTTCTTTATCTGCAAAATGAAGGAACTGGATAAAATTATTTGCAAGGTTCTGGTCTATTCCAAAAGTTTATATTTTACGAATCAAAGAATAAAAATCTTTCTGAGAAATAATGAAAGTTATTGGAATTGGAATGATAGAGCTATTAGAAGAAAATCCGTGACTGTGGTCTCTCCTTTACAACATGGAATGATTGCCAATATTTGGGGACTGCTTCTCAGCACAACTGGATCTGCAAAACACTGTTCCTGTGGGTCACCCACTCTACATGGAATTACTTCATCTACAGATTGCTTATTGTTTGGTATTACTTGTGGCACAGATTCCTAAACTCCTTCAGTAAGTATATATGCCCACCACTATTTACAATGTACTCAACTCATCCAGTTATAGAAATTCCTCAAGAATGAATTCTATGTGCCATATGTTTTCTTCAGTGTTCTTTTTTTAAAGGCACTCTTTTTGGGAAAAAAACACAGAAAAGCTTAAAAAGCTATAACCTGAAAGGCTTTGGTAAGAAACTACTCCTCAGATTAATCATTGCACAGGGTAAGCTGAATGATTATTACACACACATGCTCATTTTTCACATGTCTAAGGGTATTTTGAGGATTTTTCCAAGAATCCCTATGCTGAATTCCACCAGAGGTCTCATGGAGTTTTTATTCCAAGTTCTGATAAGCTCACCAAGATTAGCTTCAAAGTGGCTTCAGGGAGCCATTTACTTTGATGATTGAGAGCTGCCCCAAATTAGTCACATTCGTAGAAATATAACTGTAGCTGCCATGAAGACCAGTTTGTGAGATCTCTCTAAGAACTAGTCTCAGTGAGTTCATCAACTCTAACAGGACCATTTGCCTGAGTGACCAAATATGGAGAAAATAAACCTCAGCACTACTGTTTATATAGTCTGGCGTAGTCTTTCTGCTATCTTTGGGAACCAACAGCGTATATTTGACATAAACATCTATGCTCATGTGTACTGCATGGCTAATATTTAAGAATTAGGAACAAATGCATGGGAGCCTATTTTAATAGGTTTTATTATGATTTGAGTATGGTAAGGCCAACAAATCAGGAGATGATCGCTATTGAAAAGATAGTTTGTCACTCACGATTCCCAGGAGGAGGGGCACACCATGTCACCAAGGGCCTCAGAGAGAAGCGCTGGAGTAGGTCAGGAGGCAGAGGTCGAGGGGGAACTGGGCAGGGCCTTTGTTGTGGTTTCTGAGGGAGGAGCAGGCTTGGGCTTTGCTAGTTTGAATCGTTTCAGGAGGCACTGGAGCAGAGGACCTGTCCCTCATTATCTGGGGCCTGACCCTACGGTCATTAGGGCAGGTAGATAATGGCCAGAGTTTGAGAGCCCAATAAAGGATGCGGTTGGAGTGTGAGCTCTGGACTGGTTGGATTGCATTTGAAAAGCACACTCAGAAGCAAGTTGTTTACTCTCTCTGGGAGTTGGCTAACCTTGGGAGAGACAGTCTCTCCAGGGTCAGCAAGGCCCCAGATGTCAAAGCACCAGAACACAGAAAACACGTGGTTGATACAGAGCCCTGTCTGAGTCCTTTTAGAATCCAAGGCGTAGATATCAGTGATACTAGCAGAATAGGTAAGTACCTTTGAAGGTTTTCTCCTCTGTAAAAGCAGCAAGAAACTAGCAAAAACTGTCAGAATCTAGATTTTCAAAACTCTTGAAATGGAGCAAAGGTTTGTAGCAATCAGGGAGCATTTATTCAGGAAAAATAGCAGAACCTTGGTAAGAAGAGTGAGTTTTGTGGCTTTTTAAATGCCCTTTTTTCATATCTCCCTTACCAACTCTGTGGTGGCCTTGACAACCAAAAACCAACAATCCCTATGATGACCAACAGGCCCAGCAGCCGCCAGAAGGAGCAGATAGGTTCATACTCATTCGCAGCCTCGTTTCTGGGGAATTGTCATTGTTGGAACTGGTTTTTTGTTGTTGTTGTTGTTGTTGGAGGAAGATTAGCACTGAGCTAACATCTGCCGCCAATCCTCCTCTTTTTGCTGAGGAAGACTGGCCCTGAGCTGACATCCATGCCCACCTTCCTCTACTTTATATGTGGGATGCCTGCCACTGTGTGGCTTGACAAGCAGTGCATAGGTCTGCACCTGGGATCTGAACCGGCAAATGCATACTTAACTGCTACACCACTGGGCTGGCCCCTGAACTGTTTCTGGTTCCCTGAAAGGTCTCACTTGCAAAGCTGTATTTAGTTGACCTGACTCAGCACTCATCCAATCTGAAAGCCTTTTCTCTGGAAGTGTTTGCCGAAGATATTTGGAGGCAATTTTAAACTTCATGGTTGCCTGAGGTGGTGGTTAACAGCTGGGGCAGTTAAAAGGTTAACCAAAAAGCTTAAAAGGAAAAGCTGGAGAATGGGTCGGCCATCGGGACTTTGAAAAGCTCTGACATATTCCTGGGAATCTGGAACACCCTGCCCCTGTGTTGGTTGTATATGTGCACAGGAAAGGCCTGAGATGGCCCCAGGTGCTCCCTCTGCTGATAGTGAGGCTCTGCCAAAGCAGGAGGCAAAGGCTAAGGTTGTACAAGCAGTTGCCTTGCTGAGTGTCAAGGTGCATCCCAACACACAGAAGGAGCCTCTTGCAGACTGGGAGACATACGGGTGCTAGGTGTTTAAGTAAATCTTTGTTCAAATATTAGCAAACTGAATGGAGACTTCAGTAGCCACACAAAACATAGCACAGACTTTACAGGTGAGTTCAGAAAAGTCACTAAACAAACAAGAACAAAAACAGCAACAAACCCTAGGGAGAAGGGGAATCTGATTTCGAGAATTGCCGTGTTATATTGTTTAAACTGGGGACCAGCCTAGTGGCTTGAGTGGTTAAGTTTGTCTGCCCTGCTTTGGCAGCCTGGGGTTCACAGGTTCGGATTCCAGGTGCAGACGGACACACCACTCATCAAGCCATGTTTTGGTGGTGTCCCACAAACAAAATAGAGGAAGATGTTAACTCAAGGCCACCCTTCCTCAAGCAAAAAGAGGAAGATTGGCGACAGATGTTAGCTCAGGGTCAATCTTCCTTACCGAAAAATAAAAATAAAATGTTGAGTTTTCAACAAAAGTTAAAAGACAGGCAAAACACAAAACAAACAAAACAAGAAAGTATGGCTCATACACAAGGAAAAAAAACCCAGTCAATCAATGGGAACTCCCTGAGGAAGCCCAGACATTGGACTTACTAGACAAAGACTTTCCATCAGCTATTTTAAATAAACTCAAGAGCTGAAAGAAACCTTGTGAATGATGTGTCTGGCAACAACTTATTTTAATTTGTTTCATGTAGGAACGTCTTTATTTTACTCTCATTCCTGAAGAAGATTTTCTCTAGATATAGAATTCTAGTTTGACAGTTTTTTTCTTTCAGCACTTGAAAAATGCTGTGCTACTTGCTTCTGACCCCCATGGTTTTTGATGAGAAAGACACAGTCGTTCAAATCATTGTTCCCTTATTTTTAATGCCTCATTTCTCTTTGCCTGCTTACAAGAAATTTTCTGGGGCTGGTCCTGTGGCCGAGTGGTTAAGTTCACGCGCTCTGCTGCAGCGGCCCAGGGTTTCACCAGTTCGGATCCTGGGCACAGACGTGGCACCGCTCGTCAGGCCACGTTGGGGTGGCGTCCCACATGCCATAACTAGAAGGACCCACAACTAAAAATACACAACTGTTTACTGGGGGACTTTCAGGAGATAAAACAAACAAAAAAAATTTGTCTTTAATTTGTATAAATGTGGTCATCATTTATCTAGGCTTAGACATCTTTGTGGATCTGTAGGCATGTTCTTTTAGTCAGATTTGGGAACTATTCAGTACTTCCTTCTTCAAATACTTTTTCAGCCCCAAGCCCTTTCCCTTCTTATGAGACTGATGACATGAAGGTTAAACCTTTTGTTATTATTTCACAACTCCCTGAGGATCTTTTCTCTTTTTTATTCCCCAAGTTTGTTTTGTTTTCTCTGTTGATTTGGGTAATTTGTGTTGATCTGTCTTGAAGCTCACAGATTCTTTCCCCTGCCATCTCCATTCTGCTGTGGAACCATCTAGTGAGCTTTGTATTTGATTTATTGTATTTTTAGTTCTAAACTATTCATTCGATTCTCCTTTTTATCTATCATTTCTTTTTGTTGATACTTTCTGTTGCATTTCTTTCAACAGTGTTCATGATAGATTGTTGCAGCATTTTTATGATTTTTATGCTGTTTTAAAAAAGAGTTCTTGATATATTCTGGGTACTAGACCCTTATCAGATCTCTGTTTGCAAATGTCACTGCGTAGTTTGTCTTTTTCCCTCTCTTGGTAATGTGCTTTGATGCACAAAAGATTTAATTTTTATGAAGTCTGCTTTGTCTTTTTTGTTTTGCTGTTCATAATTTTACTGTCATATTTAAGAGGCCATAGCCAAATCCAAGGTCAAATGTTTGCCTCTATGTTTTCTTCTGAATTTTATACTTTTAGCTTTCGTATATAGGTCTTCATCAATTTTGAATTAATTTTTGCACGTTGCCTGAAGTAAGGGTTCCACTTCATTTGTTTGCAGCAACACTCTTTGAAGCACACTGTTCTTACCCCCACTGAGTGATTATGGCATCCTTGTCAAAAATCACTTGACCATAGATCTGTGGTGTGTACTTCTGGACTCTCCATTCTGTACCTTTGATCCTTATGTTTATGCTTTTGCCAGTTCCACGCTGTTTTGATTACTGTTGATTTATGAAATAGGGAGATATGAGTTTTCCAGTTTTTTTCTCCTTTTTCAAGATTGTTTTGGGTATTCACTCTCCCTTTCAATTCCATATGAATTTTAGGGTTGACTTTTCCGTTTCTGCAGAAGAAGGCCATTGAGATTTTAATAGGGATTGTGTTGAATCTGTAGATAACTTTGGAGTGTGTTGCCACCTTCACAGTATTAAGTCTCTTGACCATGAACACAGATGTCTTTCCATTTATTTAGGTCTTCTTTAATATCTTTCAGTAATGTTTTGCAGTTTTCAGTGTACAAGTTTGAACTTCCTTGGGTAGATTTATTCCTACGTGTTTTATTCTTTTGGATGGCATTGTAAATGTAGTTGTTTTATTTTCACGTTGTTTATCACTAGTATGTAGAAATGTAAGTGATTTTTGTGCATTGCCCTTGTATCCTGCAACTTTTCTGATTTTGAGTGTTAGCTTTAACAGATTTTGTAAATTCTTTAGGATTTTCTAAATATGTAAAATCTTGGCGTCTGTGAATAGTTTTCCTTCTTCCTTTACAATTAGATACTTTTTACTTCTTTTTCTTGCCTAATTTCTCTGATTAGAAATTCTACTAAACTGTGAACTAGAAGGGTCAAAAGTGGGCATCCTTGTCTTGTTCTTTTTTTTTTATTGCGTTAATGATAGGTTCAATCTTGTGAAATTTCAGTTGTACATTATTGTCTGTCAGTCGTGTTGTATGTGCACCCCTTCACCCTTTGTGCGCACCCCCCACCCCACCTTTTCCCTGGTAGCCACTAATCTGTTCTCTTTGTCCACATGTTCAAATTCCTCATATGAGTGGAGTCATACAGAGATTGTGCTTCTCTATCTGGCTTATTTCACTTAACATAATTCCCTCAAGGTCCATCCATGTTGTTGGAAATGGGACAGTTTTGTTCTTTTTTATGGCTGAGTAGTATTCCACTGTATATGTATACCACATCTTCTTTATCCAGTCATCTGTTGATGGGCACTTAGGTTGCTTCCACGTCTTGGCTATTGTAAATAATGCTTCAGTGAACATTGGGGTGCATGGGACTTTTGGAATTGCTGACTTCAAGCTCTTTGGATAGATAACCAGTAGTGGGATAGCTGGATCGTATGGTAGTTCTATTTTTAACTTTTTGAGGAATCTCCATACTGTTTTCCCTAGTGGCTGCACCGGTTTGCATTCCCACCAATAGTGTATGAGGGTTCCTTTTTCTCCACAACTTCTCCGACATTTGTTACTATTTGTTTTAGTTACTTTTGTCATTCTAATGGGTGTAAGGTGATATCTTACTGTAGTTTTGATGTGCATTTCTCTGATGATCAGCAGTGATGAACATCTTTTCATGTGCCTATTGGCCATCTGTATATCTTCTTTGGAGAAATGTCTGTTCATGTCTCCTGCCCATTTTTTGATCGGGTTGTTTGATTTTTTTGTTGTTGAGTTGTGTGAGTTCTTTATATATTATGGATATTAAGCCTTTGTCAGATGTATTACTTGCAAATATTTTTTCCCAGTTAGTGGGTTCTTTTTTTCCTTTGCCTTGAAGAAGCTCTTTGGTCTGATGAAGTCCCATTTGTTTATTCTTTCTGTTGTTTCCCTGTCTGAGAAGACATGGTGTCCGAAAAGATCCTTTTAATACTGATGTCAAAGAGTGTACTGCCTACATTTTCTTCTAGAAGCCTTATGGTTTCAGGTCTCAGCTTTAGGTCTTTGATCTATTTTGAGTTTATTTTGGTGAATGGTGAAAAAGAATGGTTGATTTTCGTTCTTTTACATGTGGCTTTCCAGTTTTCCCAGCACCATTTGCTGAAAAGACTTCCTTTTCTCCATTGTATGTCCTCAGCTCCTTTGTCGAAGATTAGGTGTTCATAGATGTGTGGTTTTATTTCTGGGTTTTCAATTCTGTTCCATGATCTGTGCACCTGTTTTTATACCAGTACCATGCTATTTGGTATGTTTTGAAGTTAGGGATTGTGATACCTCCAGCTATGTTCTTTTTTCTCAGGATTGCTTTAGCAATTCGGGGTCTTTTGTTGCCCCATATGAATTTTAGGATTCTTTGTTCAATTTCTTTAAAGAATGTCCTTGAGATTCTGATTGGGATGGCATTGAATCTGTAGATTGCTTCAGGTAGAATGGACATTTTAACTATGTTTATTCTTCCAATCCATGTGCATGGAATGTCTTTCCATCTCTTTATGTCGTCATCCATTTCTTTCAGAAAAACCTTGTAATTTTCGTTGTATAAGTCTTTCACTTTCTTAGTTAAGTTCATCCCAAGATATTTTATTCTTTTTGTTGCGATTGCGAATGGTATTGTGTTCTTGAGTTCTTTTTCAGTTGGTTCATTATTAGAGTATAGAAATGCTACTGATTTATGTAAATTGATTTTATACCCTGCAACTTTGCTGTAGTTGTTGATAACTTATAAAAGTTTTCCAATGGATTCTTTGTGGTTTTCTGTATATAAGATCATGTCGTCTGCAAACAGCGAGAGTTGCACTTCTTCCCTCCCTATTTGAATTCCTTTTATTCATTTTTCTTGCCTAATTGCTCTGGCCAAAACCTCCAGTACTATGTGAAATAAGAGTGGTGATAGAGGGCATCCTTGTCTCATTCCTGTTTTCAGGGGATGGCGCTCAGTTTTTGCCTATTGAGTATGATGTCCATTGCTGGTTCAATAGTATTGTTTAGTCTACACATCCTTGTGCCTTTCTCAGCTTTTTTCTTGTAATTAATTTCTAGCTTTATAACATTATGATCAGAGAAGATGCTTGTTACTATTTCAATTTTTTAAATTTGTACAGGCTTGCCTTGTTTCCCAACATATGGTCTATCCTTGAGAATGTTCCATGTGTGCTTGAGAAGGATGTGTAGTCTGCTGTTTTTGGGTGAAGTGTTCTATATATGTCTATTAAGTGCAACTGTTTTAACTTTTCATTTAGCTCCACTGTTTCCTTGTTGATTTTCTATTTGGATGATCTGTCCATTGATGTGAGTGGGTTGTTGAGGTCCCCTACTATTATTGTGTTATTTTTGATACCTTCTTTTAGGTTTGTTAATAGTTGCTTTATGAACTTTGGTGCTCCTGTGTTGAGTGCATAGATATTTATAATCATTACTTCTTCTTGATGAAGTGTCCCTTTGATCATTATGTATTATCCCTCTGTGTCTTTCTTTACCTGCTTTATTTTGAAATGTTTTGTCTGGTATAAGTATTGCGACACCTGGTTTCTTTTGTTTGGTATTAGCTTGGACTATTGTCTTCCACCCCTGCGCTCTGAGCCTGTGTTTGTCCTTGGAGCTGAGGTGTGTTTCCTGGAGGCAACAAATTGTTGGATCTTGTTCTTTAATCCATTTTGCCACTTTGTATGTTTTTATTGGAGAGTTCAATCCTTTTACATTGAGGGTGAGTATTGATGCATGAGGGCTTAATGCTGTCATTCTGTCGCTCGTTATCCGGTTTTCCTGGGTTACCTTTGTTTCTCGTCTTGTGTGTTTTAGCCTACCCATTGACTTCTGCAATTTCTTATGCTGGGTTTCTAGATTTCTCCTTATTTATGTTTTGTGTCTCTGTTCTTTTTAGTTTAGTGGCTACCCTGAAGTTTGTATTCAGAATCTCTTGTATAATGTAGTCCATTTTCTGGTGGTCTCTTACTTCCTTTGCCTAGACTGATTTAGTCCTTTTCCTCTTCCCCTCCTAAATTATTATTTTCATCTCTTATTCCAACTTGTGTTGTGAGTTTGTGGTTAGAGTGATATGATTGTCTTTGCTTTGGTGGTTTCCTTCCCTTTATCCTAATGCTACACATGAATATTTGCTATCCTATTCCAGTTCTATCTATGGGTCTCCCTACTCTGTGATTTGTGACCCCTTTCTCCTTTGTTTCTTTTTTCAGGTATGAGAGCCTTCTTGAGGATTTCTTGTAGGGGAGGTCTTTTGGTTACAAAGTCCCTTAGCTTTTGTTTGTCTGGAAAAGATTTAATTTCTCCCTCATATCTGAAGGATATTTTTTCTGGATAGAGTATTCTTGGCTGAAGATTTTTATCCTGTAAAGTTTTGAATATGTCAGTCCATTCTCTCCTAGCTTGTAAGGTTTCTGTAGAGAAATCTGCTGAAAGTCTGATAGGTGTTCCTGTTTAGGTTATTTTTTTCTACCTTGCTGCCCTGAATATTCTTTCTTTGTCATTCATTTTTGCCATTTTTACTATTGTATGCCTTGCAGTAGGTCTTTTTACATTGACCTAGGAGATCTGAAAGCTTCCTCCACACACGTTTCTCCCTCAAATCCCTAGATTTGGGAAATTTTCTTCTGTTATTTCTTTCAACACTCTTTCTGTTCCATTTTCCTTTTTTTTTTTTTTTTGATTTTAAAATTATTTACTTTTTTTTTTTTTTTTTGAGGTTTCAGTTGTACATTTTTGTTAGTCATGTTGTGGGTACACCACTTCCCCCTCCGTACCCTCCCCCCACCCCCCCTTTTCCCTGGTAACCACCGATCAGATCTCCTTCTCAATATACTAATTTCCACCTATGAGTGGAGTCATATAGAGTTCGTCTTTCTCTGACTGACTTATTTCGCTTAACATAATGCCCTCGAGGTCCATCCACAATGTTGTGAATGGGCCAATTTCGTCTTTTTTTATGGCTGAGTAGTATTCCATTGTGTATATATACCACATCTTCTTTATCCAATCATCAGTTTCTGGGCATGTAGGCTGGTTCCACGTCTTGGCTATTGTAAATAATGCTGCGATGAACATAGGGGTGCAACGGACTCTTGAGATATCTGATATCAGGTTCTTAGGATAGATACCCAGTAATGGGATGGCTGGGTCATAGGGTATTTCTATTTTTAACTTTTTGAGAAATCTCCATACTGTTTTCCATAGTGGCTGTACCAGTTTGCATTCCCACCAACAGTGTATGAGGGTTCCTCTTTCTCCACAACCTCTCCAACATTTGTCGTTCTTGGTTTTGGATGTTTTTGCCAATCTAACGGGGGTAAGGTGATATCTTAGTGTAGTTTTGATTTGCATTTCCCTGATGATTAGCGATGATGAGCATCTTTCATGTGTCTATTGGCCATATTCATATCTTCTTTTGAGAAATGTCTGTTCATGTCCTCTGCCCATTTTTTGATTGGGTTGTTTGTTTTTTTGTTGTTAAGCAGTGTGAGTTCTTTGTATATTATGGAGATTAACCCTTTGTCGGATAAGTGGCTTGTAAATATTTTTTCCCAATTAGTGAGCTGTTTTTTTGTTTCAATTCTGTTTTCCCTTGCCTTGAAGAAGCTCTTTAGTCTGATGAAGTCCCATTTGTTTATTCTTTCTATTGTTTCCCTCAACTGAGGAGTTACAGTGTCCGAAAAGATTCTTTTGAAACTGATGTCAAAGAGTGTGCTGCCTATATTCTCTTCCAAAAGACTTATTGTCTCAGGCCTAATCTTTAGGTCTTTGATCCATTTTGAGTTTATTTTGGTGTGTGGTGAAAAAGAATGGTCAATTTTCAATCTTTTGCATGTGGCTGTCCAGTTTTCCCAGCACCATTTGTTGAAGAGACTTTCTTTTCTCCATTGTAGGCCCTCTGCTCCTTTGTCGGAGATTAGCTGTCCATAGATGTGTGGTTTTATTTCTGGGCTTTCAATTCTGTTCCATTGATCTGTGGACCTGTTTTTGTACCAGTACCATGCTGTTTTGATCACTGTAGCTTTGTAGTATGTTTTGAAATCGGGGATTGTGATTCCGCCGGCTCTGTTTTTCTTGCTCAGGATTGCTTTAGCAATTCGCGGTCTTTTGTTCCCCCATATGAATTTTAGGATTGTTTGTTCAATTTCTGTGAAGAATGTTCTTGGGATTCTGATTGGGATAGCATTGAATCTGTATATTGCTTTAGGTAGTATGGACATTTTAACTATGTTTATTCTTCCAATCCATGTGCAAGGAATGTCTTTCCATCTCTTTATGTCATCGCCTATTTCTTTCAAGAAAGTCTTGTAGTTTTCATTGTATAGATCCTTCACTTCCTTGGTTAAGTTTATCCCAAGGTATTTTATTCTTTTTGTTGCGATTGTGAATGGGATAGAGTTCTTGAGTTCTTTTTCTGTTAGTTTATTGTTAGTGTATAGAAATGCTACTGATTTATGCACGTTAATTTTATACCCTGCTACTTTGCTATAGTTGTTGATTATTTCTAATAGTTTTTCTGTGGATTCTTTGGGGTTTTCTATGTATAAGATCATGTCGTCCGCAAACAACGAGAGTTTTACTTCTTCGTTACCTATTTGGATTCCTTTTATTTCTTTTTCCTGCCGAATTGCTCTGGCCAGCACCTCCAGTACTATGTTGAATAGGAGTGGTGAAAGTGGGCACCCTTGTCTTGTTCCTGTCCTCAGAGGGATGGCTTTCAGCTTTTGTCCATTGAGTATGATGTTGGCTGTGGGTCTATCATATATGGCCTTTATTATGTTGAGGTACTTTCCTTCTATACCCATTTTACTGAGGGTTTTTATCATAAATGGGTGTTGGATCTTGTCGAATGCTTTCTCTGCATCTATTGAGATGATCATGTGGTTTTTGTTTTTCATTTTGTTGATGTAGTGTATCACGTTGATTGACTTGCGGATGTTGAACCATCCCTGTGTCCCTGGTATAAATCCCACTTGATCCTGGTGTATAATCTTTTTGATGTATTGCTGTAATTGGTTTGCCAAAATTTTGTTGAGGATTTTTGCATCTATGTTCATCAGTGATATCGGCCTGTAGTTCTCCTTCTTTGTGTTGTCCTTGTCAGGTTTGGGGATCAGAGTGATGTTGGCTTCATAGAATGTGTTAGGGAGTTCTCCATCTTTCTCAATTTTCTGGAACAGTTTGAGGAGAATAGGTATTAAGTCTTCTTTGAATGTTTGGTAGAATTCTCCAGAGAAGCTGTCTGGTCCTGGACTCTTGTTTTTGGGGAGGTTTTTGATTACCGTTTCTATTTCCTTACTTGTGATTGGTCTATTCAGATTCTCCATTTCTTCCTGATTCAGTTTGGGGAGATTGTAGGAGTCTAGGAATTTGTCCATTTCTTCCAGGTTGTTCAATTTGTTGGCATATAGTTTTTCATAGTATTCTCTTATGATCTCTTGTATTTCATTGGTATCTGTTGTGATTTCTCCTCTGTCATTCCTGATTTTATTAATTTGCGATTTCTCTCTTCTTTTCTTGGTGAGTCTGGCTAGGGGTTTGTCAATTTTGTTAATTCTTTCGAAGAACCAACTCTTTGTTTCATTGATCCTTTCTATTGTCTTTTTTGTTTCAATATCGTTTATTTCTGCTCTTATTTTTGTTATTTCCCTCCTTCTACTGACTCTGGGCTTTGTTCTTCTTTTTCTAGTTCTGTTAGGTGTCGTTTGAGGTTGCTTACGTGAGCTTTTTCTTGTTTAGTGAGGTGAACCTGTATTGCAATGAATTTCCCTCTTAGGACTGCTTTTGCTGCATCCCAAATGATTTGGTATGTCGTGTTCTCATTTTCATTTGTCTCCAGATAATATTTGATTTCTTCTTTAATTCCTTCAATGATCCATTGTTTGTTGAGAAGCGTGTTGTTTTGTCTCCACATTTTTGCACCTTTCTCTGCTTCTTTCTTGTAGTTGATTTCTAGTTTAATAGCGTTATGATCAGAAAAGATGCTTGATATTATTTCAACTCTCTTGTATTTATTGATGTTTGCTTTGGTTCCCAAAATATGGTCAATCCTTGAGAATGTTCCATGTGCACTTGAGAAGAATGTGTAACCTGCTGTTTTTGGATGAAGTGTTCTATATATATCTATTAAGACCATCTGGTCTAATTTTTAATTTAATTCTATTATTTCCTTGTTGATTTTCTGTCTGGATGTTCTGTCCATTGGTGTTAATGGTGTGTTGAGGTCCCCTACTATTATTGTATTGTTGTTGATGTCTTCTTTTAGTTCTATTAAGAGTTGCTTTACAAATTTTGGTGCTCCTGTGTTGGGTGCGTATATATTTATAAGTGTTATGTCTTCTTGGTGGAGAGTCCCTTTTATCATTATATACTGTCCCTCTTTATCTTTCTTTGTCTGTTTTGCTTTGAAATCTATCTTGTCTGATATTAGTATAGCGACACCTGCTTTCTTTTGTTCATTATTAGCTTGGAGTATTGTTCTCCATCCCTTCACTCTGAGTCTGTGTTTGTCTTTGGGGCTGAGGTGTGTTTCCTGGAGGCAGCATATTGTTGGATCTTGTTCTTTGATCCATCCTGCCACTCTGTGTCTTTTGATTGGGGAGTTCAATCCATTTACATTTAGAGTGATTATTGAGACGTGGGGGCCTACCACTCCCATTTTGTGTCTTGTTTTCCGGTTTTCTTCAGTTTCCTTTGTTTCTCGTCCCGTGGTTTAATCTGTTCTGATGTAGAGCTGCTACTCTCTGTTGTTGTCCTTCTACTTATCTCCTCTGCTCTTGGTTTTGTAGCCCCTTTCCTTTTTTGGATTTTTCAGGAATGAGGGTTTTCCTGAGGATTTCCTGAAGAGGAGGTTTTGTGGCAATGAACTCCCTTAATTTTTGTTTATCTGGGAAAGTTTTTATTTCTCCATCGTATTTGAAGGATATTTTCGCTGGGTAGAGAATTCTCGGCTGTAGATTTTTGTCCTTCAGATTTTTGAATATATCATTCCACTCTCTTCTAGCCTGTAAAGTTTCTGCTGAGAAATCTGCTGATAGCCTGATGGGGGTTCCTTTGTAGGTTAGTTTCTTTTGCCTGGCTGTCCTTAATATTTTCTCCTTGTCGTTGACTTTTGCTAGCTTCACTACTATATGCTGTGGAGTTGGTCTTCTTGCATTGATAAAGTTTGGAGATCTATTGGCTTCTGTCACCTGAAGATCCATCTCCCTCACCAGATTTGGGAAGTTCTCAGCCATTATTTCTTTGAATAGGTTTTCTGCCCCTTTCTCCTTCTCTTCTCCCTCTGGTATACCTATAATCCTTACGTTGCATCTCCTAATTGTGTCTGATAATTCTCGGAGAGTTTCTTCATTTCTTTTAAGTCTTGCTTCTCTCTCCTCCTCTGCCTGCAACAATTCTATATTGCCATCTTCCAAATTGCTAATTCTTTCCTCCATATTATCGGCCCTACTGTTCAGAGCATCTAGATTTTTCTTAATCTCCTCTATTGTGTTCTTCATTTCCAATATTTCTGTTTGGTTCTTCTTTATCGTATCAAACTCTTTTGTGACATAGCTCCTGAACTCGTTGAGTTGTCGGTCAGAATTCTCTCTTAACTCATTGAGAATCTTAATGATGGCTGTTTTGAAGTCATCGTCATTTAGGTTATATATCTCGTTTTCTTTGGGATTGTTTTCTGTGTATTTGTTACTTTCTTTCTGTTCTGGAGATTTAATGTATTTTTTCATATTGCTTGATGTTGTTGATTTGTGCCTCCGCATGGAGATAGAGTTTAGTTGCTCCTTTCACTTGTTTCAGCTGCTGGGGTGGGGGGAGCAGCTGTTTATACTTCACCAACCAGGAACCCTGTCCATAGTTGCTAACTGGGCCTGGGCCCCTCTTCGTAGCCACAGTAGCCCTTTGGATTCCCTCCTCTGCCGTGGGGGCCGTCACAGGGGGGCTTCAGGCTGCAGGTGCCTACTGTTGCAGCCCACCTAGATGTGCTCTCTCCTTGGGGTCTGCAACGGTGTTATGGGCTTTTCCAGCGGCCAGGGGTGGGATCACTTATATTTGTCGCTCCGTTGCTGTCGGCACCCACCAAATCTCACTTGTCCTCTATGGGTCGCAGGAGAGCTATTGGCATCTTCTACAGTCTGTGGTTAGTACACCTAGCTATGCTGCTTTTGCCCTGGGGTCTTCCAGCCTTGTGGCTGGCGGCTGGGTGCCTTCTACTGGTGCTGTGCAGAGGCTTTCCCTAAGGCTGCTGTGAGCCTGTAGGGTTTCCCCCTAGGCTACTAAGCTGGGTCTCTGGAACTCTCTCCAGCCCCAGTCCTCTCCGAGATCTCCGGCAATCCCTAGCCTCACGGGGTGGGCAATGGCAGCTGGGGGTCGCCCCGCCCTCTGGGATTCTCTCCGGGCCTCTCCCGGAGCCGTGAATGCTCAGCGTGGCCCCTCTGCTAACGGCAGGCAG
Organism: Equus quagga; assembly: GCF_021613505.1. NCBI lineage: Eukaryota > Metazoa > Chordata > Mammalia > Perissodactyla > Equidae > Equus > Equus quagga. Next base: position 1,247,822 of record NW_025799872.1, on the reverse strand, counting down.
AGAGTTTTGTCTGCTGCCCGGGCGGAGCTCCGGCGCTTCCCCTCCGGGTCGCAGAACCGGCCTTTGAAAGTTCCCCCAGCCCCTGTCCTCTCCTAGATCTCCGGCAATCCCTAGTCCCACGGGGCGGGCAACGGCAGCTGGGAGACCTCCGTGCCCTCCGTGATTCTCTCTGGGACCCTCCGGGCGCCCCGAGCACCAGGCTGGGTCTTCCCGCCAATGGCGGGGAGAGACTCTCCCCGCGGGCTCAGGTGTGCAACTCCAAAGTTTCCCTCTGCGTTTAGGAGTAATTGCAGGGGGTTTAGGTAGGGTTCTAGTCACCTGTTTCCACCGTCACTCCTCTGTTGTGTTCTCGCTCCTGCCCTAGATGTGTGTGGATCCTCTGGGGGCGTCCGTTGGAAGAAAGCCGCTTGCGGGTACTAGGCTGCCCGTCGGGGTCGGAGAGTTTTCACCTATTTCCACATCCTCCCGGAGGAAAGTCCATCCGCCTTCCGATGTATAGTCGCGTGGGTGTCTCAGACGTCCTGAGATGCTGTCTGGATATCCTTTGTCAAGCGATAAGTGTCCAAATAATTGTAGACTCGAACGGCGAGAGACAAAGAGGACTACTCACGGCACCATCTTGGCTCTTCTCCTTCTGTTCCATTTTCCTTTTCCATGCCCTCAGGGATTCTGATAATTCTTAAATTGGATTTCCTCATTGAATCCGCTATGTCTCTGAGGTTTTCTTCAGTTTTTTTATTTCTTAGTTCTCTTTCTTCCTCTGGAGCCATTCAGCCTGTCTATCTTCGATTATGCTAATTTTCTCCTTTGTGGTGTCTACACATGCATTCAGGGAATCCATATTGTGTTTTATCTGATCCATTGTATTTTTCATCTCTAGGATTTCTGATTGATTTTTCTTTATAGTTTCAATTTCTTTTGTGAAGTAACTCCAGAACTCGTTGAGTTGTTTCTCCGTATTTCCCTTTACCTCATTGTGTATTTTGATGATAGCTATTTTGAACTTCTCTGCACTTAGTTTACCTATTTCCAAGTCCTCAGGACACACTTCTGTATTTTTATCATTTTACTTTTGGACTGGAGCTTTTATAAATTGCTGGATGGTTGAGGAGCGTTTTTTGTGCATGATGCTATTATTTGGTTGCAGTTATGGCCTGTTACCACTAGATGGGGGTCGAGAGCCATGCGTTCTGAGCCCTCCACCTTCAGCTGTGATGGCAGCGTGCAGCGTGGGTTGAGGGAGTAGGGGCACTTTCTCTTGCACGCCAACCTGGATTGGGATTAGCTCTCGCTCTCTGGTCTTCCGGGGCCCTGGCTTGATGGGCTCCCCCACACGAAAGCTTTGCCCTGTTAGCAGGTTTCCACTGCACAGGTGTTCGGAGTCCTGGATGATCCCATGGTCACGCGGCCCCTCTCCTACTCCTTCCCTCACCCCCAACAGCGATCCCAGTCTCTAAGGGAGGGAAGGAAGTTCTCTCTTACCCCGTTCCAGCTCCTCTGAGAGCGGCTCCAGCCTGTCCACCCTCTGTCGTTTGGCTGCTGTGGGTCTCTGATGATTTTTGTTATTAGGATTTTTTCTTTTTGGTTGGAAAGCAGTTGGTGCTTTTACTTGTAGTTTGGAGGGGAGAAAGTCCCGGCTGAGCTCACTCTGCCATGTCGCTGACGTCACTCTCTCTTTCCATTTCTTTATGTCATCATTGATTTTTTTCCAGTAATATGTCTTCTAGATTTCATTGTATAGGTCTTCCACATCCTTGGTTAAATTTATTCCAAGATATTTTATTCTATTTGTTGTGACTGTAAGTGGGACTGTGTTCTTGAGTTGTCTTTCTGTTAGTTTGTTATTGGAGTATAGAAATGCAACTGATTTTGGTAAGTTGACTTTGTACCCTGTGACTTTTCTGTAGTTGTTGATTATTTCTAATAGTTTTCTGATGGATTCTTTATGGTTTTCTATATATAGGATCATGTCATCTGCAAATAGCGAGAGTTTCTCTTCTTCATTTCCTATTTGGATTCCTTTTTCTTGCCTAATTGCTCTGGCCAAAACCTCCAATACAATGTTGAATAAGATTGGTCACAGTGGGCACCCTTGTCTTGTTCCTATTCTTAGAGGGGTGGTGTTCAGTTTTTCCCCATTGAGTCTGATGTTTGCTGTGGGTTTGTCATATATAGCCTTTATTATGTTGAGGTACTTTCCTTCTATTCTCACTTTGGTAAAGTTGTTTATCGTAAATGGCTGTTGGATGTTGTCAAATGTTTTCTCTGCATCTATTGAGATGATCATGTGGTTTTTATTCCTCACTTTGTTAATGTGGCGTGTCACTTTGATTGATTTGTGGATGTTGAACCATCCCTGTGTCCCTGGTATAAATCCCACTTGATCATGGTGTAAGATCTTTCTGATGTGTTGCCATATTCAGTTTGCCAATATTTTGTTGAGGATTTTTGCATCCATGTTCATCAGCCTGTAATTTTCCTTTTTTGGGTTGTCCTTGTCATGCCTTGGTATCAGATGATGATGACCTCGTAGAATGTGTTAGGTTGTTTTCCATCTTCCCTACATTTTTGGAATAGTTTGAGAACTATAGGTATTAAATCCTCTTTGAATGTTTGGTAGGATTCTCCAGAGAATCTGTCTGGTCCTGGACTTTTATTTTGGGGGATTTTAAAATTTTTATTTATTTATTTTTATTCTGCTTTTGTTAGACCTTTGATCATTCTGACTTTGGGAGTGATTTTTTTTATTATTGATTTCCTAATAGTTTACATCATTGTGAAGTTTCAGTTTTACGTTATTACTTGTCCATCACAATATGAGTGCTCCCCTTAACTCCCTGTATTCACCGCCCAGCCCCCTTGCCCCAGTAACCACTGAACTGTTCTCTTTGTCTGTGTGTTTATCTTCCACATACGACTGAAATCATCTTATGTTTGTCTTTCTCAGTCTGGCTTATTTTGCTTAACATAAAACCCTCCAGGTCCATCCATGTTGTTGTGAATGGAACGATTTTGTCTTTTTTTTAATGGCTAATTAGTATTCCATTGTGTGTATATATATATCTATATAGATATAGATATAGATATATATATACGACATCTTCTTTATTATGTTTTAGAATGTTTTTGATTAGTCTTTCAATCTCTTTACTTGTGATTGGTCTATTCAGATTATGTATTTCCTATTGATTCAGCTTTGGGAGGTTGTATGAGTCTAAGAATTTATCCATTTCTTCTAGATGGTCCAGTGTGTTGGCGTATAGCCTTTTGAAGTATTCTCTTATAATCTTTTGTATTTCTGTGGTATCAGTTGTAATTTCTCCTCTTTCATTTCTAATTTTATTTATCTGAGCTTTCTCTTTTTTTTCTTTGTAAGTCTGGCTAGGAGTTTGTCAATTTTGTTTATCTTCTCAGAGAACCAGCTTGTTGTTTCATTGATCCTTTTTACTCTCTTTTTTGTTTCAATTTCATTTATTTCTGCTCTGCTTTTTATTATTTCCCTCCTTCTGCTGACTTTGGGCTTTGTTTCTTCTTCTTTTTCTAATTCACTCAGGTGTATTTTGAGATTACTTATTTGGGATTTTTCTTGTTTGTTAAGGTGAGCCTGTATTGTGATGAACTTCCCTCTTCATACCACTTTTACTACATCCCGTTTGAGTTGGTATGGTATGTTTCCATTTTCATTTGTCTCCAGATATTTTTTGATTTCTCCTTTAATTCCTTCAGTGATCCATTGGCTGTTCGGTAGCAAGTTGTTTAATTTCAAATCTTTGTCCCTTTCTGAGCTTTTTTTCTTCTATTTGATTCCTAGTTTCATACCGTTACAGTCAGAAAAGATGCTTGTTACTATTTCCGTCTTCTTAAACTTGTTGAGGCTTGCCTTGTTTCCCAACATATGTTCTGTCCTTGAGAATGTTCCATGTGCACTTGAGAAGAATGTTTATTCTGCTGTTTTTGGATGGAGTGTTCTCTATATATTTATTAAATCCATCTGGTCTTGTTTTTCATGTAATTCCACTGTTTCCTTGTTCACTTTCTGTCTTGATGATCTATCCAATGATGTGAGTGGAGTGTTGACGTCTCCTGCTATTATTGTGTTATTATTAATATCTCCTTTTAGGTGTGTTAATACTTGCTTTATGTACTTTGGTGCTCCTGTGTTGGGTGCATATTTATTTATAAGTGTTATGTCTTCTTGGTGGAATGTCCCTTTTATCATTATATACTGCCCCTCTTTGTCTCTCTTCACCTGTCTTACCTTAAAGTTTACTTTGTCTGGTATAAGTATGGCATCACCTGCTTTCTTTGTTTTTGCCATTAGCTTGGAGTATCGTCTTCCATCCCTTCATTTTAAGCCTCGTTTGTCATTATAGCTGAGATATTTTTCCTGGAGGCAGCATCTTGTTGGGTCTTATTCTTTAATCCATCTCTCTCCTTGTATCTTTTTATTGTAGAATTCAATCCATTTACTTTTAGAGTAATTATTGATATATGGGAGCTTAATTCTGCCATTTTATTGCTTATTTTCTGGTTCTGCTGCATTTCCTTTTTTCTGGTCCCATCTATTTCAGACTACCAATTCAATTAGGTAGTTTTTCATGCTAGCTTTCTACTTATTTAGTCTCTGTTGTATTAGTGACTTCCATGAGGTTTGTATTCAAAATATCGTAGAAGAGATAGTCCATTTTCTGATGACCTCTTATTTCCTTAGAGTAAGCCAATTCAGTCCCTTTCTTCCTCCCCTCCTAAGTTGTTTTTGTCACATCTTATTACATCTTGTGAGTTTGTGGTTAAAATGACAAGATTATCTTTGTTTTTGCTGTTTTCCTTCCCTTTGTCTTTAATATTTTACTTGAGTATTTGCTAACCTGTTCTGATGGACAGCTACAATTTTCTGATTTTGTCTACCTATTTGTGTCCTTACTCAGGGCTTTGTAACCTGTTTCTTCTTTCTTTTCAGATCTGAGGGCCTTCTTGAGGATTTCTGTAGGGGAAGGTCTTGTGGCAGTGAACTCCCTTAGCTTTTGTTTAGTTGGGAAAGTTTGTATTTCTCAATCACATCTGAAGGATAGTCTTGCTGAATAGAGTACTCTTGGCTGAAAGTCTCTGCCTTTCAAAGTTTTGACTATATCATTCCACTCTCTCCTCGCCTGTAAGGTTCCTGCTGTGAAATCTGCTGAAAGCCTGATAGGGGTTCCTTTGTAAGTTATTTTCTTCTGCCTTACTGCCTTTACTATTTTTTCTTTGTCATTACCTTTTGCTACCTTCACTACTATATGCCTTGCAATAGGTCTTCTTAAATTGGCATATTTAGGAGATCTCGTAGCTTCTTCCACATGGATTTCCATCTCCTTCCCCAGGTTTGGGAATTTCTCTACTATTAATTCTTTGAACAAGATTTCTGCTCCATTCTCCTCCTCTTCTCCCTCTGGAATACCTAGAATTCTTATGTTGCATTTCCTAATTGAGTTGCACATTTCTCAGAGAGTGTCTTCTTTTCTTTTTAGTCTTTGTTCTCTCTTCTCCATCTGAATCATTTCTATATTTTTGTTGGCAGTGTGGCTGATTCTTTCTTCTGTGATATCAGCTCTTTTGTTCAGGGAATCCATATTCTGCTTTATCTCAATCATTGTGTTTTTAATCTCCGGTATTTCTGATTGGTTCTTCTTTGTAGTTTGAACCTCTTTTTGTGATGTAGTTCCTGAACTTGTCAAACTGTCTTTCTGCATTCTCTTTTAACTCATCGAGTTTTTTAATGATAGCTATTGTGAATTGTCTGTCATTTAGGTTATAGATTGCTGTGTCCTCAGGGTTAATTTCTGGGTACTTGTCATTTTCCTTCTGGTCTGGAGATTTAATACATTTTTTCATACTGCTTCACGGCATGGATTTGTGTTTCCGCATTATGGTAGTATTTTCTTACTGCTTCTGTGTGTTGCCAGTGGGTGGCAGTCAAGAGCTGCATATTCTGATCCCTCTGTGATCTGCAGGGCAGCTCCCAGGTGCTCTGCTGGGACCCTGGGTCGGGGTGGAGTGATGCTTTCTTTGTCCTTTGTGATCTGTAGAGCTTCTTGCTCTGCCCTCACTATCTGCTGTTCTGGGCTGTTGGCTTGATGAAGTCAACCCCACGATAGATGGTCATCTCTGTGGGGGGATTTTCCCTGGGCTGTGAGGGACTTCGGAGATATCTGGTGTTTCCATGAAGGGCTGCCCTCCCTCCCTCCCTTTCTTTCAGAAGCTGTACACAATCCTTTGGTCATTGCCCTTCAGGGAGGAAGAAGAGCTTTGCCTTACCTCCTTGCACTTCCTCGGGTTGGGGAGGGGCCTCCAGCACCTCCATCTGCCATCGCATGGCTGCCTGGTTTCTCAGACATCGTTTGTGTTGTGTGGATGTCCTCTGTTGGAGTGAGAATGTCGTTTGTGTTGTATCTTAGAGGGGAGAGTTTACGGGGAGAGCTCACTCTGCTGTGATGCTGACGTCACTCCTCCTCTGCCGATTTTTCAATTCAGCTGTTTTTTGTTGCCAATTTGTGCAAATTCTGTTTGTATTTTGGGTTTTAGCCCCATCAAACATGGCCTGCTTTCCTGCAGGTGCCTTTTCACTTGGTTTCCTTTCTTTTTTCTTTTTTTGTGTTTTTTTTTTTTTTTGAGGAAAATTAGCCCTGAGCTAACTACTGCCAGTCCTCCCTTTGTTTGCTGAGAAAGCCTGGCCCTGAGCTAACATCCGTGCCTGTCTTCCTCTACTTTATTTGTGGGACGCCTACCACAGCATGGCCTGCCAAGCGGTGCCATGTCCGCACCTGGGATTCGAACTGGCGAACCCCAGGCTGCTGAGAAGTGGAACATGTGAACTTAACCGCTGTGCCAACGGGCCAGCCCCTTGGTTTCCCTTCTCAGTGGAAGCTTTTAAGTTTAATCCCTTGTTACTTTTGCTTTTGTTGCCTTTGCTTTTGGTGACAAACCCCAAAAATCATCACCAAAACAGATGTTTTCCTTCTTCTCATCTTATATGACTTCTGCCAGCTAGATGGAGCAATATTTCTGGGTCATTGTTTTGTTTTACTCCATCCTTTGGCTGTTCTCTGTTGCAGTCTGCTCTAGAGTCCTGATTGGCATATACAGAAGGCAAAAATGAAGCCCAGGGAACTCATTGCCTGGCTCTCTCTTAATTCTTGAGGTCTCCGCCCATTCTGCCTTCTTTGGCCACATTTCAGTCTTCCAGTATTTGCTTTATGTGTTATGACCATGCTTCTAAATTGTTATTAATGGGAGCATTTGGGTGGAATGGGCTTACCTCATTGTGACTATAATGGGAACTCGACTCCCACAATCATTTATTGAAAGAATGGTTAACAGAATATATGCATCTAGTCTACAAGTTGCTCATGTTTGTGGGTTTCAGTGTAACAATAGGTATAGTATAAAGAGAATTAGGATAAATTTCTTTGGGAGTTCTTAGGCATATGAATGAAACTGTGTCTAGATATTTTGGAATAGGGCATACTGTGTGGTGGTGACCTCATTGTTCTGATGGTAATTCTCTGTCAACAATTGGGTGTCCTGCAGTTCACTTCAGTCTTGACACTAACTACCTAGATTTATCTCAGGTGCAAAGGTTAAGAACAAAGTCCTCCACAAGACTGTCCTGCTACAGATGCCAGCCACCAGTCTTAGGGGTCACCTGGACTTCCCAACTTCTCGCTATAAATTTTGGGGTTCCCACAACCCCCTCAGATTCTATAGTTTGCTTGAAGGACTCAGAGAACTCATTGAAAATGCTATATTAAAAATTCTAGTTTTATCATAAAAGCTGCAACCCCAGAAACAGCCAAATGGAAACAATATATCAGCCAATGCCTGGGCAGGGTGGTGATGGAGAAGAGAAACGTAGAGCTTCTGTGTCTCTCCTTGTGGCGTCAGGCATGTCAGCCTCCCAGCACCTCAGCGCTTTTGCCAACCAGGAAGCACCATTGAGCTTTGTTGTTCACAGTTTTTCTTGGGGTTTCGTTACATAGGCATCATTGATTAAATGATTGGCCGTATGATTAAACTCGATCTTCAGCCCCCCTGTCCTCCCTGGAGGTTTTGCTGGCCCAGAGTTCCAACCCTTTCATCATATGGTTTGTTTTTCTGGTGACCAGTCCCCATTCTGAGGCTAAAGAGATGCCACCAAAGTCACCTCATCAGCATGACAGGCACTCTTGTCACTCAGGAATTCCATGGGGTTTTGAAGCTCTGTGCCAGGAGCTGGGGACAAAGACCAGATATATTCTTTATTACCACAGTCATCAAGTAAGATTTCAAGAAGCACATGGCAGTTGAGAGAGAATCTTGAAAAATGGGTAGGATTTAAACATTTAAGATGTGGAAGAGGGCATTCCAGTCTGAGAAAGCAGCACTAGCAATCACAGGGGCCCACACTCAAAAGTGCACAGTTCAGTATACAGTCTCACAGCGCATAAGGACATTTCAGTCAACAGCAGACTGCATGTACGATGGTGGTCCCATAAGACTAGTACCATATAGCTTAGATGTATACTAGGCTATACCATCTAGGTTTGCGTAAGTACACTCTATGATATTCACACAATGACAGAATTGCCTAATGATGTATTTCTCAGAGCGTATCCTTATTGTTAAGCGAGCACAACTGTGTGGAAATACATCAAGTACTTTTTTTAGCTTTTGTTCAGGATGTATACAAAGTTATAATAAGAAAGTGAGGCTGGGGCTCTCGTTTAATTCTGTTTATTAATTACAGAATCTTATTCCTACAGAGCAGAAGAAAGAAGAGATCTGTTCATGTTTTTTCGAAGCCTACACTTTTTTGTGGAGTGGTGTGAATATCGTAAGCGCACGTTTAAACATTTCAAGGTAGTGTCTAAAGTCTTTAAATTTAAGTATATATGAAAAGTGAAGCTGGTGTTAATTTGGGGATTTAACATAACCTTCTTTCCTTAAAATTTTCAAACAATGGAAAATATTTTCTTTGGCTTCTGGAATTTGCAGTTATTTGGAATAATGAAGGAGGAATGCTTCTATACAAATCAGTGAATCATTTATATTATAGATTACTTTGAAAGAAGCATAGTTATATACTTATTCTAAAATATGCATTTTTAAAAAAATCTGTCCAGGGTACATGAAGTAAAATGACAAATGTTAATAGAGAAGATAATCAGGGACTGGCGCCGTGGCCCACTGGTTAAAGTTCTGCGCGTTCCACTTCAGCAGACCAGGTTCACAGGTTTGGATCCTGGGTGCATACCTAGTCCTCTCATCAGCCCATGCTGTGGAGACATCCCACATACAAAGTAGAGGAAGATTGGCACAGATGTTAGCTCAAGGCTAATCTTCCTCACACACACACACAAAAAAGAATATAATGATAGCAAGGTTATCACATAGGAGTATAATCTTTAGTTCCTCAGTCAGACTCTATGTTTTGAGTTTCTTAATTATCGTATGTTTCAAGTTTAAATACTTATGACTAATTCTTGTAAAGTAATGCTTCTCAAGTCTGATATGGGTACATGCAAAGACTTCTTTCTGTTCCCTTTGTTTGTTTTCTGGCATAACTAAAATTATGTTTGGCTGAATTGTAATCTCCCAGATCCTGCTTTGTTGGATAGCGTCAAATTGTTGACAGCTGCGTTCCACACAAAAAACAGTTCTGAAAGAGTCAACATAAATAGTATCTGAAGGTTCAGGTTCCCTCAAAAGCCTAACGGGATCATGACTTGTTTTTATGACTGATAGTAACTCACCTTTATTTTGGATTCTTTGTCATCATCATCATCATCATCAATATCAATATTTGCATTCTATTTGCTTGAGCTGATAAAATCTGTCAGGCATAGAATTTTCTTTAGACTGGAACATGCCACTACCTATACCTTTACCTGTATCTGTTCTGTGGCCTCTTGGAGAGTTCTCATGATTACGTTGTTTACTTGCAGGTGCTTCCACGCCAGAACAATTAAATAGCTCTGTTTCACAATTGGTAAAATGTACTGCTGACTGAAGAGTATGTTGGCAGTAGTGGTAACGAATCATTTAATATGGCTGTTGACTGATACATTTGAATGGGTTGTGGGAAATGTGAGCACCAGTCCCCATTTCCAAAGCTGACTTGCCTCTAAGTGCTTTCAAGGCAGGTGTGGGAATCTAATTGGTGTATTTTTCCTATAGAAGATAGAGCGCTTCTATGAGCTGGTCTTTGCTGGTGATAAGGTTGCTAGAATGGAAAGAAACAGTCATATTGTTGTTCAACCATCACCAATATCTATCTCCAGAACTTTTTCATCATCTCTAACTGAAACTCTGTACCCATTAAGTACTAACTTGCCTCCTTCCAGTTTCTGGGAACCACCATTCTATTTTCTGTTTCTGTGAATTTTACTGTTCTAGGTACCTCATTTAAGTGGAATCATAGAACATTTATCCTTTTTGCCGGGAATTTCACTTAACATAGTGTCCTCAGGTTTCATCCATTTTGTAGCATGTGTCACAATACTATTCAGTTTTATGTATGTACCACATTTTGTTTATCCATTCATTTGTTGATGGACACTTGGGTTGTTGCCACCTTTCGACTGTTGTGAATAATGCTTCTTTGAACATTGGTGTGCAAATATCTGAGTCCCTACTTTCAGTTCTTTTAAGTATATACCTGTAAATGGAATTGCTGGATTGTATGGTAATTCTATGTTTAATTTTTTGAAGAACCACATTTTTTTTCCCACAGGGGCCACATCATTTTACATTCCCGACAGCAATATACAAGGCTTCCAATTTCTCCATATTCTTGTCAACATTTGTTATTTTCTGGGGGGTCTTTTGTTTTTATTTGTTTATTTTTTGGTAATAGCCAGCCTAATGGGTATGAAGTGGTATTCTTATTGTGGTTTTGATTTACAGTTTCCTAATGAGTAATGATGTTTAGCATCTTTTCATGTGCTTTTTGGCCATTTATATATCTTCTTTGGAGAAATGTCTATTCAAGTCCTTTGCCTATCTTTGAATTGGATTGTTTTTGTTGTTGTTGATTTGTGGGACTTCCTTATATATTCTAGAGGGTAATCTCTTACCAAATATATGATCGACAAATATTTTCTCCCGTTCTCTGAATTGTCTTTTCATTCTCTTGATAGTGTTCTTTGATTCACAAGAATTTCTAATTTTGATGAAGTCCAATTTATCTATTTTTTTTGTTGCCTATGCTTTTGATGTCATATCCAAGAAATCATTGCCAAATTAATTGTCATAAAGATTTTTCTCTTTTTTTTTCCCCTAAGAGTTTTATAATTTAGCTCTTAAAATTAGGTATTTGACCAGTTTGAGTTAATATTTTGTATACATTGTAAGCTGTGGGTCCAATTTCATTCTTTTGTGTGTGAATATCCAGTTTTCCCAGCACCATTTGTTGAAAAGACTGTCCTTTCCTTATTGAGTGGTCTTGGCACCTTTGTCAAGCATAATTGGACCATATACACAAAGGTTTATTTCTGGGCTCACTATTCTATTCCATTGGTCTGTGTGTCTGTCCTTAAGCCAGACCACACTTTTGATTACTATAGCTTTGTAGTAAGTGATGAAATAAGGAAGTATGAGTCCTTCAGCTTTGTTCTTCTTTACAAATTTGTTTTGGCTATTTAGAGTCCTTTGAGAGTCCATATGAATTTTAGGACGGGTCTTTCTTTTTCTTCATAAAATGTCATTGGGACTTTGATAGAGATTGCATTGAAACTAGATTGCTTTGGATGGTATTGACATGTTAACTATTCAGTCTTCCAGTCCGTGAACCTAGGATGTCTTTCCATTTATGTGTGTCTTTTTTAGTTTCTTTCAGGAATGTTTGTAAGGGTAAATTATTTTTAATTTTAAGCCTCTGTTTCTTTAATTTTCCATGTCAAGAATGAAACAATACCTATTTACGATAATGGAATCAGCATATTTTTACTTTCTCTCGTTATTTTATTTTATTTGTAACTTAAGGGTATATAAGTTTGCCAGGTACCAATGTTCATATCGTCTTATCTAGAAGTCTCAAAATTATTTCTTTAAGGTAATTCTGTTATTCAGATTTTTTTTTTTAATTTCACTTTTTTCCTTTTTCTCCCCAAAGCCCCCCAGTACATAGTTGCATATTCTTCGTTGTGGGTCCCTCTAGTTGTGGCATGTGGGACGCTGCCTCAGCGTGGCTTGATGAGCAGTGCCATGTCTGCGCCCAGGATTCGAACCAATGAAACACTGGGTCACCTGCAGCGGAGCGCATGAACTCGACCACGCGGCCATGGGGCCAGCCCCGGTCATTCAGATTTTTCATCAGTGACTTTCCTCTCCTAATTATTATTTTATCTAAGCCACTGGCTTTTGAATTATCTAAAATTTGAGTTATTTTATGGTGTTTTTTCTCTTTAAGTCTAATTATATAAAGAACGTAGGAAAACATTGCTGTGCTTTACTGACATCTGGGACATGAGCGGTCTCCTCCGACCGCATTCCCCAGTGTCAGTCCCAGCACTCAGCTCTCCCCTATCAAGATTATCTTTCCAGATAAAGTTACAATTTATTTCCATTGATTTATTCAAGATTTTTATAGTTTAAAGATTCTATTTTTTTAAATAAAACAGAGCCCTTATGTTAAAATGAATTTTATTTTGCACTGTTTATGGTATATTCAAATCAAATGTGCTCACTGTTATGCTAGGCACTTTGAAAGTACAAAGGGAGTATGTTCAGTGCATTTGGTGAGCTTTCAGTCACAGAGAAATGAGGCATGCACACAAGATAATGAGAAGGCAGTATGGTAGTATGACTATCAGTTACCAGAGTAAAACAAGTGAATGAGTTAATAAGTTTTTATAGCAGTAATTATTGTGGCCTTAAGATCACAGATATTTTAATGAAAAAGTTTCGTCTTGGGGTCAACCATGACAAATGAGGGAAGATTTGAAAAACAGGAGGTTATTCTAGGTAGAATGACCTACTTATTTCTGAAAAAAACAGAAGCAAATGCTTAAAAATACGAATAAGTATTTGTTTGTTCTGGGAATAGTGTAGAGAGACCAACTTGATTCTCACGTATGATTTATGTTGAAAACAATCCACAGTATTAAACTCATCTTTGTAAAGCACTGATAATTTTGTACGTAACCCCAAAGCAATGTAGAGACTAAGACTTTTGAATGGGGTTTGAGCAAGAGGAAATTTATTTTAGGAACTTTAATCTGGCAGCTTTGTGTCCTTATAAATTCACTATTAGATCGAAGGTGAATTCTCACCCTTAAATGTATGAGTTAATCATGAGTCTTTAGAAAATGCTTCTCAGAAGCTTTCTTATGAATCTGTAGTCTTTTTGTGTGAACATGGACATGTATGGGTGGGTAGGAAGGCGGTGTGCAATACCACTACAGAATTCATTTTGTTTTCATGTCTTACATTTGGACAAATTTATTGCTGAGATTCTCTTTCCTATAATGTAAAAAAAAATGTTTTGCAGTATCATATTTGAAAGCCTTTGCAATGGAGAACTTTATGGCTATTTTCTGAGAAACAGGTTGGACTTTCAGTTTTTCTTATAAGCACACAGATTTTGGTCTGCTTGACATAAAGTGTTTTATGGTAGACTTAGAATGTTAATATTTAGATAAAAGAAATTTTTGTACGGTTTTACTAAAGCCTTTAACTGTGTGACTACAAAGCAGAATAACTTTGAGCATTACTCTGTTAGCTCCTTATGAGAGAGTAAGATTATACTTTATTTGGAAAGCTTTGCCTAGATAGGAGACTATACCCTATTTCTCAGGCTAAGTAAAAATATAATAGCTGCCTTAATAGAAAGAAAACAAAATTCCTACTTCAAAATGAATAATGTATGAATCATAAAAGAAAAATGGGAGATTACTGGAAATATTTAGCTTTTCACAGTTTTTGGAGCCTCTGCCTTAAATGCTTTAGGGATCCAGTAAAGGCCAGGAAAGAAAAACAGTTGAAAGTTTCTTAGACTTATCCTCTTACTTCATTAGTAATGGAAATAATGGTTCTTAAATTTGGGTATTTATATAAAAACATACCTATTAAATAACATGCTGGTATAAACTACAAGGATTTTGTAATGCTATTTAAATATTTTCACATTACTTTGTTTTGAATTTAGAGATTCAATCCTACTTTTTACTTGTTGTTATATTTAAGATTTTTGACCATCCTTGCTTAAAACATAAAATTCCTTCATAGTGAGATACACAGTTAATATTAAACATTCATGCTCCTTTAGACATTGTTGAGACAGATTATAAGTATGTGTATGTTAGCTTATCTTCTGCATTGATGTGGTTAAACGTATGACCCTACGGGCAGTCTTTTTAAGCAGATAAAACTGTTGGGATGCTTTCCCAGGACGATGGGGTTGCCCTCCAAGCGTATTTCTTCAATGCGGTCCCGAATATAACGGGTGTCATTGGCCTTGCAGAATGTATCATCTGTGATTGAAGTTATGTTATTAAACTGGAAAATAAAAGGGAAAAATTGTTCAGAAATCTGAAATCAACCTTTTGTATGCTATGTAATGGGATCTTACAGAATATTTCATCTAAAAAGTGATTTTTGAAATATTTTACATACTGTGTATGCTCAGGGTAATAAAACACTCTTTGTGCAATCTGAACCCGTTGTCTACAGCGTTACTGTAGAAGAACAGACTTCTTGCTGTTACTCAGAGTAATATCCATGTAACAGAAAGTTCTGAGTATAAATAAAATTATACTAGCTGGAAAAAGTATCCTGTTGTCGAGTGTCAACTCAGAATGGGTACTGTATCCTTAAATATTCTTTAAAGAAGTAAAAACAACAAATAGGAATTCTTGTGATGCTTCAAGACCAATTTTAGTTTATTTTTATTCCCTCTTCTCTTTTCTATTACCTCAAGTTGATGTTGGACAAGGAAGTCAACTGGAAAGTCTCCAAAAGCAAATGTTTACTGCTATTTGGAGAAAGAAATATAAACCAGAGGTCTTAGTGTCCCCCAACTTAAAATCCATATGTCAGGTTAGCTAGGGGATGCTAAGTGCACAGCTGGATTCAAACCCCACTCTAAGAGCACCTAGTGTTGCTGGTCCTTTCATGGTGCTCTGGACAGAATGGGCGCTTCCAGGCAGGAGAGTGCATTGAGCTAAATATTAATACTTTTGATATGCAAAATTTACATGTGAATAAGTGGGTTCCCTAACATGTCTTAAGATTGACCCATAGTAATTTGAAGTCAGATATTGTGAAAGGAGCAATCATACCTGAAGATGAATTACACGTAGACTTTCAGGTAAATTAAGAGGCACAGATTCCAGGGCATTGTGGTCCAAGTAGAGGAAGGAGAGTTTATTCAGTTTCTGTAAGGAAAAGGTTACTTTTGCTTGAGTGTCATTGAGATCAGTGCATTTGTTCACAAGATTCATGCTGTGTACACACATATTTGTACATATGTGTATGTACATAGATATTGAATAGACATAGCAATACTATTAATTGTTGGTATGGTAGTTTTTTGATTTTGGGGGGGGTTTGGTTTCACAAGTGGTATATTTTGGTCCTTTACAAAGGACAGTAGAGCCCTACTGTGTCCCTACGTTTCTGTCCACTCATCTGGCGTCTGAATACCCAGCTGTGCCTGGCCTCAGCCCTCATGCCAGCTTCTGGGGCTCTTTGGATTTGTCTTGGGAGCAGCTAATGAGGTCAGTCCCTGTGCAGGACTGAATTTGGGTCCTGGTGCTGCTATAACCTCTCTTGAAGCTCCAGAGCTTCCCATTTCAGCTCCCCTAATTTCTAACTAAAGGAATACTCTAAGATATGTGTATGTTTGTTAGTAAGATGTTTCTCAAAGCAGTTTATTAATTACTTAGCTAAATATGATTTTTCCCCCTAAGGGCTCTATGTTAGATTATTCTTCATGATCAGTAGCCCATAATTGGGTACAATTTTGTAATATTATTTCAAGATGTAGTTTTTCCTGACATTAATCTTTTACTTTTCCTTTGATATGCATCCTGTGGCAGAATTTGCTAATTTTTTTTTTTTAAGAATTAATTTGCTATTATTTTAATCCTTTCTTAAGCATCCTACCATCCACTGTATGGGTACCAAGCTCCTGTCTTCCCCAGGGGGCCTCTTTACATAGGTTAGAGTAACCTGATTTTACCAGTGGCTGTTATAGCCAGGGTATTATGCAAAACTACAGAGCATTTCCATGCCAACTTGTCATGAATCCCTTCTGTAAGGCATGTGTAAAATCCAAAATAGTCAAACATTCCTTTTGTGAAACGTCGATCAGTTCCTGTAGGCCTTTAACATGCCAGTCATTCAAACGCTTACCAGCTGGAATTACATATCTTCACATTACAAGAGTTTTTGTTTGTTTTTAAAGTGAAGCCAGTTTTTAAAAGTCCCCTAAGAGTCCCTTTACTTCTGAGGAACTCTGATCTGTCTTTAGAATGTCCCTTAAAGTTGAAAAAGGAATCCTTAAATGTAAACAAAAAGAAAAGAAAAATGGAATTATTCTTACATTTTCTGACATATTCTATGTGTGTGGACAGATTGTACATTTGTATGATTATCATAAACTTCATGATAAGGAAAATTTGATAGTTTTAGGTGCTTCTGTTAGGAGTTATCATTAGAAGCTACAAACCTTCCTTTGGAATGAGGTTGTCTGTTGCCAACAGTAGCATGAGTGTCTCATCCTTTTACGTGGAGTTTCTTCTGGGACTTGGAATGAGTATATCAGAGCCATGGAAGTCATGGGCTGAGTGATTACTTCTCCACAGACTGCGTTTTGAGACAACCTGGCTGCCTAAATCAGAATAGATCACCTTCCCTTTTACCTGTACATGTGTTTTCTTGAATTACTAAATTAAGAAATGTATTTAATTTTTTACTATATAGTTTTGTATTAGATGCCATCATGGAATTCAAAAGAAAGTCTACCTACAGAATTTTATGGTATAATATTTTGAGGTATTAAAAGTAAAATTCAATGTTTACTTTTAGAACTTTATTTTTCCTGGCATTTGTAAATTAATAATATTGTAAGGAAAAAGAAACACAGGAAACACCCATTTTGAGGTTTTGTGGAGTCTTGGTGCCATGAAGGTGTGAACCATGTCTGTATGTATAAATATTTTGCACGTGAACAAGTGAAAAAGATGGGAGACAGTGTAGTCCCATGAAACATGATAAAGGTTATGTATTTTAAGTGAGGTACAGCCATAAGCTAGACTGAATGAGCCTAATAGTATGGCTATTTATTATGTAAATAATGTCTTCATGTATTAAATTACAATAGTTTTAAAACATAAAACAAAATTCTAGACCAGAGTTTCTCTTTATCATGTTATCATTGTCTGTGTAAAAACTAATAATTGTGTTGTCACACTATAAAATACTTACTTTGAATGTATTCGCTTTGATTCCTCTACTCTTGATTTTGTTGTATTTTGCATTAAATAAGGTAAGCTTGGGAGGAAGAACTGGAAGTTTCAATAGTTGATTTTCAGCTAGTGTAAGTTCTTCCAACAGAGAAAGTTTTGAAAAAGTACCGTCTTCAATATCTTCAATCAAATTTCCCGTGAAATCAAGTCTTTTTAAGTTGGCTTGAAGGAAAAATATATAAAAAAATACAGAAGTTAAATTCTCATTTGTGTGGACTGAAGAAAAGCATTTGTTTAACAGATCATTCAAACATCTTTTACTTTTAGTGTGTACACTCGGTAGCCTCACTGAGTTTTGTTGAATGAATACTGAGCATCTACTTTGGTTGACACTGATGGCCTTTCTCACTGGAGTCCTAGAATCTCAGGTTTGGAAGGGAACTCAAAGTTCATAGAGTCCTTCCATTCTTCTCCGTTTGAATTCTCAGGATGTTCAGGCTGATCGAAAGAAATTCTTCTGACAAATCATGGAAAGTAAGCGTCACATTCGATTGAATAGAATCATGTAAATATTTTTTGCGTGTTGCAGGCAAATTTTGCAGGCGTGTTGCGTTGTGATTATGGGTTATCTTAACCTCTCTATGCCTTACTGCTTAACAACAGGCAAAAATGTTCCCTAATTGTTAAAGTGATGCAGACTGAGAAATAGAGAAATTCACTGTGTGTGTGTGTGTGTCACTTTTGTCTGTCTGGGATGATTAGGAAATACAATTGCTTCTCATTATTCCAGATAGTCATGTCTATAGAGACGCCACGAACACTGAATTAGTGAAGGCAGAACCATTGCTCCTAGGGGAAATGCAGGGTTATGTTTCTTTTTAAAGGCATCTTATTCAGTACATACTGTTGATACATTAATAGTGATTTCACAGCCATCAGCACTGTGGCTCATACTTGATTGAAGGTTACCTAACACATATCACAGCCTTCTTGAACTTAGGAATACCAGACATGATGCATAGGGAACATTTTAAACAGCAAAAAGCACGAAAATGTGGCACTAAGTAGACTGTGAACAACACGCTTATTTACAGTATAAAAGCTGAAACCAAAGGGCAGGGCATCGCCTTCTTCACCCTGAACTGGGAAACTCAGATGTTTTGCCACTCTGCACACCTACAAATGACTGTCGAAGTGTTGCAAGTATTGATTTTTGGGTTACAAATAAATTTTAGCAAGTAGGTGAGTTTGAAAATATGGAGTCCACAAGTAATGAGAAACAGCTGCATTTCAATCAGTTTGGAACTTCCAGTGGCAGCATGAATCCAGTTATGGTTAATCTCATAAATGTGTAGTGGGGCCCCTGTACACTTCTTGGAGACTTTCTTCAGAAGCACTTGACAACATAGGAATCTAGAAAACTTATGAGGGATTAGTGATCCAGGACTGGGACTTAGCACTGCAGAGGTGGGAGATTTTGGTGTGCTTGTGGTAAAGCCCTAGGGGCAAGCTGTTGTAAGGTTTAATAGGACCGGACACCAGAAGTCCAAGATTGTTAATGACCTGGGAGGGAGTGGAATGCTACTGTTCTCAACACTGACTCTATATTAGAATCATCAGAGGAGTTTGGTTGCTTTTAATGATGATGCCTGGACTTCTCCCTCGACCTAACTTAGAATCTCTGGGCACTAGGGCCCGGTATCAGTATTTTAAAAGTACTTCCTCAGATATTTTGAATGTGCAGCCAGATTAATAACCATGAGTTAACGTAAGGAAAAGCAGTTTCAGTGCTTTTATAGTGAAGGTAGGAGATAAAATGTGGTGGGAGAAGCATCCCGATTGTATTGGTGCTGCTGAGTGGCTGAGGCGAATGGATCTTGAAGTATTGGGGTTGAGAAGACATGGTCACCCATATGTCAGACAGGCTATTAACATAGACACCAAAGTCACCAGTGAAGACAGATGACAGGGGTGATCTGAGTGGAAAGGAGATTCACCAACAAACCAATGGATTTTTGTCACCTTCCTCAGAAGCACTTGACAACATAGGAATCTAGAAAACTTATGAGGGATTAGTGATCCAGGACTGGGACTTAGCACTGCAGAGGTGGGAGATTTTGGTGTGCTCATGGTAAAGCCCTAGGGGTGGCTACTCAAATGCTCCAACAGTACTGCCCTAGATGTGATAGGCCACAAGTGCTAGAGACTTGTGTTTATGTGAGTTAATACTAATATCTTATTAAAGTTAACTTACGTATGTCTGCAAAGTCTTTGGCAGTTAACTTTTTAATTTTGTTGAATCGTGCATAAAGATAGGCTGATTCCTTTGGCAGGGGTGGGACAGCATCAATGTCCACTTCTTCACAGTAGACAGAGCCACTTAAACAAACACACAGCAGGCACGTGGGCATTTCTAGATTGGGAAACATAATCGTAAAAATATAAATAGGAGTTTAAAAATATTTGACCTCTAGTGGTAAAATTATTGCTCTCATGAATGTTACTACTAATTTAAAAAGATATTTTACAGAATTATAGGTGATAGCAGGAAAGATATCATGGTCATGATAGTTAGTAACCTATATCGTAACTGATAATTCACCAGAATTTTATTTCAGTCTGCAATCCACAATGTCTTTTATTCTCTTATCTGTTTTAGCAATGATCCCTTCATTGCTGAATTGATCAACGTTACATTTCCTCATTTAAATATAAAAAAAATTCATAAAGCAGGACTTAAGGTAAACACAAGCTTAGTTTATCACTTGGTGTGGCAGAAACACATTTCAGATTGGTGACAGTAGCTAATGAGTTTAGAAACCACAAGTTAAATAAACAAACTATTAACTTGAAAGTTAGAAGCATCCTAGGCACTGTTGGGATCCCATTGCACCCTACATCATTCATTGCATTTATTTGTCATGCCTCTTTCATCTCCTTCAACCTGGAACAGTTCCTTAGTCTCTGTTTTTCATACCTTTTACTTTTTTGAAAATTTTTGAATTTGTAAAAAATTTTATTTTGGGGGCATTTGTTTTGCAGGCTCTTTCAATTAGGGTATGGCTGAGGTTCCTCATTTTTGGCAGGAATACCATGGAAATGATGGTGGGTCCTCAGTTCCTAGTTTCAGGGAGTACACAGTATCTCTTTGTCCTGTTCCTGATGATGCTGTCTTTGGTCACTTGGTTCAAGCCTGTCCACTGTGTTTCTCACTCTGTGAAGCTACTGTTTTTCACTTTGTAATTCGTAAGTATCTTCCAGAAAAGTGCTCTGAGATTCTAAACATCTGGCTTGTCATCAAACTTCCACCCACTAGTTTTATCATCTGTTGATGGTTCTTACCTGAATCATTTATCACTAGGATAATTGCCAAATAGTGACTTTCTAATTCCATCATCCTTTCTACATTTGTTAGTTGGCATTCTGGTGTAAGGTAGAACATTCCCTTCTTCTTTATTGCTTTTTATCACTGTGAACTGACGAATTCTTTTTCTCATGTGTCATAATTATATTACCGCATATTTATTTTGATAATCAAATTGTCACAGATTAGCCAGTGAGAAATTGTTTAAGCTGTTTTTTTATCCTGGCACAGCTTTTTTGTGGTTAAATGATATACAATAAATTGCACATATTTAACTTCTGTAACTTATAAATTTTTGACATATGTATATACTATTGAAACCATTATTACAATTAAGCTAATTAACATATCCATCACCCCAAAAAGTTTCTCACGCCCTTTGGTAATTCCTTTCTCCCAGTCTTGTCTCCAAGCAACTGTGATCTTTCTGTCATTATACATTAGTTTGCATTTTTGAGAATTTTATATCAAAAGAAATATGCAGTATATATCTTTTGTCTAGTGTCTTTCACTCTGCAGAGTTATTTTGAGATTCATCTGTTGTTGTGTGTGTCAGTAGTTCATTCCTTTTTATTACTGAGTAGTATTCCATTGTGTCAATATACACAATTTATTCAATCATCTCTTTTTTTTTTTTTTTTTAAAGATTTTATTTTTTCCTTTTTCTCCCCAAAGCCCCCCGGTACATAGTTGTGTATTCTTCGATGTGGGTTCTTCTAGTTGTGGCATGTGGGACGCTGCCTCAGCGTGGTCTGATGAGCAGTGCCATGTCCGCGCCCAGGATTCGAACCAACGAAACACTGGGCCGCCTGCAGCGGAGCGCGCGAACTTAACCACTCGGCCACGGGGCCAGCCCTTATTCAATCATCTCTTATGAACATTTGGGTTGTTTCTAGTTTCTGGCTATTTCAAAGAAAGCTGCTGTGAACATTTATGTACAAGTTTGTGTGA
Organism: Equus quagga; assembly: GCF_021613505.1. Classification (NCBI taxonomy): domain Eukaryota; kingdom Metazoa; phylum Chordata; class Mammalia; order Perissodactyla; family Equidae; genus Equus; species Equus quagga. The sequence goes on along the minus strand of NW_025799872.1, from coordinate 1,226,084 downwards.
ACTTAATGTGTTCATTTCTGTTGGGTAAATACCTAAGAATAGAATGGCTGGGTCTTATTATAGATGTATGTTTACCTTTTGAAGTAAGTCCCAAACTGTTTTCTAAAGTGGTTCTGCAACGTACATTCCCATCGGCAGTGCGTGAGAGTTACATTTGCTCCACCTCCTCATTGACATTTGGTATGGTCTGACTTTTTAATTTTAGCCATTCAAGTAAAGTGTGTTGTAGTATCTCGTGTTTTAATTGGCATTTTCCTAATGACTAATGATGCTGAGTATCTTTTTATATACTTATTTGCCATGCACATATTTTCCTTACTGGGGTATTTGTTCATATCTTTTGCCTATGTTTTAAGTGGGTGTTTTGTATTATTATTATTGAGTTATAAGAGTATGTATTATAGATATAATGGTTTGTCAGATTTCTGTTTTGTAAATGTTTTCCTCCAGTCTGTGGCTTTTTATTTTATCAGTGTGTTTTGAAAAGCAAACATTTTTAATTTTAATGAAGAACAATTGATTTTTTTATAATTCGTGCTTTTGGTGTTGTATTTAAGAAATCTTTGCCAACCACTTAAGTTTTTGTCCTGTTTTTTCTTTTATAAGTTGTATGGTCTAAGCTCTTTATTAGATATGGGGTCCATGTTGAGTTAATTTTTATATGTGGTGTCAGGAAGGGTCCAAATTCATTTTCTTCCCCTATAGCTGTCTGGTTCTTTCAGCACCATTTTTTGAAAAGATAATCCTTTCCTCATTGAATTGCATTGGCACCGTTGTAAAAAGCCAGTTGACCGTATTGTGTAAGTCTATTTGTGGACTCTCTTCTGTTCCACTGATCTGTTTGTTTATTTGTCTGCTAATACCACAATGTCTTGATTCCTGTAGCTTTATAATAAGTCTTGGTATTAGGTAGTATAAATCCTCCAAATGTGTTCTCCTTCAGTGTTGTTATGACTCTTCTAGGTTCTTTGTATTGCCATGTAAATTTTAGGATCAGCTTGTTAATTTCAGAAAGCCTGATAGGATTTTAATTGGGATTGCATTGAATCTACAGACAAATTTGGGAAAAATTGACATCATAACAATGCTGAGTTTGCTGGTCCTTGAACCCAATATATTTCGGTCTTTAATTTCTCTCAGCATTGTTTTCTAGATTTCACTGTACAGGTCTTGTACATCTTTTACCTTTTGAAGAAAGTCCCAGACTGTTTTCCAAAGTGGTCATGCCTATGTATTTTTTATATTATGATTAATTTTTTAAAAAATTAAACATCGGCATTATTCTTTGAGAACTTCCTTATTTTCTGTCATGATAAAGTGTTCCAGACATCTTTTTATGACATGATTTTATTTATAAATATATTTGTTTGTTTCCCTGTGTGAAACAACACCTTGTTCTAAAATCAAATCTACACAAAAAACGTATCCTTGGAGAAGTGCCACTACGCTCCCCCAACAGCCCTCTCAGATCCCATCTCCCCAACTTTCCATTTCCCGGCCCCACGCCTAAAATCAGCTATTTCTTCAAGGAGTACTGGTTCCTTTTGGTGGAGGATGGTATTTAATAACCAAGATTTGGGTGTGGAAATGCTCATTGCTACTTGGTCTTATTGCTTCCAGGCTCTTTCAGCAGAGAGAGAGCTAGGGAATATATGTATGTGTCGTCATCTCTCTCTCCACGTGTATGTGTATAGACCTGTACATACATACATGTATATCTACACCATATACTCATATATATACATAAATATACCATATGCACATATACACATACACACTCACACGGAGAGACAGACACATCTGTATCTTTTTCTGTATCTGTGCACAAACCATGAGTAGATGCTGATATCTTCCATTCCATTCCAGCTGCACAGTGTTCATTCCAGCCTTTCCCCTTCCCATACTTGTAACACCCTTTCCTCAGTGAGAAACCTGGCTCTCATTATCCACAGTATATTTACTTGACTTTACTCAGTCCTAGAACACACATTAAGTGGTTTCGTTATCGCTAACCTGTAACACTGTGGAAAACAAACCTACTTACTGGAATTTTAGTTTTGCCTATTGTTCTATTTTGTCTTTAGCCTGAAGATGTATAGTCAAAATACTGTGTTTAAGGGTTACTTGGATTAGATGTTTTTCTCACTTTAGTATGTTATGTTATTCATTTAAAATTTTTGTTTTTCTGTATGTATTCCAATTTGAGTTCTTTTTGTCTTATCCTTCTTGATTTCATTTTTAGATATATTTGTTTGTTTGTTTGTCCATGTGAAATACAACCTTGTTCTAAAATCAAATCTACACAAAAACTGTGTTCTCAGAGAAGTGCCACTGCCCTCCCCCTGCAGCCCTCCCAGGTCCTGTCTCCCCACCTTTCCACCGAGGTCCCATCCATAACCTGTAGGTAATTAGTCTCAGTTTTGTAATTACCCTTCTTGAGTTTCTTTTCACACAAACGAGCTGGTGCATGCATCTATTCTCATATCCCCTCCTTGCTTAGGTGAAAGGCAGCACATGGAGATGCTCTTGGCACTTTGGCTTTTGACATGAGATGTTCTGGACATCACTCCAGGTTTGTTCATAGTGGTCGTCCCCATTCATTTTACAGCTGTATAGCATTCCCTTGTGTGGATGGACCCTACTTTATTCAACCACTCTTCAGTGTCTGGGCAATTAGATTGTTTCCAATATTTTGCAATTGCGAGCAGTGCTTCAGTGATTCTGTGTATGTATTCTTACTTCGGAGGTGTATCTTTAGGGTAAATTCCCAGAAGTCAATTGCTATGTTACAAAGTAAATGCGTAATTAGTTTCATTTGATATTGCCAAATTCCTATCCAAAAGCATTGAACCAATTTGCATTCCCACCAGCAGTGTGAGATTGTCTGACACCCTAAAGCCTTGTCAGTGGAATATATTAATATATTGTCACATTTTTAATTTTTGTCAATCAGATAGGTTAGAAAATGTCATCTCAATATAATTTTAACTTACATTTCTCTATGTGTGAGATTGAACATCTTTCATATGTTTAAGGGTCATTTTAATATCATTTTGTGTGTTGTCTGTTTATATTTTTTGCCTCTTTTTCCAGTGGCTTTTGGTCAATTCCATTTTCCTGGATTTTTGCATGTTCTTTATGAGTTAGAGTTATTAACTCTTTATCAGTGACATATATTGAAGATATTTTTCTCAGTTTTCAGTCGTCTCTGACTTTTTTATGATTTTTTTGCCATGCAAAAGTTTCATTTTATGGAGTCACATTTCCTGATCTCTTCTGTCATCTCTGAATTTTGAGGCACTGCACACTCTGATTATCTTATAGGGTCTGTATGGTTCACTGTTTACAGTCAGACCCTTGTGTGGGGGGAGTTTGTCTTTCTTTGTGAGGGGTGGATCTAATTGTGTCCTTTCAATTGACAGCCCCTCATCCCAGCACTGTTTTTTAAATTATGTACTGATTTTCTACATGTGTTTCTGGACTTTCTATTCTATTTGTGCACCAGTATCATGCTTTAAAGTATGTTCTAATGTGCAGTGCATCTGGTTCCTGCAGACGTAAAATTCTACTGTTTGGATTTCCTATAACCTGAGGCAATTTTTGATTGCTATAAGGAATAAAGTTCCATTATAAGCTGTTTTTTTTAAAGCTCCTTTAAAAAAAAATTAGATGATAGGGTATTCATACTTACCATCATTTTCTTTCTTGGGGGTTAATGGTGTTACACTCTCATCTTTTTGTAATTGAAGACTTTTCTCGTCAAGTGTTATCATAGTTTTTTTTTCCTGTTGGAAAAATAAAAATTTATTATCAGATGTGATGAAGTCTAATTTTGACTATAAAACCGAAGGATCACAGACAACATCTGTCTTCTCATAGTTGCAGTGGGATTTCTTTTGTACTCCATTAGGATTTTATATATAATTTCATTTCATCATTTCTTAAGTTATAATGTAAATATTTGTTTAGCTTGTTTTCGCTCCAGACTGTGAACTTGAGCAACAGAACCAAGTCTTTTTTATTTTCTATGTCCAAAAGCTAAACTCAGTGCTTCCTAAATGTTGACATACTAGAATTCCAAATGGGAACTAGGAGAGAATTCTCTGACTCGAATGAAAGTTTTTCTGAGGTGATGATACTGTCTTGAGATCATTTTTATGTAGAGTAGCTCTTTTAATTATTCTTAATGGTTCTGTCTGAACCGAGTTCCTTATGTCAGATTCTACCATGTTGAACAGGACTAAAGCACCAGTCACGTTACACACGTGAAGCGGAATAGGCCCTTTCGATCTCTTCCAAAAGTGACCCTTAATTACCTACCTGCCTCCATGAGGCCCTGCCCCTTGGAGCCCTTTTATTGCAGGCTGTTAGCTCCGTAGGAATTGGGTCTTTCCTACTCTGGGAGAGAACATTTTCCACCACTACACTAAAGTATATTATGTGAGATCCTAGTCTTTCCACCCATTGGAAGCATGTTCCACCTTTAGTCTCGATCTTGACTCCTTCGTTCTCTCATGTGTATTCTGGTTGAACAGCCCCTTCACTCTGCGTTTGTATGTTAAACGCTGCTGAATTCTACTCCGTTTCACCAATATCTTAGTCCCCATATTTTTATTAAGATAGAGGGACTTCTAAAGCAGCTTAAAGAGAAGAAGTAGAGAACTTCTTACTTCTTTCTTTTTAGGGACCAGGGAATTTTGAAAGTGTTCTTTTAACTGATTGATAGATTCAAGTCATCCATGTGAGCCAATAGCTTATTGTTATGATGGGCCTTTTTTTTTTAATTTGAAACTGTGACTAATAATAACCTCTTTTTTGTCTTAATGTTGGACAAAAATAATGCTAGCATATTAAGTAACTTCATTGAAAGACACTCTAGTGGTAACATTTGCTCACTGTGTACTGAAAAAGAAAAGCAATTGTAGCTGGTCACTCTTAAAATCGTTGCCATCTTATTTTTAGTGGCGAAGAACTTTTGAAGCAATCAACATTGTTGTATATTTGGCTGCATTTCGCATTTTCCTTTGTGTGTGTGTGTGTGTGTGTGTGTGTGTGTGTGTGTGTCTGAGAGAGAGAGAGAGAGAGAATAGGCAGGCAACAGATAACTTATGTGCCGTATTAACTTTTTCCTTACCCAGCTTTCATTTCTGTATGCCAAGAAAACCACAAGTAGTAACTTAGCTCATACAAGTGGAGTATGAAAGTCATCCTTGTGGAATATTAACTCAATGACAATTACAGTGACTTGCTACAAATTGATAGAGTCTAAATTGTTGAAACTGATTAAAAAAGCAAGCCCCGTAGTAAGTCATTTTCCGTTTTTTTGGTACTGTGTATAGTTGGCATATGTAAATTATTGTGAAATGCTATAGATACCAAAATAACCCGTATTCTTCTCTTTATTTCCTTGAGCCACTTCTTCCTAAAATAATAAACCTTAAGTTGGTAATCCATCTTTACTTCTTCTGTTTTTCTTTTTGAGGCAATATAATATGCAATTATAGCGCATTGTGTAACATTACTTAACATAGAAATCTCAACTGGTCAGGGGTCATCTTAAAGTTTAGTTTTCCTTAAATCTTAGGTTTTGGTTGCTATAGATACTGTTTGGTTACCATAGATTCTATTTATTAATTTGAAAGGCATGCATACTTTAAAAATATAATCTTAGGGACAGTTATTTTGAATTACTTTGAATCATTTAAAGTGGTTTTTCTTTCCCGTCACCTTATCAGACACATTCAGAAAAAACAAAAGCATGCATTTAAATGGGCGACTATTTTAGAAGTTAAATTTAGAGTAGAAATAAAGTACCTTAATATTTTTTCCATCCAGGTATTTATCCTCATAATCTTGGCTAAATAAAGTTTCTTCAAATTTATCTGTTCCATAATCATAGATAATGCGTGAGTCTTGCTGAGTTGGTGGCGCTGGCTTTATCAGAGGCACAAACAGTAACAGGAGAAGTGTAGACTGCAGAGTCTTCATTTTAGCAAAAACCAAGGTGACTGGAAGTTAATAAGCTAGTGGCCTGCTGACTCTGGGACAATACTCTCTTTTTCCCTGGAAATAAAAACGCAGACCTTCGAAGCAATATTTAAAAGCTTAGAGGACTTTTTGGCAGGATGTACGCAGTAGGGGCCAGAGAACAAGTATTTAACCCTTAGTGATCTTTAATTAGATGCTAAAAGTTTTTATGTATCAGTGACATTCTGAAAAACAGTTTCGGAAAATGATTTTATTTGTTTTCTATCAAAACTCCAAGCATTGTTGGTAATTTCAGTTTCTTAATAATTAGGTGCCCTGAACAAAGGTACTGTATGCAGTTGAAATCTCCTTAGGATACCTGTAGTATATAAATAGTTAAAATGAAGACCCAGCATCTTGTCTCATGTGAGTTAAAAATATCATATTTCAACTTTACTACTTTATAAGAGCTCTTGATTTGCATTGGTATGAACAGAAACAAGTTCCAAGAAAAGTTTTAAAACAAACTTTAAATTTAACGTTATGAAATGTAGTCATTAACACTTACTTTTAGGTGGTACAGAATATAGGAAAAGCAATAATTTAATTTTATTAGTTTTGTGATTTTCATAGGTATCACTATTTTTAATTAATAGCATTGCCTTTTCAATTTAAATTATGAAAAATGCAAAAATAGTATTGCGGACTAGAAAAAATAACTTTAATCAAGCATTTGGGGGAATGAAATGGGAAGGATTCTTTTAGACTCACCAGTGGATTTTATCTGGTGGTGCACATTTCAGACTTTTTCTTAAGTAACTTCGAACAGAATCACCCAGTTGCTGGTACTACATTCTATTTCTCTGTTTATCAAAAATAAGTGGTTGAAAATAAAGAATAACAGGGTTTTGTGACTTTTGCAGCACCCTGTTCTTGCCTGCCTGGATATTCAAGTTTATACAATGATATACTAAAGTGCTTGTTAAAAAATAATTGTTTGAGGTATCTGAAACTTAAAAAAATTAGAAATGCCCTTTACATTTATTAAGACTGTTAGAGGAATTACATCTTAGCAAACAATATTTTAAATAATATGTGAAAAAAGAGCCTACCGTTGTAGCTGTTTTGAAGTTTTTTGTGGTTTTCCTCAATAGATGTTCATGCTTGTGCATTAGCCCCAAGAGGGAGGGTGCATGAGGAAAGCTGTGGGTTGATTTCAAACTGCTGAATAGAATGTCAGGGCCCAACAGCTTTAAAAGCAGTTTCCATGTGGTAGAGATCTTTGCCAACATTCTTTCTCTGGGGTGAAATGTAGTGTGTTGTGCTGGAGAACCGTGCTTAAAATATTTATCACTGTTATACTCATTCTGCTCCTACTAATTTACCACAAGTAAAAAATTTTTAATTTTACTGTGTGTGATAAACACTAATGTTTTAGTGAATATTAGTTTATGAAGATGACATAGTTATAAAATCATGTTTCCATTTTAATGCTTTCCCAGGAGATAAAACATCTGCTTTTTGAATGAAGAAAAACACCAAACCAAGCATAGTCTGTGCTCTTAATTTTATGAGGAGTAAAAATATCGTGCTAGTATTATAATTAGTATATAGCCAAGAAATTTCCAATGTGAAAATTAGTTTTAGCATAAATTATTTTCCACTTAAGTCATTTGGGGTCCCCACCTTTATTTTAGTTACATATAACAAAAGCTCAAGTGTGAGAATTAGCTTTTAAAAAATAAATTTGATTTATAATTTGGGTTTTGATTGTAAAAGCTATTTTTGTTTCCTAAATGAAGGGAACTATATTAAAATTATTGTAATATTAAATCTTATTTTTAAAAGTTTAAGTGGTATTTTAGATAACTATACAAACATTTTTAAAGATTCATTTTTATTCTTATCACTCTGGTGTTTTTAGCAGTCAGGGTAACATTTCTTTCTCTTCTAAGCTAAAAAATTCAATAAATATGGATAGGCGTAGATATTTTATTAAAAAATAGAAAATGAAAGAATACTAATTTGTTCTTTTTTTTCTATTAAAAATTGGCTTTAGAGCCTTTTAGATTAAAGCTTGGATAAACTACAATTTTTGAATATTCACATTTTATTTGAATATGAATTATTTTAAATTTAGGCGTGATATTCTCTGGTTTGGGTTGATATAAATTGTCCATTTTATGCCTTTAAGGACACAATAAAACCTTTAAAGTCTTTGAAAATTAATAATGAAACAGCAGATGCTGATTTGTTATGCATTGTGTGGCAGGTTTAACAGGTTGTTGAGAAGTGAACTGCATAGATGTTAAATGTCAGATTTAGAGAATCTTAGAGATTCATAGTATTCTAATGTTTGATACTTTGTACCACAGAAAATTATCTTGTGGATTATAACCCTTTTTCTTGAAAAATTATGACCAGTGAATGTAGTTTTATTGGCATTAATTCATTTAGTAAAAGTTTATTGAGCACCAGTTATCTGCCAGAACTACCAACAGATAAGCTCAGACAAGCAAAACGCAGTGTCTCCCTTAAGGAAGCTTGTAGTCTGTAAGTCAGCAGGAAGGGCAGCAAACAAGCGACAGAATGCACGGTGGGACTGACAGAATGCACGGTGGGACTAGCCACACAGAGTGCGCTTGGGGTTCTGTCATAGCCTGGGAGAGGGTGAGGCCATGGAGGCCACACCAGGCTGACGTGTGTAGAGAAGATGGGCAAGGAGTGGGGGGCAGAGGGTGAGGTGTTCTAAGAAGGGAAGCAGCATACAGGCTTGAGAAAATTTGTAATCACTTGTATATGGCTGGAGCTTGGAGGGAGAGACAGAAGAGGGAAGGGAGGTGGCACATGTTAAGATCAGGGGACTAGAGGTCAGATTAAGGAGAGTCTTTTATGTCTTGCTAAATTGTTTGGCCTTTATTCTGTAGCCAGTGAGAGATTTTTAAGCTAGTGAGTGACATGATCCTATTTTCATCTACGAAATATCCCTCTAATGTTGCATTTCTGAAGAGTACTACTGCTAGTCGGTTGCATTGGTTACTTATTATAAGGTTAGTGGCTTAAAATAACACTTATTATCTCACAGTTTCTGTGGGTTAGGAGTTTGGGTATGGCTTTGCTTGGTTCTGTATTTTAGGATCTCACCTGAAAGCTGCAGTCAGTGTATTGTCTGAGGCTGCACCCTCATTTCAAGGGTTGAGTAAGGTGAAGGATCTGTATGTGAGCCCATGTGGTTATTGGCCACAGCTCCATGCAGAGTGTGGAACCAAGGGCCTCAGTTTCTTGCTGGATGTTGGCCAAAGGCCACCCTCAGTTCCTTGCAATGTGACTCCTCCACAAGGCAGCTCATAACATGGCAGGTTGCTTTTTCACAGCCAGAAAGGGAGATAGTCTCTAGTAAGATGGGCATTACAGCCTTTGTAGCAATCACGCACGCATAATCACAAATATGCCATCACCTTGCCATATTCTGTTGATTAGAAGCAAGTCAGAGGTCACACCCACACTGATAGGGAGGTGATTACAAAGGCAAGATTCGAGAAATATTCAGAATTACACAGGAAAACAAGCAGACCTATGTTCTTGCTCAGAGTTAGCCAAACTTTAAAGTTTGAGGGCACAGTCCCCAAGACCATGTTCATTTCATACTAGTTTACATGTTCAACTGCAAGTTTGGGGGTCTTCCCGAAACCACCCTCACATTTGATAATTTGCTAGAAGGACTCATGGAACTCCCTGAAAGCCATAGTTATGGTTTATTATAGGGAAAGGATACATGTAAATATCAACGAAAGCAAGAGATGCATTGGGCAGAGTCTGGGAGGGTTCCAGGTGCAGAGCTTCTGTTGTGCGCAGGATCCACTACCCTCCCGGCATTGCTATGTGACAACATGCATGGGGTGTTGCCAACCAGGAAAGTGCTACTGAGCCTCACTGTTCAGAGTTTTTGTTGGGGCTTCATTATGTGGGCATGCTTGATTGATTGAGTATCCACATGGTTGAACTCAGCCTCCAGGTCCACTGATAACAGCATGACCCAAAGTCCCCATCCTAAATCACATGGTTGTCTTTCTGGCATGACCAACCCAACCCTAAGACTATCAGGTATGGCTGGTCCCACCATAAGATCTGGTGTGATGCCCCTAGTCTAAATGAAGATATAGATTGCCTCCTCGAAGCTGATGGCAAAGCCCAGACCTCTCTTTGCGGTCACATTCTTTACTACATAGTTCCCAGTAATACATTTGGAACTTAGGTTTTCTATTCCAGAAAGAAGTATTGTATCCTAGTATAGAGCTATTTAGCTTTAACTGCTGGTAGTGAAAGATGAAAACTTGTGTAAGACTCAAGAGCAGGCATTTATCCAAAATTGAGAGAGTTTTCTCTGTGGAGTTCTTTTTGGTGACCCTATTGCGTTATCCTTGATGTCTTTGTAGAGTTTTATATCTTTGAATTGTCCTGCAGGGCTGTTGGTTCTATCTCCTAATTGTTTCTCAGCAGCAGTCAACCAAAAAATGTGTTGAGGGGAATTAAGTTGTGGAAACAAGGGTTTTCTAGGAGGGGTATTTTTTTGGAGGTGGCTTAGTTCTACTGATAGAGAACATGTAACTACCAGTGGATTGGCTTTCAGAAAACCAAAACCCCACAAGCCAGAAGAGTCTGTCCTGCATCTTCATCTCCGTCTCTAACTTTATAGGAAGTAGTGTGATTTAGGAGTGAGAACACTTAAGCACTAGTTTTGCTCTGTCCTTAATCTTCCCCTGATGTTGGGCAAGTTAACTTCTGTGTGCCTCAGTTTCTTTATCTGTTGGACTAGAATCTAGTTCCTGCAGTTTCTCAACCTCAGCAGTATTAGAAGTTTGGACCGGATAATTCTTTGTGGTGGGGCTATCCTGCGCATTGTAGGACGTTTAGCAGCATCCCTGCCCTTTGCCCACTAGATGCCAGTAACACTCCTCCACTCCTAATCCCCACCCGTCATGACAACCAAAATTGTCTTAAGACATTGTCAGATGTCCCCTGCAGGGCAAAATCACCCCCACTGAGAATCACTGAGTTACCAGATATTTATAGACCCTTTTAAATCCAACATTCTATGATTTTATGGAAAGTCTGTGGTTTGAATCTCCATCTCAAATCTCATGCTTATGCCTAAAGCCCAGTCACGTGCTCAAATGGGATAAAGATGAGAACTCAAGTACTTCCCAGACAAAACAGTGAAATTTAAAGGGAGCGGAATTAGGACTCAATATAAGGAAGGGTTCATGTTAAAAATGTATTGTATTTGTGAGTTGAATTTTTTGAGTAGTACATAAATCTCCATATAGTGAATTCGCAGCCTAAACATGTAAAGTAGTAACAGACATGTCCGTGATAACTGATATTTACCTGCTCGGCGTAATTCCTCGCTTCCCAGCTGTGTGACTTTGAGTAAAATGCCTACCTTCTCAGAGCCTCCGTTTCCTCTACTGTAAGTGGGAGGGTGGGGCAGTTGTGAGAACTAACCTGATGGTGTGTGGAAAACAGGCTCCTTGGTGTTTGGCATGCAGTTGTGTCCATCAGAGGCTGGCACTGTCTCCTTGTGAGAGAAAGACAAGCCCCTTTGGTCTGATGACCCAGAGTATTTGGCTGTCTTGCCTAAATGTAACTAAAAGCAATTCAAAAAGGAAAGAAAGAAAATGGAAAACAACAATAGAAAGTGAAGAAAAGGGCGACTTCAACCTGCTGCAAGACTTGGGAGACTAGAATCCCCCCCGCCCGCCAATAAATTGCTAGCTGCCTTGCAGAGTCCTGCACTGTAATGGATCCAGAGAAAACCAAAAAGTGTTTATTTATTTACCTATTTAGAAAATTGGAACATATAAGAAACTTGGCATTTTACCTGTTATGATTTAATTTTGTTTCCAGCTGCTCTTGTACTTTATTTCCAAGATTTAGAAGAGATAGATTTGATATCAGGAAACTGCGGTTTTGGTTCTAGCCGTCCTTGGGGTCACATGAATTCTTTGCAGCAGTGAAAATGTATAGAGGAGACAAGGTTCGTTTCTTCTCTTTTTCCCGTGGAGTTGGTTCAGTGTGTTATATGATATGCATACCCCTGCATTTTAGTTTAGTGGTTGTAGCTTGAGGAGTAAAGGGAAAATGTATGGTGTTTTAGGTAATATTTAAACACTACCTAAACATGCTCAACCAGTGTTATTGTGAGCAAATTTATGAAATATCCTTTATTTTTGTTTCTGTTCTATAAGCTAAGTGTATGCTCTGCTTTTATGTTCGTTAATTAAGCTTCAGTTCATGGTGTGATTTGGATTTATTTGTTAGTGGTTACAAACACAGGTCAGCCAAGTAGCTAATGTAACTAATACCCAGAAGTGTAATGAGAAAAGAGGTGAATTTTCATGGGTTTTTTTCCTTTTATAAATATCAAATCAACTGATTTTGTCTGTAGATCTGGAGGGTAACTGCAATCTTGATGTACTAGTTGGAAGAGTACTTTATTCTTCAGTTTCTCTTGAGGAAAGCATTGGGGATTATTTCTTTTATTTTTAATGAGAAAAACTTGGAGTGGGTATAAGTTCCTCAGAGCATTTTCAAATAACAAAACATGGTTGTTAACCTGCCTCCTCACTGGGCCCTGCAGCTGGAGGACATTCTGCTACATGTTGACATATGCACACCTTTGGAGGGAGGAGCCGGAGTAGATTTGACCTCTTCTTCCTAATACACAGGAGAGTTTGACCTTATTCTGGCCAGAGGAGCCAGGCAGCTGAGTGCCTTGTGAGGGGTGGGAGAAACCCTGCTCTCCTCCCTGGTACACAGTCCAGAGGTGCTTTGGAGATCCAGACTATCAAATCGTGACTTGGAGTATGTTTGTCGTGAGTATATGGTTTAAGCACCCTCTGCTCTCTCCCTAATGAAACTGAGTAAAGTCTCTCTTGGCACTGATCTTTGCTACGAGTAGCATCTTGGAAGGAACCTGAAGAGATGCTGACTCTGTTCTGGGGGCCCTGAGAGAACACTGAAGTGTATGAAGCACACCTGACGTCTGGGACACCAGATCCAGCAGGCTGCTGGGCTGGGCATGCTGAAGTAGTAGTTACTGCTTGTTGGATACCTGTAACTGGCAGGTACTTTTTAAAGTGCTGTTATGTACACCATTTCACAACCCTGTGAGAACCACCTTCCTTGCAGAAATGCAGAAAGGCAAGCTTCCAGAAGTTGTCATTTACTCACAGTCACCTAGGTTAGTCAGAAGTGTGAAGTCAGGCTTCTACCTAGGTGCACAAATTCCTTGTTTTGAATTGCTAAATGGTGCAATTTTTGAGGATTAAAATGTATTTTCTTTAACCAGTTTTTTGTTGTTGTTAGTTCCATCCAGTTGATTCCAACTCCTAGCGTCCCTGTGTACAGGAGGGTGGTATTTTTGTGCCATCCTCTCACCTTCCTTGCTGTGTCAGACAAAAGTTATCAATTTAGGAGAAGATAAAAATAGAACCTTCAGAATTCTGAAATTTGGAGGATTTCTGTTTTTAAACTTTACAAGAGGTGAAATAAGTAATTACCACACCTTTATATTAATCTCACCTTGGAAGCTTGTTTTCTCCACTCTTGCCAGTCAGTTCCTACTCACACATCAAGATACCACCTCTTCCTTGAAGCCTTCAACTGCTTCACCATGTCCTGGCCGGAAGTGGAGTAATTCACATCGTCTTTCATAGTTACTGCCACTTTAGCTTTTCTTTCTTTCTTCCTTGTGTTAGAGTGAGTTGTTTGCTCTTACTTCATTAAATCTTTTAATAACAGCTTTTTTGAAATAATTCGTATCTTACACAATTCATTCTTCTAAAGTTGTAAAGTTCAGTAGTTTTTAGTGTTTTCAAACTTGTACAACCATCACCAACAATTTTAGAATATTTTTATCACTTCAAAAAGAAACCCTCTACTCATAATCAGTCACTCCCCACTTTCCCTCCATTCCTCTGCTCCCACAAACCCAGGCAGCCAATAGTCTTTCTGTGTCTATAGATTTGTCTGTTCTGGATATTTCACATGAATGGAATCATATAATATGTGGTCTTCTATGACTGACTTTTCTCTGGCATGATGATATCTCCATGGTTCTTCCATGTTGTAGCATGTATCAGTACTTGGTTCCTTCTTTTGGCTGAATAATATTCCATTGTATGGCTAGACCACATTTTTTTTACCCATTCATCAGCTGATGGGCATTTGGGTGCTTTCCACTTTTTGGCTGTTAATGGATAAATGCTGCTCTGAGCATGTGTTTACTTGTTTTTGTGTCAACATGTGTTCAGCTCTCTTAGGTGTATACTTAGGAGTGAGACTGCTGGATCATAGGTAACTCTAACTTTTGGAAGAACTGCCAAGACTGCTTTCCAAAACAGCTGCACCATTTGATGTCCCCACCAGTGGTATGTGAAGGTTCCACTTTCTCCACCTCACACTAACACTTGTTTCTGGTCTTTTTGATGATACCCATCCTGTGAGCGTGAAGGGGTGTCTCATCGTGATTTTGATTTGCGTTTCCCTAATGGCTCCTCATTAAATTTTAAATTGTTCTAGGTAAGAACTAGTCTTATCCTTCTTATCTCCTAGAACACCCACAGTATTTTCCACGTTAGCTCTTAATAAATGTTTAAATTTATAACCCAATTTTTTTTTAATTTTAATAAAGGGGGAGGTAATCCTTAAAATTTTTTTTTTTTTTAGGAAGATTAGCCCTGAGCTAACTGCTACTAATCCTCCTCTTTTTGCTGGGGAAGACTGGCCTTGAGCTAACATCCAGGCCCATCTTCCTCTACTTTATATGTGGGACACCTGCCACAGCGTGGCCTGTCAAGTGGTGCTATGTCCGCACCCGGGATCCAAACAGGCGAACCCTGGGCTGCCGAAGCAGAACATGTGCACTTAACCGCTGCACCACTGGGCTGGCCCCCCCTTAAAATTTTTTTTACCTCTGTTGAAAGTGTGCTTTGCCTACATCACTAGAATTTTGCTCAAACCCTTCCCTTCACACTTCTATCTTATGGTGATGCAGGTGCACATAGGTGCTACGTTTTTTGACCTCTCATTGCTAAGCCATACATACCAAATGACTTGATAACTGTAGATTAAATGAATGAACCAGTGTTGTTCATGTTTATTCTGGATTGTTGAGCTTGTCCCTGGGGGTGTTCTATTTCTGCTAAATGCTAGTAACCTACTCAAAGATATAAAGAGCATTCGACACTTCGTTTTAAACTGTCATCTCCAAAAAAACTTACTACTTGAAAACTGCTTCTAAAATATAGTTTTACTTGTCCTGTCTTTTCATATTGTCCAAATTGTTTCGTTCTTTGGGTTTCCTGTATGGGCAGCCCCAGATTGGTGTTTATTCCTTATCTGAGGAATCCTGTGAGATGTTAGCCTGGTAAATCAAGACAGTTCATCACAGCAGTTAGGTCATCTTCATTATAAGGCATATTTAAAATTCTTCAAAGTAATAGATTAAATAATACGTGATTTTAAGGTTTTGAAGAAGGTATCAAAGCCTGTCTGTTGTCAAGTTTTAAAGGAACTTTATTCAACTTTAGCGCTATGTAAACAAACATTGGCTGATACATATATGTTTTTAATATATTGTGCTAAGAAATAGAAGTGTTTAGTAATGTTGATAGACTTTCTTAGGCTAACGTTAACTTAACCTTGTGAACAAAGCACTTATTAGCAAAAGTTTATGTAACTAAAACAAAGCAACCTTTCTCTAGTGAATTTACTATAAAAATGTTTATCCCAGTTAAAATGGAACACATAAAAGACTATTTTGGACAGCTGCTGAAATTTGCTGGAATACGGATTGTGATGAGATAACTTGGTATTTTTTAGTTATTCAGATACAGGGTTTAAAATTTTATGCCTTGTTGCTCTGAGAGAAAAACAAGACTAGTTGATTTTGTGAATCTATGTGCTTTGGATCCCTTAAATAGGCTGGCCTCTTTTAAAAATCAAAAATATCATCCATCCATCTAAGTGGTAGGGCCAGGGGGTGGATGTCGTGGTGATGACATCTCAAATACAAGTGTGAAAGCTTTTCTGGAGATCAAGTCAAAGAAAATAATTTACTCCTTAAATGAATGGCTGCCTGTTACATTAGCATAACCTCGTGGCATTTAAACTCTGTCCTCATGGTGATTAAAGCACATGGCTTACAGTTCTTAGCTTCTAATGCTGCTACTTTCATCATTCTCAGAAAAATAACTGTTAATAGAAATGGCATACTCACTTTTTCTTCTCAACATGATAATATTTTTGTTTATAGTTTAGTTTTTTATTCCCACTTATTCTATTTTTAAAGACTGGTATCATTTGACTAAGTTCTAATCCTATGTGATGATGCAGATATTACCAACAACTTATATTCAATCTGATCTTATACTAATACAAAATTCTAGATATATTACTGTGAGCTATGCATGATTAGTTAAATTTATATTGAATAATATTTTGTGAATTCATAAATGTATACCTATATCATTTCTTGCCATTCTTGACTTCCATCATAGTGAGGGTCAGTGTTTTCTTCTGTTCCTTCTTGTTCTGGGCCTTCATGAGAATCATCATCATCTTCACTATCAGCATCATCTTGAAATCTCCTGAAAACTTGAGTCTTCAGTTGTATTGTTGGACCATTAGTGCTTCTTTGTTCACCATAATAAATACTATGTATATGAGGGAAGCAGAGGAAAATGTATGAGTTTATTGGCTCTTTTAGCTTATTTTGGTCCACACGGATGTATGTTAAATGATGGTAATGTAGTGGATCAACAGATGGACACATCACTGTAAGATTGATATCTGAAAAATACAAGTTAAAAATTAATCCTGCTGCATTACATTCATAATCCTATATTGGACTTTATTAAAATGTTATTGTTGGGATATAGTTTAAGTAATTAAAATACTTTTAAGTGGAATTAGGTTCAGTTATTTTTTACAGTAGTCAAATAATAAAATGAAAATGAAACTATGAATGAATTTTATATTATTAAAATAAATGATGGCTTCATTGGCTATTTAATAAATAATAAGTAATAAATTATTTAAGTAATAAATTCTTAGTAGAAACAATCTCAAAAAGAAAAAACTGAAAATCACCTATAGTCTCACTACTCGGGATATATATATTTCTTCATATGCTCTGTAGTACTATTTCTCAGTGTTCAAGGTGATAATAGAAAAGACTGTACGGTTTATAGCACACCTTCCTCTGAGGCCAATTTCTACCATTTCCCTAGCCAATCTCAAAGCAACCATTTTTAGCAATGTGTAAAGCATAGATTTTTAAAGATTTGTTCTTTAAAAGGTCAAAATACTATTCTTTCTACCTTTAAAAAATAATGAAAATTTACGTACTTTCAATTTCATTATTTTCTAGGTATAGGTGTTCTAAATTTCTTGGAATATAGAATGCTTGCTTCAGTTTGTTGTGTCCAACATTGAGCTCTATGAGGCTGGAAAGATTAAAAATATTATATGAGATGTCTTGTAGTTTGTTGTGTGACATTCTTAGAGCATGGAGTTTTGGAAGTCCTTTGAAGTAATTTTCTGGTATAGAAGAAATTGAATTATTTTCTAAGGACAGATACATAAGTGAAGAAGGCAAACCAAGAGGCATTGATTCTAATCTGTTATTACATAGGTTGAGTTGCATTAATTTTTCCATTTTGGCAAGGATTCTTTCTTGTAACATAGAATCATCAACATGATTATGACAGAGATCAAGCATAGTCAAGTTTACTAGCCCATCCATGGCATTTGTCTGCAGTCTGGAGATCTCATTATAACCAAGAAGAAGTCTTTCCAAAGACCTTGGAAGAGGAAATGGAAATTCATCTAAATTGTTATGCTGTAGGTGAAGTTGTAGTAGATTTGACAACTTAGCAAATACACCATGATCAATCTTTTGGGATTTAATTTTGTTGTGGCTGAGATTGATTTCCTTAAGTTGGGTTGCATTGATGAGTGAATCTGCGGTCACAGCCTCAATTTCATTGAACTGAAGATAGACTTGCTGAATGTGTGCTGGAATATTTGGGATAGACTTGAGTTTGCGATTATCACAGTACATTGATGATGGAAAGTTTGGTGGACAGAAGCATTCACCGGCACAGCCTAAAGTATGCCGATGAAAAGGCACTCTGTAGTCTACATTTTGACGAAATTGGAATTCTGGTTGGTAGACTTCATCTGGCTCTTGGTCATAATCTTCATCCCATTGATAACTTTCATATTGGCAATATACTTTGACTCCAAGAAAGAAGAAAATGACACATACTGGACTTAAAAAGCCCATGTTGTGTTTTTGTCCTATTGCAAGGGAGAAAGGAAATATGTTGTGAGAAAAGTGAGTTAAACTTAGAATAATTCTTTTATAAATTGACAGTTATATAAAACTTGTAATATCTATATCTGCATTGAAATATATAAGAGAATGTCCAGAATGAAAGGGCAATGCTCAAACCAAAACTAATATTTAAGTACCAGTAAGGTTGTATTAAAAAAAAAAAATCACATGTTGCATTGAACCAGACTAAGTAACCATCTTTTAAGAGAATCTCAGTGTGTCTTGCTCACGAGACTGTAGATTTACAATGACAGCGTTACATCTCTCAACCCCACAGCCAGGTGCTCCCTCTACTGTAAATGCTGGGTGTTCTCACTGGCTGTTTGGTCCCTTCAGTGATGGTCACTACCCACAAGAAGAGAGAGCCTAGATTTTAGAGAGCTTTACCTAGGAGGTTCTTTCTTAAAATTAACCAAAATTTTCCCACTGCAGCTTCTATTTGCTGATGCTCTTTTCTGCCCTTTAGAAGAACATGAAACACTCCCTTTTATGTGAGAGCTTGAGATACTAAAAATAGCTATCATGTTTCCTATTAATGTTTTTTGTCCAAACCTAGTCATGACTTCAGATTTTCCCCATAAAACAGTTTCTAGAATCCAATTATTTCATCTCTGGCTGTACTTGAATAACTACTTGAATAACAAATACACAATATTTACATTCTATGAAGTTTTAGTTCCTAATAGGTTATTCTATACATTTTTCCTATTACCTTCCTAGCTTTCTTCTTTCCGCTAATATTTTTGAGTGAAGTTCTAGATATACAGATATTAAAAACACACTATCTCCCAGGAGTTTAGGTCTAGTGGAGAATCAGACAGACATGCAATATGGTGAGTAGGCGGGTGTGTGGGGTGGGATTGTAAAGGAGGGTGCACTCAGCTTGAGAAGGACAGATCAACACTTGTGTGAAACTTGAAGTTGTAGTGAATGGTGGATTGTGTCCTGGATGAGGAGCCTGAAGGCCTTCATTTCAGTCCTGTCACTTACAAAGGTCAAGTCACTTGACATGTCTGCCTCTTGCCTCATCAATAAAGTGAGAATTGTAACGCTTGCCTCCTTATCTCACCTCGTAGTTGTTAGAGTCATGTGAGATCTGCATGTAAAAGTGCTTTGCAGATTGGGAGGCCATCCAGATGGAATAAGTATCTTATTTAGGAAAAGGTTAAAAAAAAGAATGATACCTCTTTTACTGAGACCGTTTTTCCCTACCCTTCTCATCCAGAGTTTCATGAGAGAATTAAGGTCCTAACACATCATTCTCTGTATTGAAATGACTTATCTCCTGTTCATCTAGAATGGTGCTAGCTATTATCGTCATTGGGATAATTGAGAAAATAGTTGTTTAAATCACTTTCTCTGACAGAACCCCATTTGAGAAAGGCTGCCCTAAACCCTAACATCTTAGTTGCTTGTTTCTTGTCAGAAACTAAAACTGTATAGAATGTAAATACTGTGTGTATTCGGGATTTGAAGTAGCTGTTCCACTAGTCAGAGGCCCTCGATCTTTTTTCTTCAGTGATGTTTTCTCCGATCTCCTCACCCTTCCTTCCATACACCCACACTTTGGGCCTTGTTCTTAGTGGCGCTGCAGCCCCTTCATACTCTGACCACTACCTCCTGTCTTTATGACTTACTCTGTGTAGTAACTCCAACTGCAGTCATTCTCTGGTCTCAGTGGGACCTAAAATACGTTGATCCTGTTTTTTCACCGCCCCGCCTCCACACCTCCCAATATACTCAGTTCCTTCTTACCAGCCTAGACCCTGAGTGCATCACTGTGTCACTCCTTTGCATGTGCCCAGACTTTCTGGCCCCTCATGTCCTCAGTCTGCTGGTAAACTCCAACCCTGTTAACTGCTGTCTCCGTCACTCTGCCCGACTCAGGCAGCTGAGTGTGACGGGAGAAAAACAGGACCAAGCCCACTGGTCTCACTTTAATTCACGACCACTCAGGTACTGCCCAGCCACATTTCCTTAGTCCATTCCTTTTCCCACTCTCCCAGACAAGCCTCTAGAACCTCATTCCCCATTGGGTCTGGATGATGACCTTGCTTGCTTTTTTTACCAAGAAAATAGGATTAAACAAATTATTTACTCCAATATATTTTCTTTTTTTTTTTAAAGATTGGCACCTGAGCTAACAACTGTTGCCAATCTTCCCCTTTTTTGCTGCTTTTTCTCCCCAAATCCCCCCAGTACATAGTTGTATATTTTAGTTGTGGGTTCTTCTAGTTGTGGCATGTGGGATGCCCCCTCCACATGGCCTGATGAGCGATGCCATGTCCGTGCCTGGGATCCAAGCCAGTGAAACCCTGGGCCGCCGAAGCAGAGCGTGCAAAGTTAACCACTCCGCCATGAGGCCAGCCCCAACTCTAATATATTTTATTATATTTATTCTTATTCCTATCTACAGAAAATGCCAAAATAGCAATGGTTTGATCTTTTTAAACAATCTGTGATTTTGAAACTCATAAAGTTTCCTTTTGCAATTCTAAATAGACCCCATCTATTGTTC
The DNA here is from genome assembly GCF_021613505.1 of Equus quagga. Taxonomy (NCBI): domain Eukaryota; kingdom Metazoa; phylum Chordata; class Mammalia; order Perissodactyla; family Equidae; genus Equus; species Equus quagga. The sequence goes on along the minus strand of NW_025799872.1, from coordinate 1,205,196 downwards.
CTTCTTATCCGTGGGCTTCGTGAAGGACATGGCATTTGAAGTAGACTTTGAAGGAATGTTAGAATTCTCATAGAAGGAGAGAGGGAAGCAGATTTCCAGATAGAAGAGATGAGCAAAAGCACACAGGCAACAAAAGTTGCATGATGGCAAGTGGTAATGAGCTGTAGAAGGAGCAAAGAGGACTGTATGGCCAGTCTGGACACAATCTGGAGGGCCTCACTTCTGACCTAAAGAATCCACACTCTGGGGCAAACACCTAACTTAGTTCATTCGTATAATTGATCCATGGTCTGTACACTGCAGTGTTCATGCGTGACGTAGGAGAGAGTCCTGGGAGGAAGTAAAGTGAGAGAGTAGGCAGTGTTGAGCGCTAGCTGACCCAGACGGGGGTCCAGGAAGCCCCCAGTGGGTCTGATTGGGAGTGCTCTTTCACCTGCTGAACCTAGTGACCAGTGCTAGATGCGTGAACGTGGTTAGTAAAGCACCTTACAAGTATTAGTAGTTATTTAGTTAGTTTGGTTGGGGTATTTCAGTTAACCATTGTCTTGAATTATTTTTGAGGATGAGGCACTGTGTTTGTGGCAACACAGAAATGAAGAAGACAGGAAGACATGGTCCCCTCTGTAAAGAGCATACAGTTTAGTGGACAAGAGAGACAACACAGCGAACCATATTCTCAGGCAGAGGGAAATATGGCTTACAGCAGAGGCACCAGTGCTGTGGGAGCAGTGGCTTAATCCTGCTTGTGGGAGACAGGAAAGTCTTGGTAGGGATCATTTGGTCCAGATGTTGGGAGATTAGCAGGAATGGGTATAGAACGCCCTGTACATTTTACTTACTGGCTGATAATATTTTATGTATTTATAGTATTTTATTATACTCATTATAGTATAGCATATTAACTTTTTCAAGTACTTGTCGTACTTCATTTCAGTCTCACTGCACCAGGGAGTTGAGGTCTGTAAGGTTCTGTGTCCCAGAGGGATGAAGTAGAAGCAGAGAGGCAGAGACAAGCAGCTGCGTGGTATCAGGCCACGTCAGGAGGGGTCTGGGAAGCTGATGGTTACACTGGTGAACTTTGAAAAGAGCCTTGCTCATCAGAACTCTGAATTTTATCCTTGTGTTGAAAACATTAGCAATCGTCAATCTGTAGCCTTACATTTGAGAATTAAAGTCACAACTGTCCTTCAACAGTTTTGAGTAAAGTGAACAAAGTACGTTATAGCAAAGTAAAATATATGTTACCAGGTTTTAAAAATTATCCATTAATGTGTATTTCTCCTATCATAACTATAAAACTTCCTGTGTCATAGCATTTCTCTTACTTGGAAAAAAGCACTCGTGGCTTCATCAAGAAAGTTCTAATTAAAATTGTTAATTGAAATGAGGTAGAACTTTGTTCTGGAAAGTTTAAAGTAATAAGAAAGCCTCATAGCATTTTATTAAAGACTTAATTGTTTTATTGATATGCCATAGAAACTAGAATATAAGAAACCAAGTGTTAGTATATGGTTCAGAATTTTTCCAAAAGTAGTTTTAAATTTAACTCTGTAAAATTGAAGTAGTATATATCACTTTACACCCAACGCCTAAGAAAGTGAGACTCTTTTGCTTTTAAAAATAGGAAAGTCTCAAAATTAGTTTTAGCCATAGTAACATTTAAATCTTAGTTAACTGAAACCTAAGAAGCTAGATCCTTCGGTGCTAGATAGTATCGTCCCTTTGAGAGTCATATGAAAACAAAAACATTCTAATGTTAGGGATTTGTCCGGTAGAGAAATTGTGAGACAATTTTGAGAATTTTTGAGGAAATTTTTTCTAGTGAAATTTGTTCGAATACCCATCTTCTCTACACCCAGAACCTCGAGCACTGCTCAGATGTATGGCTCAAAGGCTTGCCAATTTTTTTTCATTTAAAGTTGAGAGAGAGAGAGAGAGAAAGCAGAAAATGATCTATTAACCGAGAATCTTTCATTCAAAGTAAAAAACATCTAAACAGATTATTTATTGGGTAAATCTTAAGTTAGAAAATTAAATTCACTATATTACTTCTTTCCCTGAATATTTTGTCTAATCAATGTTTTACCAGATATTGCTTCCAAAAATTGTGCTTTTATGATGGCTGCAATCTACTTTAATATTAAGCAAATCAAATATACTTTTTTATGTTTAACAGTAGGACTACTATCTTAAAAAATTGAAAATTATTTTATCATCATACCTGTTGAGTTTGCTTTAGTTTTCAGGGGTTGATGAATTTGCAAATCCAGTAAGTGAATCAGAAATTCCTAAATTCTTTAACCGAGTCTCTTAAAAATCCACAGTAACTGTGTGTCCAGACAGGGCTGTCCTTTGAATTACTGTAGCAATTTAAGCAAATATAATCTGCTTGGAAAACACTTGGGTTGAATTAAAATTATGTATTTCTTTTCATTATCCAAAGCTTTGTAGATTCAAATTAAGATGCTTGTGTTCTTGGTCAGATTTATGTGGCTGGCTTCTTTCTTTTCCCCTTAATTTTGGTTTGAGGTGTGGCAAGAATTTCCTCTAATATGAAAGGCAAACAGAACTAAATGAAACAGCATGTACTGATTACTGTTTTTATTTTCATTTTCGTGCCAAAGAATTCTTCAAATTAAGGTCCACTGTAACATGGAGCTCAGTGTCCCAGCAATTTAAGGTGGAACTGAGTCATCTTGAGACAGCGGTTGTCTGGTACCTTGTGTTCACATCAGTGTTTCCCTTTGTTAAGACAAGGAACCAGCATTAGAAGCAGCTAGCATTTCATACCTAGTTTATTTTTTAAATGGAATAGATTGTCATTGCTGACACAGATTACATATATAACTTTTGCATACAAAGAATTACACCTTTTTTCCTATCACTATCCTCTTTCTCACCTTCCTCCCAAATATACCCACTAGAATGCCTTCGAATAATCTTTGAGATAAAAACAACACTTGTTTGCTCAGGTGCCAATCTTTAAAAACAAAAAGAAAAATTAGTCTCTTCGTTGTAGAATTCCGTGTCTTGCACTCAGAAGGTGAATCTCTGATTTGCTTGTTTTTAAAAGTACACCAAAAACTTTTATACTATCAAATAAGGTGGAATGAGTAACTTCTGCTGACAACTACTATTGCCTTTATTTTGCAGGTGTGGAAAATTTCCTCATTTCTCTGCTGTCTCTCCTGAAGAGTAGCAGCTAACTGCTTAAATGCTGTATTTTTATACTAATGTTTTCATATTTTAAACAGAGAGTTAGTTTATATCTCTTGGCAGTGAACTTTGAGTTCATTCTTTGCGAGAGTCTTTCAAGCTTGTGCAAACTAATAAGGTAAAGTGAATCCTGGAGTTTTGTTTTTGTTTCCTCAAAATAGTGTTTCCCATTAGGTTTTTACAAAGAATTCACAAGATTTATTTTGTTATACTTTAGATTTTTTAAAAGTATACAGTATTTCAAGTGATGCTTTGGCAGTATCGTAAAAATCTCATCTAGTATTTGAGACACTGGTATGTAAAACGTGGCAGAGCATATTTGGGCCAAGATTTCATCTTGTTACTGATCTTTTTCATATGTTTTCTATTAGTCTTTGTTCTTAAACCTCAGGCTTGCGCACTAAGGAAAGAGAGCAAATCTGTGTACTTTTTTAAAAAATTATTTTACATGCCCTCACAGTTCTTTTGCAAGAATGGTTTAAAATCAACAGCTTAATTTTTATATAATTCCTCACTTAACTCTGTGATTTGAACTTAGGATAGTGATTATGTTGTTCATGCTCCTAACAAATGTGAAAAGAACATTTATCAATAGATAGCTAGAACCACAGAATCAGAAGTGTCTAGGAATTTATGTGAGGTGTCCAGGATGTTTAGGTGGCGAGGATGGAAGTGGGAGAGGGTGGTTTCAGTCAGGCCTTGGAGGGAAAGTAGAAAATGGAAGTGATTGTGATGGGTCACTGTCTCAGTTGGGTAGTAACAATTGTAGCAATTGGGGAGAGAAGTTAATTAAATTGGTAAAACGTCTAAATATACTGTATGATTATAATTTGATTGAAGTAGATACAGTATCTCAAAGCTGAATAATGTAGTGCTGGCTAGGAAAGATCTGACTTAGACCTGCTTAATTATGGTAATAAGCATGAATGTTTTCATTCATTTATTCATTCAGCTAAAATTTATTGAGCACCTACTTTGATCTGGGCAGTTTTAGATGCTGGGGACTCAGCAGTCCAAGTCCCTGTTGTCATGGGGGAGGAAAACAGAGAGTAAACATGTATCGAGTGCTGCAGAATGTTACATGTCAAGGGATACAAATGAATGAGCACTTCTGACTCCACTGTGAGGTGTGCTGGACAAGGCGGTCATGCGACTGTGGCCGGTGGGGAGCCAGGTGTCTCAATGGTGGACGGAAGTTACAGGTGAGCAAGGGGAGGCAGAGGGATCGATCCATGTGGGGAGAGGTCAGACTGGAGACGTCAGTGTGAACTCACGCTGAGCTTAGCATACACACAGGTGGCTGCATCTGAACTGTTCATAGATGTGTGTGTAAATTCGTGCCAGTGTACACACACCTGTCTTCTGGCTCTGTCAGCCAAGAGGGCCTAGCAGCAGTGACACTTCAGCAGCAATGAGCACACCCAGCACCCATGTCTTGGCTTCTAACACCTTTCTCCGATAAGGGAACCGGGGCTCCTTGGAGAAACAGCTGATTCCAGGGACAGGAAACACACAAGATGAGCCTGGAGCGTCTTGTAGCGCTGGCAAGTAAGGAGGTGCTCAAAATGAAAGGGAGGGAGGGAAATGTCTATACCTTCTGCTCAATTTTGCCATGAACCTAAAACTGCTCTCAAAAAATCTATCAATAAAAGTTTTTAAAAAGGAAAGTTACTATTTTTTTTTAAGATTTTATTTTTCCTTTTTCTCCCCAAAGCCCCCTGCTACATAGTTGTGTATTTTTAGTTGTGGGTCCTTCTAGTTGTGGCATGTGGGATGCTGCCTCAGCATGGCCTGATGAGCGGTGCCATGTCCACACCTAGGATTTGAACCGGCGAAACCCTGGGCCGCCAAAGTGGAGTGCACCAACTTAACCACTCGACCACGGGGCTGGCCTCAAAAGTTACTATTTTATATAGTTTAGCAAAGACCTGAATATAGTGAGGGCACAAGCCAAGTTGGTGTCAGAGGGACAAAAGTCAGCACAGCTGGGGTGGAATGATGTAGGAGGAAGGGTAGGGGTATCCTCATAGAGGCAGCCAGGGCCAGCATCAAGATGAGCATATGCTTCTGACGTGCTTGGAAGTCTCAGCCTCCCAGCGTTCTAAATCAATCGTGTTTACAAGGCCAATATGACACTTAACTGATGAGCTGCTTCCCCCAGAAAGACCATTTAGGCAGCCGTACAGAAATAATCCAAACACTAGATGTCACATTTGCCCCACAGACATGGTTCGTCTTTGTGCATCTGCCCCTACAGGGTTGTGAGGAGTTCCTGACCCACCCTCACTAGCTTCCATTTCCCTCTCTTTCACTTTTCCCATAAATGGTGCCCCCATCCCAACCTCACTCACTCTCTTATGTAAGCCAGAAGTTTGGGAGTCCTCTAAATCAGTGCATCCCAAAATGTGGTGGGAGGTCCATCAGTGTCTGAATTAACCAGGGCTACTGGTTTAAAATTCAGGTTCCAGCATCTCTGAGTGTGGGCCCAGGAACTTACATTTTTAACAAGTGTCTCAGTTGCCATGAAAAGTTGAGAACTCCTGATCTAAATTACCTTCCATCCCTCACTTTCACATTTGATCTAATATTGAGTTCTTTGTGTTCCAGCACCTAAATATCTTTTTAGTGTGTCTCCGTCTCTTGGTCTCCACTGTCGCTGTCTCCTTTCCAGTGAGGATGTCTCTCACTCATGTTTTCAGTAGTGTCTTGACTGGTCTCCCTGTGTTCACATATCTCCTTCTCCAATCCATTTTTCGTCTTGTTCTGTATAAAAATAAATCTAACTGTACAATGCTTTAGCTTAAAATCCTCTGGTGTTGCTTCATATTTTAAAATAAATTCCAGATATGGCCTTCACGTTTGGTAAAGCTCTGACGGCCTACCTCTTTCCCTTTCTTGGACCAATTGACTGTGTTTCTGGGCTGTACACACTGGCCTTCTTTCTGGAGTAGCTGCCCTGCTTCTTCCCCACTCAGGCCTTGGACATGCTTTTCCCTCTGCTCAGAATGCTGAACCTTCCCACCCCTCAAGCCAGCTAACTCCTGCGTATCCTTCAGATACCAGCTGATCCCAGTTTTAATAAATTATAAATGTAATTATTTATCTGCTTTCTCCTTTCTAACTAGCTAGACTCTCTTATGGGCTGCCACCCAAATTGTTCACAGTGGATGCTCAGTACATATTATTTGAATGAATGAGTAAATGAATAAACAGTATTTTTTGAGGTTCTCCTTTTCTATTTTCTGAATGTCTTTCTAACTTCTTGCCTTTTGGAGGAAAGATGCTCCTGGAGAGCTGCCCCATACCAACCCAGAGATTAGTCCTCCTGCCTGAAATGCCACTGTTACCACACGCTCGATGAGTTGCTTCTCACTCTTCCACTCTCCCCAGTGCTATCTGGGACTCCTACACCACCACCAGTGACTTTAATTGTTGTGGCCTTGAGTATCTGGTCAGGCTTGTTCTCCTTGGCACTCTTCTTTTTCGTAATCTGCCTGACTTCTCATTTGCTGCTGCTGCCTTGTTTGGTTTGACTTGATCTGCATATTTCTTTTTCATTAATATCTTCCAGCGTTAAGGTTGTCCGTTGGTTTTATGTGGTCAGTAATTTCTTTATTTCTGTTCTTCAGCTTACTAAGTCTTTATTTTTATGTGCGGTGGGCTCATTAATGATATATTCTATATATAGAAAGGATAAATATAATGAGTATCTGTAAGATACCAGGATTAATGAAACAAACGTGTTTATTCACCATCCGGCTTAAGAAAAAGGACATTATTAATGCCTTGGGAAACTTTCCCACTTGTTTCCCTCTCTCTTCCTTCCAAGGGAACCACTTTTTTGAATTATGTGTTTAATATTCTCTTGCAACCCATATATACTACATATGTATGGATCTGTAAACCATGTATTACTTAATTTTGTGCTTTTGACTTTTAGATAGATGATGTACTTTTCTTTTTTCACTCAACATTCACTACTTCACTGTTGTATACGATTCATACTATTGTATGAAAATACCAGCATTTATCTGTTTTCCTCTATGAAAAGATGTTTAAATTGTTGCCCTTTTTTGCCATTATGAATAATAATGCCATGAATATTCTTGAACATGTCTCTTGCGGGCATTTGCATAGTTTCATTAGGGCGTATACCTTGGGTTGGAATTGCTGGTCAGAGGGGATCCTCTCCTTCAGCTGCACAAGACGTCACATTATGTTCTCAGGTAGTTATTCCGATGTGCATTCTCACTGAGGGTGAGGAAGGCTGCACTTATTTCAGGTCTCACTAACACTTGCCGTTATTGAACTTTTCTCCAATTTGATAGGTAGATAATGGCATTCCTTGTGGTTTTAATTTCCATTTTCCTGATTACTAAAGAGGTTGAACATCTTTTTCACATGCTTTTCAGCCATTTGAGTTTCCTCTTTTGAGATATACATGTTAATATTTTTTGCTTATTTTCTTATTGTGTCATTTGTCTTTCTCTTACTAATTTTTAGCAGTTTTTTATGTATATTATGGACATCAATCTTATGTTGGTTATACATGTGACTGTGTCATCATTTTTCGTTGATTCTTTTGGGGTTTTCAGGCACATATGAATTATATGCAAATGATCATTTTACCTTGCTTCTAATTGTTTTTGAGGGGATAGCTCTTTATTTCAAAAAGACATTTTCCAAATCTAGTATCCTGACAGTTGGACTGTTGATTTATGTTTTTCCCAGTTAGCTCCCAAATAAACTGCATGAGATAAAAGTACATTTCCAATCAATAGGCTGCATGATAACAAAACTAGCAGACATCATAGAAACCTCATCAAAAAAAGAGGTACATAGAGAAGAATTTTAAAAAGACCAGCACACTACCTATTGCAGTTGGCAGAGAGAGTAAGGGCGCACTCAGAGGCACATGGAGCGGCCAGGACTCTCCACTCTCACAGAGCAAAGTTCCAAGATAATATATACAACTAAAAAGTAGTTGTCTACATGATCCATTCAACATTTCTTTTGCACCAACTGGGCTAAGTCCAAAGCAATAACATTTTCAGACCCAGGAAAGGGTGATAAGATACATTTCCCTTGGCCAAATTAGTGGGGAAATACTGTTTTTTGTTAAGGGAGGAGAATGGGCTATATGGATCCAAGAAGTAGAATTGCTATTACTTAGGTTTATTCAGGTTAATAGTTATTAAAAAAATTTATAAAAAGAAATTTTGGGGAGAAGCTTGTACTACTGGAGGTGAAAGTTCTGGGGTGAGTATGTCTGATTGGTGGAGTGGGAAAATGATTGGATGTTTGCTGGGGGAAGTGGGAGCATAGACCAGGAAGGGGCATGAAAGAGCCTTATGGGATGATAGAAATCTTTTATATCTTGATGTTGATCTGCTTTGAACAAATGGTGCTAAGACAAGTGGATATCCACATTATACCACATGCAAAAACTAACTCAAAATGGAACAAAGACCTAAGTGTAAGAGCTAAAACTATTAAATTTTAGAAGGAAATATAGGTGTCAGTCTTTATGACCTTGGATTAAGCAACAGTTTCTTAGATGTGGCACAAGAAAGAAAAGAAAAAGGAAATAAATGGGGTATCATCAAAATTTAAATTTTTTTGTCTGTGCCAAAGGATACCATCAACAAGTGAATAAACAACCCACAGAATGGCAGAAAAATTTTGAAAATCATATATGTGATAAAGGACTTGTGTCTAGAAGAGATAAAGAACTCATACAACTCAATAATAATAATAACCACCACCACCAATTTAAAAATGGGTGAAGGATCTGAATGGACATTTCACTAAAGAAGATAACAAATGGTCAGTAAGCATGAAAAGATGCTCAGCATCGCTAGTCATAAGGGAAATGCAAATCAAAACCACAGTGAAGTATCACATTCAATAAGATGGTTGCAATCAAAAAGATGGACAATAACAAGTATTGGTGAAGATGTGGCGAAATAGAAATCCACTTCTATTGCTGAAGGGAATATAAAATGTTATAGCTACTTTGGAAAACAGTCTACAGTTTCTCAAAAAATTAAACATAAAGTTGCCGTTTGACTCACCAATTCTACTTTTAAGAATATACCCAAGAAAAGTGAAGACATATGTCCACACAAAAACTTGTACACAAATATTTATACCAGCATTATTCATAATAGCCAAGAAGTGGAAACAAGTTATATGTCCATCAACAGATGAATGGATAAATAAATGTGGTCCATCCATACAATGGAATATCACATGGCAACGAAAAGGAATGAAGCACTGATAGATACTACAACATGAATGAACCTTGAAAACGTTATTCTAAGTGGAAGAAGCCAGTCACAAAAGACCACATATTGTATGATTCCATCTATATGAGATATCCAGGATAGGCAAATTCATAGAGACAGAAAATGGATTTGTGGTTACCTAGGACGAGCAGTAAATAGGGAGTAACTTTTGATGGGTACAGGATTTCTTTTGGGAGTGATGAAATTGATTGTAGTGATGATTGCTAACCCTGAATATACTAAAAGTCATTGAACTATATCCTTTAAATGGGTAAATTCTACAGCATGTGAATTATATCTCAATAAAGCTGTTCTTAAAAATAATAGTGATGGAGAGGCCGGCCCGGTGGTGCAGCGGTTAAGTGCGCACGTTCCACCTTGGCGGCCTGGGGTTCACCGGTTTGGATCCCGGGTGCAGACATGGCACCGTTTGGCAAGCCATGCTGTGGTAGGCGTCCCACATATAAAGTAGAGGAAGATGGGCATGGATGTTAGCTGAGGGCCAGCCTTCCTCGGCAGAAAGAGGGGGATTGGCAGCAGTTAGCTCAGGGCTAATCTTCCTCAAAAAAAATAATAGTAGCAATGGAAATATAAATGAATATAATTGACTATGAATTGATTATTTTTGAAACTGAGTGAGAAGTACATGAATGTTCATTATATTGTTTTGTCTACTTTTGCTTCTATTGTAAATTTTCCCTAATGAAAAGGAAGTCTTCAGTGCTCAAACTGCAAGTCTTAATGTCAGGGCTCCATACGACTGATTGTGCCCTGTGTGTAAAGCCAAGAATGGCATGTGCTTTTGTCCCTTGGCCTGATTTGTCCCTGTGTTTTTGCCCCTTCAAGCCTCTGTAACCTCTTCCCCTGACTGGAAGGATTTGTTTTAAAGCAGCTCTCTTCATTTCCATGTTTCCCCAAGGGAGAGCTACTACTGCGAGGAATGCTTATCTTGTTACAGCGCTGGTCAGAGCTTATGGGGTTGGAGGATCTGTTTCAGGGCTCCCCAGAGCCTTGAGAGAAACTGTGATAAATCCCTTCAATGACAGCATGCATTGGGAGAAAATGCCACCTGCCAGTATCTCTGAGCAACAGAGCACACAGTACATCTGCATACAGTGCGTGTAGTCTGCGGGAGAGCTGGGAGGGAGGGTGGGCTGCTAGGCTGAAAGAAGGTATGTAGGATTAAGACACATCCTGTTCTTCAGATGAGAATAGAAGTTTTTTCCTTCCCTTTGCTAATAATCACCCTTCACTGAGTTAATTCAGAAACATGGATTGAGCCAAGGCAGTGGGCTAGCCTTTGGTGAGGGGGAGAAAGAGAGGATACAGAGATGACTAAACACAGTGCTTACATCCAAGATGACGCCAATCCTTTGGAGAATGTGAAGAAAAGACCATGTATAAATAGCTATGACAAGTTAGATTGTGATAAGTGCAAAGGAAAAGCACAGTCAAAATACTGGGAAGATTCAGGACAGAGAACAAGAAGCCACATCTGTTTATGGGAGAATCAGGAAGATGAGCTGGGATGGGTGACTTTTTTTCTTTTGAAGGTTGGCACCTGAGCTAATATCTGTTTCCAATCTTCTTTTTCTTTCTTCTTCTTCTCCCCAAAGCTCCCCCAGTACATAGTTGTGTATTCTAGTTGTAGATCCTTCTGGTTGTGTTATGTGGGATGCGGCCTCAGCCTGGCCTGACAAGCGGTGCCATGTCCACACCCAGGATCTGAACCAGCAAAACCCTGGGCCTCCGAAGCGGAGTGTACGGACTTAACCACTTGGCCACTGGGCCAGCCCCCTGGGTGACTTTTGACATGGATGTTTGAGACTGGGTAAGATTTTGAGAGATGTAAAGGGTGGTGTGAACAAACACAGAGAAGCCAGAAAATACAAATCATGTTTGAGAAACAGCAAGTAATCTTGAGCTGGAGTAAGCATGAAATAAGGAGTTCAAATATCATTGAGTGTAATCATAGACAGTCTTGAAAGCTAAGTTAAAAAGTTTTTGTAATTCAATAATCAGTGGAAACTGTTGGAGGCTTTTGATGAAGGGGCTGACATAATCAATCCGGACGGCATGCAGTTCTGTTTGGTTGGTCATGTTAGAGTTGGATTTGGCAAAATGAGGCCAGGAACTGATTTTGATACTCTAACTAGAAAATGAAGTGATTGTGATAGACCGAGTTGGAATAAAAAGGAAGGAATGGATGCAGGCCATGTCGCAGGAGGGGCAGGACTTGGCACCAGGTGGCCATGGGGGTGCTAGAGGGTCAGGAATAAACAGCACTGCTCAAGTTCAGAACCAGAGCAACCAAGGGAAAGAAAAGGTCAAGAGGGGTAGTGTGGGTTTGAAGGAAATTGTTTCTGATGTCGACTTTGTGTTTATGGCTCCAAATGTTTGGGTTCACCTTTGAGAGTTTGGTACTCGGGGCGAGGTCCATGTTTGAGGGTGAATTTCAAAGGCCTCACATTAGAGGTTAAGCTGAATGCTTAGAAATGGACGAGGGGCGAAGAGGAGAGGCCGAAAAAATATTGTGGCATCCTTGCCAGTAAAGAGCAACCGGCAGCGTGGTGTGTGGAAGCCAGGTCAGCACAGACTCTCCAGAGGAAGCACCGCACATGGTTTTCTAAGGATGATCACTGACTGAAGATGTGTGTGATCGTGGTTGGAAGCATAGTGCTGGGATCAAATCCTGGATCCACTACAAGTTATTGAATCTTTGGCCCCAGTTCCCACATCTAAATGCAGGTATAAGTACAGTACCTGCCAGCTACGTTTTTGCAAGGATTAAATGAATAAATGCAAGTGAGGTATTTGGAAGAATGTCTGAAAACGTCCTTTAAGTGCCAGCTGTTACTGTTTAATATCATTCATACAATAAGATTTTGGAAAAATAGACTCAAGAGAATTGTTGAGTCAATTGCAATAGGATAAGGGCCCTGTGAGTAGAGAGGTAATTAAGACTGAGGTAAGACAGTTCTTTCTAAAAAAGATGGAATTATCAAAGAAAGAGAAGTAATGCAAAAGTTTGAGGAATAAAATGGATTTTTGTAAAAAAAAGTTTTGGTGACTTCAAGTGATTTTCTAGAAGTATTATGTTTGTTTCATGTATTCAGTGATCTTTTTTGTTTTTTTGGTGAGGAAGATTGGCCCTGAGCTAACGTCTGTGCGAGTCCTTCTCTATTTTGTATGTGGGACACCACCACAGCGTGGCTTGATGAGTAGTGTATAGGTCCGCACCTGGGATCCGATCCCGTGAACCCTAGGCCACTGAAGCAGAGCACATGAATTTAACCACTAAGCCACTGGGCCGGCCCCTAGTAATCATTTTTTATTGTAGTGTCTTGGAGGAAATACAGATACATGGTCTTTGAGATTATTTTCTACATTGAAGTCCTTAATAAGCCCAATAAGTTGTGGTAATTCATTTGTTTCCAATCTTCAATGGATTTCAAGTGAGTAATATTTTATATTTACCATAAAATGGGTTTGTGGCAGAAAACTTCAGTACAGTTTTGGTTGTTTATGATTTTTATTAGTGATTTGTTTTTGCAAACTTATAACCAAAAATGGTTAACAGCTGTGGAGTGAAAAACACAAACATTAACTACAGGAAATTAGTTGCAGTGGTTTTAGGAATCATTTCCAGTATTTTAAAATTTTTGCTCTATCTTCACTGTTTAGAAAAAGATTAGCTTCGCTACCTTAAGCTCCACTACTCACATCAGAGACTACTGTTTACGTGATTCTAACCTTAGCATTAATCTTATTAATTTAATTATTACTTTCAAGAACTGCACTCTTACAATTTCAGTAAACATTTGACTTTTACCTATGTTCTTAATAAGTACCATGATATCTACAATCTTATTTCTATGATATATTGTAGAAAAATGTATTTTATTTATTAAAATTTTGGAACTCTAATATTTTAATTTTAGAATTATTATTATAATATATTCTTTTATTTTAAGGACTTCATAATCGTTAGTTTTTTTCATCAGTCAGTAATTGTCCAGTATAATAGTTACTTGTGTTTTATGAATCTTTATGGTTACGAAGCACTTTCATATACATTTTTATCACTTGATCCTCATAGCAACCTAATTGATCAGTGTTCTCACCCCTACCCTTTATAAAAGATGAGACAAAGAGATTATGGTTTGCCCAAGACTGTAAATGGAACTGGATTTCTGCTTATGTTCTTCTATCTCAAAGCTCTGCATCCCTGGGCTCTTTCTGTTATATCACTGCTGCTGTTAACCTTTGTTATTTTAATCACACTTTGATCTTGCCACTACAGTTTTACCAGACAGAAATAGCTGTTTTGTTCCAGGCTTCCAAACTTGTGTCAGAATTTAGAAATTAAGTAAGTTTCCTATAAAACAATTGTTCTCAGCCATCAGCGATTCCCGCCCCCCCCCCCCCCCCCCCACCCCAGTCTAGCCCCTGGCATTGACACTCTCGGTGTCTGGAGAAATTATTGATTGTTGCACTGTGGGGGAGGATGCAGGTGCTACTGGTGTCTAGTGGATAGAGACTGGGGAGCTGCCAGGCATTCTGCAAAATACAGGACAGCCTCCACCCCACCCCCTCACAGAGAATGGTCCAGCACAAAGTGTCAGCTGTTCCAGAGGTGGGGAATTTCACTAAGAAGAACAGTTTACCCCTTCGTGACCTGGATATCTAAACCCTCCACCCCTCCTTATATATCTGTAATATTTTCTGCTCCCCTCAAAATTGTTTAAAATCTAGTTTTTGAAGTAGTTTAACATAAAGGTGATTACCTTTTATAACACAGGCATAATTTGGAGTATTTCAGTACTGTTGTTAAGAATAAGTATTATTACCGTGCTAAAATAAAAATGTTATATATAGATTTGAGTTTTTGGAAAAATAGTTTATGATCCTGAGTGGGAGAAGAAAAATTAAAGCAAAGCATAAGTATTTTATTTCAAACCAGTATTTTAATGTTTTCCTTATGTTGAATGTCAATAAAAAGTACATAACAGCTTTTAGTTTCTGTGTTTTACTTAATGTTCTGCCTATTCAGTTATACCAGGTTTGTTTTTCAGAGTTATTCAGTCTGTGCATATTTGAGGAGACAATTTGCTGTAAAATTAATACTGTCCAGGCTCTTCCAACCAAGGTCTTACAAAGGGACATCTCGAAAATATTCCTTAGCGTTGAGGTGACCATGTTACATAACCTAACAATTGACATACTGTTAAAAGCTTATGATAACTGTGATCATAAAAAATGTGAGTTCCAAATTTTATATAAACACTCACTGCACATTTTTATAGAGGTTTTATAATCAGATAATAATAATTGAAGAAGAAAAGCATGTACTCTAGCTCAAAAACCAGCTGTTATGAATAGCATCTGTCGAGTTGGTAATAACACTTGCCGAAGGCTTTTATAAGGAGTTAGTTTTAAACATAAAGAGAGTAAGGCTGTAAGACACGAATAAGATTATATCAAACCATATTTCGACATGATTAGAAATGTTACAGTACTACCCGAGTTATTAAAGAAAGAATAAGAATAGTATAATGTACTCTTCATATAACTGTCATTGTCAATTTTGTTTTTCTAACAGCAAATGAAAGAGCACAAATTTCCTAAGTCAAGCATTCCATTTACAGTACAGTTCTTTTTAAAATGCACTTGATAACAAAGTGTTAAATACTGAATATCTTATTTTTTGTTACTGAAAAAGAATATTCAAGCATAGATTTATGCAAAATCATTTGTATGCAAAAGGAAACTGCAGTAGATGCTTCTTTTACTTCTGGTGTATCAATAGTTTTGCAAAATTCTTTTGAAATTTTTTGTCATAAAGTAAGTCATGGATTTAACACGTGGGAATAGAGTTTTGCTTATGTGCATAATACCACCATTATTAATAGAGTTCAAGTATTCCAAATGTAACCATTTTTAAATTTTATATTAAATGGATATTACTAGTTACTAATTATTACTTTCTGAAGTTCCCAAGCTGAACGCTCATTCTGCTCAAAACACAACGAAATGTTGCAGGTTGTACTTCCCAATACTTCACCGGGTTGTTGAATAGACTGATTGCACTATATAAAGATTTCTTCATCTTTGGCACTGTTGGACAGAAGTCATTCACTCCCACTTTTGTAATTGAATTAGAATGAAGGAAGATTATCTGTTGTAGGAAAAAAAGAATGGATTAAAAATACACAGTAAATGTAAAAAGAAAGTGTTCTGTTTATAGTCAGCATTTGCTCATGAATTTTATTTTGCACTGATTTGAATGTATTTCACTTAAAATATATGTACTTGTTTGTGCCTGTTAAATACTTACAATGATGCAGGCTTATGTGTTAGTACACAAAAATTCTGTGTGTGTGAAGGGTGGCCTGGGACTTATGTCCAGGCCCAGAGCAGGCTGCCTGGTCTCCTTCCCTACATATATGTCTATATGGGGGAGGGGGGGTGTATATGAGTATTTCAGGGCCATATTTATCATAATGTGTTTTAAAGGTATTAGAAATGAGCGCAAGAAGGAAATTTAATGCTCCGAGAATTGGGCTTGCAGTGTGAATGTGAAGAACTGTTAGCTAGCATTTTCTGTGGTCGGGAAAGAAGTGTGGAGCTGCTTTTCTGTAAGTTGTTTTATAGAAACATAGGACTGTCAACATCTTCAGTACATCTGTAATACAGCATCAATGGGTGAATCTTTATTTGCACCAGTGGACAAAATACAATTTTATAGGCTGCATACATGTCTTTCTAAATTACATTATTACTCAGAAAGATGGACAGTAAAGGAGCTTTCCTTCATTCCCTTTAACAAGCCCTTGAAATTCCTTCTTTGGTCTTTTTTGGCAAGTGAGATTACTGGAAAGTAAAAAGTCTGCTTAACTGGTGGGATTTTGGCATATAAAAATGTAGAAGCTAGGGTCAGCCTTATGGCCTAGTGCTTAAGTTCAGCACACTCTGCTTCAGTGGCCCAGGTTCAGTTCCTGGGTGCAGACCTACAGCACTCAATGGCAGCTATGCTATGGCAGCGGCCCACATACAGCATAGAGGAAGACTGGCCCAGATGTTAGCTCAGCGGCAATCTTTCTCAAGCAAAAAGAGGAAGATTGGCAACAGCTGTTAGCTCAGGGCAAATCTTCCTCAGGGAAGGAAAAAAAAAAAGGAGCCTTTTGCTGTAAAAGCTAAGATATTGGTTCTGGCTGTTGTTACCTCTAGATCCTGCCTTGATGTCTTGGTGAGATTGATCGGAGCTGGTCGTGAGAACTCCAGGCATTGCAAAAGCCTTAAGTTTGGTGTTGGAGTCCCCTCTGCCCTCTAATAGTCTTGGGGATTTTGTGACAAGTGCTGGATATGGTTTCTGTGTGTTTCCAGGCAGTTCACTGTCAGTGCAAGATGTGGCTTACCATGACACTGACCTTACTGGGGATGAAAAACAGTGCTAGACGTGGATGTGTTTGCTTTGTGGACATTCGCTGAATTGTACCCTTATGACTGGTGTTCTCTCTTTGTGTTATAATTTAATTCATTTAAAAAATGCTAGCAAGAGTGTGGGCAGGTTTAAGAGTGCCCAGAAGCTGGGATTGGAGCTGTGGAGTAAGGTACACAAAAGTGGGACAGCCTGAGAGAGGGAAGACCAGCCACACTCACATGTTAAATAGACATTTAAATATGCAGTTGGAAAGTCTAAGGGAAGTTGATACCTGGAGATGAACACCTGCCTATAGCACCTCCATTTCCATGGCTTCTGTCTCAAAGGAAGGCGGTGAACAAAACTTATTTAAAGAGACGTTGGAAAGAAATCTAGAAGGGGCAAGTGGCTCAAGGCCCAGTTTTGTTCTCATTGTGTTTTTGCTGCTTGGAAGATGAGGTGGTTGTATGTCAAGGAAAGCACATGAGAATAATGGACTGTGGTGAAACAGGATTAAGTAGAGATTCTTAATTTGAGGGCCATAGATGAGAACCTCCTGAAATTATATGCAAAATACTGTCTTTGTTTTTGTTCTGGGGAGGATCGAAAGCTTTATCAGGTTTCCCAAGGGTTCTGTGGCCCCTCCCAGATGGTCAAGAGTTACCAGATAGAAGGAAAAGGTTTCTAACAATGAAGAACAGGAAATGTGAACCCATGATGTACCAAATACTGACTTTTGATTATATCTTCTGGCCTAAATTTTTAAAAAAAGCATACTCACTTCTAATCTAGCACCACGTTGATAGTGAAAATATCTGGGGCCTCGTCCACACGCTCTGCCTGTGTAAAATGTTTCCAGAATGAGAGGATGTATGATCCTCCTTGGTCTCCTACTGACCAGTCCTGCCTTTACATATCCACTGCCACCCCAGAAACCTAAAATCAGTACCTTTGCCACAGTGGGCTTAGCAGTTTCAGTAGAAGAGGAGGATGGAAATGAGTAGCTGAGCGTTTTAGGTGACGTCTGTGTAGAAACCGTTCTCCTAACACTCTCCTGCTGCTTATAAAATTCCAGCAACCTGGGGGGTTGTCATCTGTGACTCACCCTAAAAACAAAGAAAAGCACTAATATCTACAAAACACAAGTAGAATATTTTACCTGGAGGTATTTCAACTCCTGTAGTCCTGAAGGGATTTTTTTTAGTTTATTGTTTTCCAAGTGTATTTCTCGTATGCGTGGTATGTTAGCAAGACTTCCATTTTCGATATCTGTGATTCTGTTGTTTCCTAGGCCCAGCCTAAAAACGATATAAAATGCATCAACTCTTAAGCAGATGGTGTGATACAGTTAGCTGAAAACACCACAGCCGAGTTAGGAATATAAACCTGTCCTATTTGTATACATGTTCAGAGAAAGGTATTTCATGGATTTATTTAATAACCTTTTCCAGTATATAATAGCCCTGTCCTCCAGCATCAGAAGATTCTTTAATCTAACCTATCGACAACAAAGGGGTATTTGAAAAGCATCCTTTTCCTCACTCCATACGGTTTCTCTCTCCCATTCCAGAGACAGTAGCAACTGTGATCATCTTAACTTGGTCCCTGCACACGTTCTCCAAGAAGTTCCACTGATAACTTTTCAGAGGGACTACCACCTCTCAGTTAGGCTTTTGGAGAGTTTTACCTTTGCAGATCTTTATATCGTTTAAAATCCTCGAGTTCCACAGTGGAAATTTTATTATAATCTAAATGAAGCTCCAATAAAGTTGATGGTAGTTCTGATGATAAGAAAAGAAATGTGTGTTAGATCAGGTAAGACCAAGCCCCACTGATTACTTATTTACCTTATTTACTTTTAAGTTTCACATTATAGATTTAGGCAGTTTTTTAGGGATCTGCTTTTTTTTTTTTTTTACCTTTGTATTATGGAAAATTTCAAACATAGACAAAAATAGAAGCTAGTATTATGAACTACCATGCTGTTGCCCTGCTTCAACAGTTATCTCCATTTTTCCAATCTTGTTTCATCTACCCCATTAGTTATTACTGGCTTGCTTATTGATTTGATTTTATTTATTCACTTTTTTTTGCTGGGGTATTTAAAATCAAATTCCATATACAATGCCGTTTCACCTGTAAAGACTTCACTAGATGTATCTAACTCATACAGTCATCTTTTTTTCATAATCATCGTGTCAATATCACATTTAACAAGATTAGCAACAGTACTCTCATCTAACATTTATTTCCCTAATGATTTCACATATATTGTCTTATAGTTGATTTGTTCAAGTCAGGATCCACATAAAGTTTACAAAATAGATTTGGTTGTTATATCTCCTAAAATCTCTTCTTCTGTCGCATGCTGCCTCCTTTTCTCCCTCTTGTATTAGTTTGTTTCAGATACTGATTTGCGTGATATACTTATTTGTGGCTGGGGCTGGTGGCTTCCACGTGATGTCATTGATCCTGGTCCTCTCGTCCTGTAGTTAGATTTAGAGACCAGGTCAGATTCCGTAGACCACCCTTTCACTTGGTGGTTTTGGTGTTCATTGATGACTGCTACCCAGATCCGTTATTTCATTGATAATGGGAAAATGGTCATTTTCTTTCTGATTTTGTCATTCTTTATGCATTTATTAGGTGGAATTCTTCTCTATTTTTCTTTGTCAGTTATTTAGTTACTTTATAATACAGTTTTTACGGAAAAGGTAGCATGAATGCTTGGCTGTTTCAAGTAATGAATTGGTGCGATGCCCAGAGGTGACTACTGAATTTTTTTAAATATCATTATGAACACACGGGTTTTTACGCTATTTGGTATGTTTGATTCATTGCAGCATTTATTCTTTTCAGTTAGTAGTTTCTGTGTAAATTAAGAGAAGCATCTCCACTGTCACCTGGCACGTGGAGGGATCTCTGAATCTTTGTACCTTCTCTCCTCACCCCTATGTGTCCTGACTGCAGCCTTCCCCAGATTAACTGGAGCTGGAATGAGAGAGACTAGCCAGAAAACTGTCAGACCTCATTTTATTAGTCCTACAGATAAGGTATTTGTCAACCAAAGGTTCTACTTAGCAAGCTGGGGAAAACACTCTTATTTTCTAACTTTGTGAGACATTTCCTTCCTATGTTGGTGGTAAAGGCTAGTGAAGGTAATTGAAGTTTCCTTATGAATATTGGTACTCTTCCTGGCTAAATTTTATGTTGATTGAAGAACCTACTTTAAAAGTAAATAAAAGTCTCTAGAAAATACCAGAGTGTGCCAGCCTATTCTGGTCTGTGTTGTACCAAGTCAGAGAAGAGAGCAATCTCTGTTCACGTTGGGGACTTTGTAGAGCTTGAGGGCACTGTCCCGTCCCCTGGGGCATGGAGATGGTAGATAACCAAAGAGAAGAGTGCAGCCTCTGTAGGATGAATGAGCAAAGGCAAGGTAGGTGCTCGATGGTTGCCAGCAAATATTAGCATACTTTTGTACAGGTATTTCTGTTCCTGCCCTGTCTTCACACAAGTTTCTCCTCTCCTACATGCGATACTATTATGTAGTAGAGTTTTCCGAATGAATAGGAAGGAAAACATTTTTCACTCTCCTTATGTTAACTTATCAGGTCTGGTAAGGACCCGTTGGACCTCTACCTAACTCGTGCTGCCACAGGGGGTGGTGATGATTGAATTATAACATTTAGGCAGTCAGCCTTAACATTTTAGCAAATAAATTAGAAGAACAAAAACTTAACTGGAATGTCATAGCAATCTTGAAGGAGTCGTTATGTAAGTTGAGCGATTTGATTCCAATTTAAATTTCTAAAGGCATAAAATGTTTCTTTAGGCTTTGGAAGAATCTTGAGAACTTCATGAGAAATTAAACCTTCATTTTTAGGATATGCTTTGAAACGTGAAGAGAATTGCTCCCAGGATGTTCTGCAGTGTAGGAAGGCTGCTGATGTGATTGTGAAGAACATTGTCAGCTCAGGGGCGTGTCTCCTGCACATCCTCTCCCTTCTCCCTCTGTCTCCGCTGCACTGTCGTCCCCCCCCCCGCCCCCCGCCCCTCCCAATCAGCTTCCAGCGTGTGAAAGGGATTCTGTGTTTAACTTGTTAGGTGGAGTTTGTATTTTTGTTCTAAAGATGAGAAGGTAAATATAACATTTTAGGTTTCTTGTAGAAAACCAGCCGCCTCTTTGAAAGCTAAATTAAGATGGTTTTTTAATTGTGTAGTTCTGAATTAAACTGATTTTTCCTGTATAAAAAAATTCTTTCCACTTTTACTTTAGATGATTTTTCTCCTAAGTGGAAGCTCACCACTTGATTAATAATAGCAGATTTGCTGTGTCTTGTAAATTATCAATTTATGTTTGTTAATTTGGATCAGGTGAGTAGTAGAAAAGGCGTCATGGTGAAGTCACTGCTTTTACTGTGGATATTGAAAGACAGGTGTTTGAAAGGAAAATGTTATTAATCACAGGGGTTCTTTCTGGTGCAGGTAGTCATCTTAGCAGAGGGAGAGAGAGAGCCCTTGTCAGCTCGAGGAAAGCAAGACTTTGAGCATGGGTCCTGAGAAGGGCAGTCCTATCCAGTTAAATCAGACCAAGTGCTTGAAACACTAGAAACAAGGCCAGTAGCAAACTGAAGAAGTGCTTTACTGTGAGCACTAGCTTCAGGTCACATGAGAAAGAGCATGGTGCTCCTTCTGTTAAGGGTCATGTCATGCACGAGAGGGTGTTCACCTTGTGCCTGACACTGTTCTGAGACTTCTCTGTCCACTGGCCCATCAGTCTGCACAGCACTCCCATGAAGAAACGGTGCAGAGTGCACGCCCGTCCCTGCCAGAGCCCTGTATGCCCCAGGCCAGCCTCGCAGGCCCACTCAGAACCACAGCGGCTCGGCTTGGAGGCGGCTTCTGGCCCCATGCGTCTTCCTCTACTTTCTTTACAGACTTCTTAGAATGACGAGTATAGATGAGTTAATGTCAGAAAAGAGAAGGAAAATAAAAAGTTCATTGCTTCTTAATGTTTGTTCTTGCTGGGGAAAAAAAAGAATCTGGTTTCATACTGACAAAAAACAAAGCCCTACATATGGCTGTGGGTATGTGTGTGAGAAAACACTAAATTTCATGCTACACTCACCAGATATACTGTAAAAAGGATTCTGACTGCAGTGTGGTTTCAACAATGTATACAGTTTACATTACATTTAATGGTCATTTAAAGATAACAATTTAAAAAAATACTCTATCTTAAATAAATAAATGCAAACCTTTAGGAATTGAGGTCAGTTTTGCTTCGGCAATTCTAACATGGAACACTGTCACTCCTTCAAATGCCCCTGGTTCAATCCCATTATTATCAAGAGGGTTTGCACTCATCTCTGTGGGGGGAAATTACATAATTCAGCACACATATGTTGTATATGAAGGAAACTCATGACACAGAGATACACATCCCAAGAAAATTCTGAGAAATATGAGCTTCATTGTTCAGACATTCTTGACTCAGTATAACTCTTTCTGTGTCTGTCTACTCCCCTTTCTGTCAGCCTCAGAAAAACACTGCTTTGTATTACATACAGAACATGTCACTATTTTGTTTTCAGTTACTAAATCAGTAACTTATTATCGCTCTTTTCCAACCATGAACATGATCAAGGTTTCATTGTAGTAATACTATTACATCAGAAAAAAGATCATCCTTCATGTAATTCAAAATGTTTGTTTTCCAGTGTACATTTATTTGTCACCTAAACTTTTTAAATTATAAGTCAATTATAAATTATTTGATTAACAGAAATATAACTTTGAAGAAATGCCCCTAAGTGAGAGTCTTAGGCACTTGGTTGAGTTAAATAAGTGAATATATGAATGAGAACATTGGTTAGGAATTTTAAATGGATATTGTAAGGCAGATGGCATGGTTGTACCATGAGTGTTAGAAGTAAAATAGAGTGGAATTTAAAATATACAACAAAAAGTTCCTTAGCTCAGTAATCTTAAAGCAGATAATTAAAAGTTAGATGTACCTTCCAAATAATATCTGAAATAATTTTGTACATTATATTTGAGTAGAGTCATGTGTTGCTTAACGAGAGGGATACATTCTGAGAAATGTGTCTTTAGGCGATTTTGTGGTTATGCAAACATCACAGAGTGTACTTACACAACCCTGGATGGTAAAGCCTACTACGCTCCTCAGCTGTATGGTTCTGATCTTGTGGGGCCACTGTCGTATATGCCATCCATCGTTGACCAAAACGTCATTATGCGGCGCATGACTGTAGCTTATAGAATACATTAAAAATACTACCTTTATATAATGGATTTTACCAATTAGGGCAGTCAGAAAACAGATACCACACTAGGTAGAGGGGATTCCTGAGAGTGCAAGTGTGTGTATTACAAAAGGCATATTTCTTTAAGTACTATCAATTTTGTTTAATACTTTGATTTCTAAATGGCTTATCTAGTTAAAGATTATTAGATTCAAAAAAATTAATCTTGGAAATTAGCTGTCTTAAAAGTTAATAATAATGATACAAATCTGTACATCTGTATATTGCTTGTAATTTCAAATGTCCCTTCATTTGCAAAAACTTACCCAGAACGTGTAAAGCGTTCATTCCTTTGAATGTCTCCTTTTGTATTTTCTTAACTTTGTTATCATGAATTCTGAGTTCTGCTAATGATTTGGGAAGATTAAGTGGTATTTCACTTAGTTGATTGTGGGACAGATAGACCCGTCGCAACTTCTTTGTGGTTAGAAAGGCTTTTGGGTGAATCTTTGTTATCTTGTTGTTGTTCAGAATCAAAGCCTGGATAAAGCATAAAAAGTTACACCATATTAGGAAGTGGATTTGATGTACCAGCATTCTGCCATGATGAGTCAGTCTCGGAAACCAATGCAAATTATGTCATTCCTGTACTTGATTTAACCATGTGACCAATTCCTCACCCAATCTAAGCCAAAAAAAAAAAAGAAATTTACTACTGAGTTGGAACCATGCAAAGCATTAATGGCTGTTTCCTATCTTTGCTTTATTTCTGAGCGGGTGATGTGCTCACGTGGTAAAGTCTCCCTGCTCCCACTCCCCTTCATGCAGTGATGATGGTATTTATCTTATCTTAAAATTTCTTCACTCTTCAAAATTAAGTTTAGTGCACACCGAATACATCAAATGCATGATTTTAGCTACTTCTTAAACCTCACTTCTTTTATGTTTACTAATGTTCAACATTTTTCCCAGAATAGAAGCCTGTAGGAATAAACTCCTACAAAGTGCCCTCAGTATTCTGGCATATTTCAGTCACTCAGGAGACAGTAATGGGTCCCAAGGAATGATTCAACCCCTTCCCAGTTCCGTGTCTGTTTGTCAGTGCGACGTGGCAGCACCCTTCTGAGGAGTCAAGCCCAGAGAGTGAAGGAGCTCCCAGCAGCGTGGCTCTGCGTTCTCCACAGCCAGCCCCTGTGACATGTTGAGGGTGCTGACCGCAACCCCCTCAGTCTGCTGGGAGGTGGGAACTTCAGAACCCAAACGGGGAAAGTCCTGAGCAGCCAGGACTCGTCAGTCACCCTAGTAACTATTTTCGCTGCAAAATGGACATAGTTCAGCCCTTGTTTTACTGCCAGATTTTGCAGAAAGAATTTTCAGTGTTTCCAAAGGGTGATGGCAGGTGGCTTAGAAATCCCTTAGGACTTCTTATCCTTCTCTACTAATCCAGATCCTCTCATTCTTTCAGAGAGCAGCTCTGGATTCGTTCCTTTTATGAATTTTTCCCCCAGTCCCATTTTACAACTTCCTGCTGTTTCCAGACCGACTTAATATGCCTTCTGGTGTTATTAAGGTTATTGTTGTTACACAGAAGAAACACAAACAGTTCAGCAGTGTAACTCCCTTTAAGACTGTTTTCCTGGCCTTGGTGTAGGCCCTTGCTCCGCCTTTTCTACTCCCCCTTCAGACCTACCGCTCCTGTGAAACATTTCACCTGAGAAAGATTAAATAAGCAGGGGAAGAGTTGAGACTGCGTTGTGGTACCACCTGGTAAAATATAGTCCTTTCTGAATATATGATGCCATTGAAGACTTTGTTCTCTTTTCCTGTGGTTGTACAAAATATGGGGGAATTTAACAACTTGGCGCATCCTCACTCAACCTCGCGAGGTAAATTTAACAGAAATTATTTCTGTCCTTTCAGTGACAAGGAAGTGGGCACAGTGAAGAAAAGTGACTTGCCTTGTGCCTGCCTGCCCTCTGCCCTCCATGCTTTGTTCTTCGTGTCCGGTGCACTTCCTGTGGCTGCCACTGTCAGGAACCCCTGAGAGAGCCCAGCCATCCTGCATGGGGTTTTGTTTGCTTTTCTCTGGTTAAGACATGCCCTTGTCAGAGCATCATAAGAGGAAGGATAAGTAATACAAGACAGAGTCAGAATTTTCACATAGTGAGTCGCATCAAAGGTAACCCCAGTGGGCTGGTTAGCAGAGTGTCTCCAGTTAAACTGTACTTTCAGTCTGGGCTCGCACATGAAAATTCCAGAAGGGGCAGTCACAGAGCCCCAAACAATGTGGTTATGTGTCAGGACAGAGATGAGGAAAGTATAGCCTTTCAGAAGCAGGGCAGGGAGTCTTCATGAGGAACGTGGCTGTAATAATGGGCTGGAAGTGAACTGGGGGGGGCTGCGTGTGTGTGTGTAAATGATCCCATTGTTCTCCAATGCTGGACTGACCTTTGTGTGAGAACCAGAATGCCAAACAAACAGCTAAAACATACTGCAGAGAATTTATAGAATATCTAAAAAACATTTTGATTCTTGACAGGTACCATATAAGATGATATTATAATTAAATAAATCTTTCAAAATATACAACATGCCCACTATTTAAGTATAAAGTATGTGCTTTAAAAAATGCTTTACAGGGGCTGGCCCCGTGGCCGAGTGGTTAAGTTCACGTGCTCCGCTGCAGGTGGCCCAGTGTTTCGTTGGTTCGAATCCTGGGCGCAGACGTGGCACTGCTCATCAAACCACGCTGAGGCAGCGTCCCACATGC
This sequence comes from Equus quagga, assembly GCF_021613505.1. Lineage (NCBI taxonomy): Eukaryota > Metazoa > Chordata > Mammalia > Perissodactyla > Equidae > Equus > Equus quagga. Next base: position 1,179,234 of record NW_025799872.1, on the reverse strand, counting down.
CACAACTAGAAGGACCCACAACAAAGAATATACAGCTATGTCCTGGGGGGCTTTGGAGAGAAAAAGGAAAAAAATAAAATCTTAAAAAAAAAAAAAAAGAATTGAAAAAAAAAATGCTTTACATTAGTACACTGGACAGTCTTGGAAACTAGGCTGGTGGGAAAAGTAGTTAACAGTTGGGCACTGAGCTCCTTACATGCGTTCATTCATCTGGTCTAGTAACCACTTTGAATTCATACAATTGTTACACCCCTTTGACAGCCAAGGGAGGGCGGGCTCAGAGAGGCCACCACTTTCCCAATGCACGCTTCTCGGGGAGCCAAGATTGAGCCCAGGTCCGCCTGAGTGCAGAACACTTGCCCTCAGCACAATGCCTTATAAAAACTGACTGAAAGAAAATAGGCCTGAGAGAGCTCCTGACACCTTTTAGATTCTCACCTCCTGGTGAATAATGAGAGTACATGTAGACTGAGGCCCTGGAATACTCCTAAAAGGTAATAAAATAATGATATGACAAATTAGATTAAAAACTATTTCTGATTTTGATATTAAATATGACATTAATTGCTGTTCTTGTGGTTATATCGCTGAATATAGGTTGAAGAAGTGGTAGAAGCACTCATAGGCTCTATGACGAACTTCTGAGGGTAGAGAAAGAGTCTTGCCATTCTCCAAAAGTTTCTGTTGTCTGAGGTCAGTGAGGTAGGCTGGATGGATCCTTGATGGAATCCATTGTGCTATTTCTCATTGTTTTAATAAATTTATGCTCTTCCACGTGCTCTTTTTTTATATAGAAGCTATAGCATGTATGCAGCCTTAGCACACCTGAGCTGTCTACACAGTACATTTGAAAGGGAAAGGAGCAGTCAAGGCCCCACGAGTGACCTCCTGGCAGCAGAGGGAAGAGCATGACTTCACAGAGGCTGCTACCCCCAGGCACCACTCCTTGCCAGGCTGGCTTGGCACGAGGATTGAGTGATAGAGCCTAGGAAAGAGCATCCCTCACGGTGCCCAGAACATGAGCAACTTGAGTGCCCTTGCTCATCCAGCTGACAGACAGGCAATGGTTTGCAAAATGAGACTCAATAGTGCCCTTTCTCTGCCTGCTGGGACAGGTCAGCTGTGTCCGTGCACTGACCCAAGAGTGACAGGCAGGCATGTGGCTGTGCATCTCTGAGATACAGGAGGATAACAGGCCTACATGGATGGCATCAAGAGACTGCTGAGGTCATGGTGTCTTTCCCTTCTCTCAGTGCTATAACCACTGCAGATGACAGGCTTTCCATTTCTTCTCTCTAGCACAGCTGGGAACAGCCTGGGAGAGCAATATTGGCTTCCCCACCATAGCCTAGTGCAGAAAAGAGGCCGTCCCACCCTAACCCAGCACTGAGGGGAAGAAATGACACCCCATTGCTGTGACAGTGTGGAATCAAGCTCTTCCCCAAACTCAATCCAAATTAAATAGAAATTTTACTTGCTAAAATCTAGAGGCTCAAAATGAGAGAGCCTCATTTTTAAATAGAAAAATAGGAATCTTTTAAATCTTAGAAAATTAAAATATAGTGAGGAAAAATTCTTTTTCGTCTTTGAGTCTAGAAGAAAAGCCATACAAGTGTATATTACTCAATTAGATATATTGCATGTACTACTGTTAGAGATTTGTGGGGTCTTAAGATAAGTTGATGGCTTGGGTACAGATTTTCATAGACTCTATGCTCATGAGTAACTGAATATTTGTTCTAGTGTACAATGACTGTGATTACCCAAATAGATCATGAGTTCATTTAAGGACCATTTACTCAAATGCTTACCCCACTGCCTTTCACCTGTTTGTTATGCAGCTGAATTAAATTATTGATTGAATTAAATCTGTAATTTTTCATTAAATAGAACACTGCTGAATAGCGAGATTTTGTCATTCTTCACACATAGAAAAGTAAGACTTGTTTACACAAACACAGTATGCATAATCATTTTAGCAGTGATAAAGATTTTCACTTAAATATTTGAAAATATGAGCATATATTCTTACATAAAGTGAAGTGAGTCCTTTAAAATCATTTTCTTTGATTTCCTTAATTTTATTATTTTGAAGGTCAAGCATTCGAGTATCAAATGGAATGTTGCTTGGGACGGAGGACAAACCTGAGAAATAAACAAACATGTTACATACATGTTGTATGTTGAAGATGAGATTGCTGCTATGATAGAAATGTACATTTGTTAAAATCCACGGTTACCATTAAGTAAGAGATGAGTTAACACGTAACAGATGACAAAACCGTTGTTCTTTGGAAAGGCCTACAACCTTTTCAAGTAACTTATTTATTTTTACAGTGTGTCTAGCTGGGTCTCACTGTCACTGCTCGTCTGCTGCAAGGTGACAATAAATGGAGGTAAACTGGGGCGTGCCAACATGACCAACAGCTGAGGCCCAGCTTCTGCTGATGTACTTTTGGCTGAGGAATGTTAACATTCTTTGCAAATTTTCGGGCTTTTATAGGCTAAATTGGAGCCTGTGGGTTTTGATCATTTTAAGAAGCCTCAAAAATGTAGAAATTTGTGCTTAGAAAATAGATAAGATAGATTATTTTCATGTACATTATCAAGAACTTCACTGCCCATTTCCTTTAATAATGAGCTCCTCTAAGTAGTCGTAAATTATTTGATTTACAAAAACTTGTTCATCCATAACTTATCATTGTCATCAAGGTGTGCGATAGACCTTTACTGAAGTCATCAACCACAGCATTAGTTCTTTTCCAGCCATTTCTCTAGTTTGGAGTTCCCTGGGCCCACCTGTTTGTCACCGTTCATCTTTGCAGGTACAGTAATAGCTTTCTTTTCTGTCATCTCAGGTGAAGGTACAGCTGCACCTTCCTCTTTGTGTAGGTACTCAGTAAATGTTAATTAAATTATTAATTAAATGTTATTAAATTATTAAATGTATTTTTCCCCTAGCAGAAAATTACTAGGAGCTGTACATGGTATATTTCTTGGTTTCCCTAGATGACTGAGCAGGCCCACCCCTGCTTGCTGTCAGACGTTTCATATAGTAGTTATGCTTGCTGAGCATGGGGTCGTCTTGTTTTTCCCTAACTTTTTATTATTGAAATGGTCAAACAAACAAAAGTTGAAAGAATTTTACAGTGAAAACCCATATTCTCTTTCTACCAGCAGCACTTTACTGAACTATGCTTACTGTCCATCCATTAATTCATCTTTTTTTACGCATTTGACAGTGAATTTCAGACTTGAGTACACTTTTGGTGGAGCCATCCTTCCTCCTGAAGAGTAGCAGTATAGTGAGCAGCCCCAAACTGAGAAGTTCAGTATCTAAATACTGTGTACTTCGACACTCCACTCAACAGCCCTCAGTATTTTTCCCTCCATACTTTAAAACTGACAACTCTTCTAATAAGTTTGGCCATAGAGAGAAAGAGGGAAAAGGGGGTAACTTGGTAGGTCAGCAAGCCATCATTTTGTTAGGGGATGATTTGGTTTCAGAAAATGAAGTGAAGGGCTTGTTGGAAGCTGGAGCTTCTGCAGAAAGGACCTGGTGACATATACTTTGACAAACCTGCCCTGCCCTACCCCTCATGGAATCAGAAGCTCTGAAAAGAATTTCGTTCCCTGAGGGAGAAGGAAAGACAAGTGTCCAGACCCTTTTCATCTTCAGTCGTCCTGGGGGAGGTGAACTATACACTGCTAACAGTGACATGTCATTTTAAAGGTATGTGTCAGACTATTATTACAGATATTCTTAGGTGAATTTTGCTCAGTAGCTAAATATTCAGGAGATCGTATAAGGAAAACACTGGTTGCAACCAGCTACGTGTCTAGAGGTTCTTTTATGACAGTCGTCTATTGCAGTAGAGGTACGCAGTGTTTCCTCCAAGGTCTTCAAGTTGAAGCACATGAGTTTGCTCTGGAGCAAGTGCGAAGACCATCCCACAAAGACGGTGTATGCTAAAGTTGAACATCTCCTTCGTCACAGTCTTACCCAGAACCAGCCCAGTGTCCATCCAGTTGTGTCCAGGTAGACACATACATTTTTATTCTGATTTCTGTTTTACAAAGTGCTTTTATGTGCACCAGCTCTACCAAAAGAAGTAGTAGAGTTTTGTCCTGCCTGGGATGCAGTTTAGAAACGACAGGACATTCTGATACTCCTTTGCTCAAACCTTTTCTCAGCCCAGGTTCTGTCTCAGCTTCTGCATTTCTCCTTCCTGCTGCTCTTCCCATGGTCATTCTGCATGTGCTTCCAGACTAGCTTTTCTTAAACATTCCTTGAGGGGGCGGCCCGGTGGCGCAGCGGTTAAGTGCGCACGTTCCACTTCGGTGGCCCGGGGTTCACTGGTTTGGATCCCGGGTACGGACATGGCACCACTTGGCACACCATGCTGTGGTAGGCGTCCCACATATAAAGTAGAGGAAGATGGGCACAGATGTTAGCTCAGGGCCAGTCTCCCTCAGAAAAAAGAGGAGGATTGGCAGCAGTTAGCTCAGGGCTAATCTTCCTCAAAAAAAAAAAAAAAAAAAAAAATTCCTTGACTTGTCATCTCTTTCTCACAAGAATGCCAAAGGTAAAGCTTAAAACTCATTTTTTTCCCAGCCTGTATATTCCGTTAAGACTTGCCCAGTGATTCTAGCTCATAGTAAATCTCTTCTTTTTCTGAATGTTTTTTTGTTCCCCTCTCATTTTGTCCCATAATAACACACTTTATTAAAGTCTCTGGAGTGGATTTTAACAAGCTTTGACTATTGCCACAAATGTGGCAGTAGGAAATGAGTCTAAAGCTTCCAGAGGCACCATCTTCCCATATGCACTCCAGAAGTGGCCCTGATGGGCCTCCAGCCCCAGAACGGGAGGTGTGTGCCGGACTTTGTCTCCTACGGTAGGCAAGTCTGAGTCTGAGCCAGGTCCTCTGTGGAAATAGCTGAATATAATAACCCTCGATGTGCGTTCCTCTCACACCTTCTCCCTGAGCAGGTGTGAATGTGCCCCTCTATTGGAGAGTACCTTCATTAGAAATACTAAAGAAAAAAATACTCAGAAGAGAATTACACATTCTTTAAAGACTTTAGAAAGTGATTTAGTTCTGCTACTTCTTTTTTAGACAGTTCTAAACTCAAAACATTCAGAACAAATAAAGCGTTGTCTTTAAAACATCTAGATTAAAGATTTCACAAACTCTATAACCTATTACTGTTCTGGACAAGCAACTTCTTTTGTTATTGTAGAATTTTACTAGAAAGCACAGTCTCAGGCTGCTGATACCCTGAGATGAAACCATGGTGATGTCCATTCTCTCTGAAGGAATTAAAATGAAGCACCTTGATTCAAATTTGGGAAGAGAAAGAAACATTCTATATATGAAATAACCATTGTTTTCCTCTGATTTTCTGGATTTTTAAAATAAATTTGGATGTACTTTGAGGTTTGTCATACTTTCCAAAAACTTAAACGAAAAATTCCTTTACAATCAATGAGCTGATTTTTGAAATTTCAGTGAGTATTTGCCCCATCCTTTTAATTTTGTCAGAATGACGTTCTTCTTCAAAACAAGTTGATGTGCATTCTTACCTAGATCAGAGCAGTGCACAACCCTCGAGTAGCATTGGCATCCGAACGGGCACATTGGAAACAGATCAAACGGGAAGAAGGGGTTAACTGGCTCTCTTGTTGGGAAGAGAGAGTTGTCAGCGTCACTGTCACCTTTGTCTTCCATGTCCTGCAGCATCATGTTCTTCAGCATCATGTACGAAGGGTGAAGCAAGGGTTTCGCAGAGCACAAAGCCAAGAACACTAAGAGCACACACTCCTTCATGCTGTCTTGTGTAGGGGTCCAATCTAGAACTAAGTAGATGTTGAGGATTCAGTTAAAATTTAAACACATAGAATTCCTGCCTCGAGTACAATGAGATGGCATTCATGTCCATTGCTAGTGTGAGAGTAAATTTAGAGAAACATTTTGGAAAGTAATTTGGCAGTATGCATTGGAAGCTTTAAAAACATCTTAATTTTTCATCCAGTAGTTCTACTTTTTGGAATCTAGTCTTAGGAAGTAATTCTAATGTGTGTTAAGATGTTCGTCCCAGAATTATATATAATAGCAAAAAAATTCAAGATAATACTAGTGGTTAAAGGAAAATAGTAAAATAAAGTAGGGTATATTGGTTCCATGAAATACTTTGGAACCCACAAAATGTTTGCAAACATGTTTAAAAATATGAAATATTTTTTTGAAATAAAAAAACAAATATAAAAAATATATACTTAGTTTACTTATAAACACGCAAACAAACAAAAAATCTGGCACAAATAATACCTAATTGATGATAATCTCTGGGTGGTGGAATCATGAATGACTTGTGTCTTCTTTTTCTTTTTTGCTTTAACAAAGTACTACTTTAAGTAGTAAACTAATAAATGTTTTTAAAAACAAAAACAGATGATCATACCTGACTCTCTATTCCCAAAATCTTTCTATTGCCTTACTATCTATGTCACTTTGAAAGTAAAGTCCTTTGTTTCCCCTTAGCACAACATCTGGAGGTTTTCTTTAACTCATCTTTCTCTCCCACCACCCTCCCCAGCCTTTCAGAGTTTGTCACTTCTTCCACAGTGTCCTTTGGATTTCTTCTGTCTAATCTATCCCATTGTCTAATACGTGACCCGAAGTGTCTGAGGTCCAGAGTATTCTTTCTTGCTCATCCATCCAATGAATTCTGTTTGTTTTGTTTTGGGGAGGGATTTGTTTTCAGCTGTATTTTTTTAAAGCCCACACTAAACTGGAATGTACAAGCGAGAACCTTCTGAGCATAGATTTGTTGTCTGGTGGGAGATTTCCACTGGTGTATTTACATATCATGGTTTTGTAACCATCACCTGTTAAACATACATTCTTTGTAATTTCCAAAAATGAAAAGCATTATGCAGTCATCTAAAACAGACCTATGACAGTCTTCCCTTTGGGGATGCAGTTGGCTACACACAGATCCCCACTGGTGAGGCTGTGTCCTGGCAGGAGAGCGTCTGTCTACCTCAGCCAGGTTCCCGAGCAGTGCACTGGCCTGCCACACCTGAGCACTAGCCAGTGCCTTCGCCACGAAGGAGGACTTCGAGGGTCAGTCAGAGTTGGTCCAGCCTCAGGAGTACCTGGACCCTGAAATCCTTGAACCATGCCAGCTGCTTACAATTTCCCAGAACCCAGAAATCAGCTTTATTGTCTCCCCACAGCCTTGCTTTTTCTGGACTTAGAAATCAGAAATTATTTAATTAACTTAATTTAGATATTCATTTATATGTGGTATGTCTTTTAATCACCAGAGGAAGGTTAAAAAAGAAACCTACTGTCATCACTTATTAACCTGATAATTAACATTATTTAATTCTTAGAAATCTAAATGTCAGCAAGAGCATTTTACCCACTGGGTCCCTGGACATCAACTGCCTGATAAGTGAGGTTTCCCCGTGCTAACTCATACTTCACTGTGCTGAGAAAGAGGAGGTTACAGGACGTGTCTGAGAATGGCCAAAGCTTTTTATATTCTGAATCACACTTCAGAACCAGCCTTGGCGTCCCATCTCTGTGCTGCCTTGTGGAAGTTTCCATTGAATTGGTTCTAGACGCATCCCTCACATTAACCAGGAGGAATGGGAGGTGCAGAGAGCTTCAGTGGCTTCCCCAAGGCCACCTGAGCAAGTGGAATTAGAACCCCAGTTAGAGCTCACGTGTCCCAACCATTCTCTGCATCTTCTGCTGCAGCCTACGCAGGAGCAGTCTCTTCTTTTGTCCCGAAATCCAGTGGCCTCCCAGGCACACTCTCATCTCTTCCTCTCCAGCCAGTCCACACACACGGATATTGCTGTCCAGTGTACATCTGTATGAAAAAGGATGCACACAGCTTTGCTTGGGAGGGTGGGAGTGGTCGTGCAGTCAGGTTTTACAGTATAGGAGATAGTGCTGTCAACTCAAGGCCCAGCAGCTCTGTCTGCTGGCCCAGGGGCAGGCAGCTTCCATTCACCCTGGAATCTTGGCACGGGCACTTGGTTAAGGTCGACTGAGCTTCATTCGGTGTCACTTCTTTCTCTGGCACGTTGTTTCTGCTTGGCTGCTTGCCTAATTTTGGTCTATTATGTTTCTTGACCTTAGGCTTCTGTGTGGTTCCAGGCTCCTTAATGCTTGGTTCCCAGGTTTGTCCTGACCTTCAGAACTCTCATTCTCTAGCTAATTCAGCTCTTGGTCTTTGGCTAAATCAAAGCTTGTCCCTAGTAGCAGTTTATTCTCTATCTTTTAGGTCTATAGCTGCCCCTGACCTTTGTCTGACCTTGGTAAGAGAAGCTGTTGAATTAAATGTTTTTTGAGATCTTGTCTCTGGCTTTGTTTGAGGTTGCTGGAGTTTTTCAGTGGGCACTTATCAGAGGTCTGCTGCATACCAGGCATAGCGTTAGGATGCAGAATCCCTGAAGTAGAGCGTGTCTGGGTGCTCTCGGGGGAGATGCCCTCCCTGTCCACTTCTCAGAAAACAAAATCACAGCTCCTAATCCGCAACCCTCAGGTGGGATTCTTGTAAAAGTTAATACTTGAATGACAGGTGCATTAATAGAAAAACTAAAAAATAAATGCCCAAGTTAGTAAGTGAAACTAAACTGCAGGTAGACAGTGCTGACTGTGTACAGTGTGGCTCTGACAGTAAAATTCTTCGCCGTAATTCTATCTACTACTCATAATGCTCAGTTTACTATTTGAGACCAATAGAAATAAAGTCATCTATAAAATATATACGTACATGAAACCAAGATTGAAACAGAATACACAAACCTAATAAGAGGGATAGTGGGATTATGAATGAAGGGTTATTTTCCTCTCTCTGCTGCATATTTTTTAAATTAAAATGTTTTAAATATCAGTCTGCCAACTGGCCCTCCATGTGCTTATGCCTTTTCTACCACTTGTGTAGCATTAGACAGTTAGTACAATTGAAGGTTTCCCACACACTATCCCCCCAAAAGTTAAACAGCAATGCCCACCTGAGACATTGTTTGGAACCACAATTTCATAAGGCGTAGCCCCATTTACCTTGGTCCGTGGGAGATGGAGAGTTTAATAAAAAGTTATTTTGAGTTGATTCGTTGTTTGAATTTCAGTATTTTCTTGTAGAAACTTAGAGATATATGGCCCATAGGTTCCCAGTCTAGACCAAAAATAATCTATTTAACATATAATAAACCTGAAATATAAACCTAAGAAAACCTAGAACTTTAAAGAATGTGTATAACAAGCGGAGTATGTTAGAGAGCCAATGTGGGAAGCCAGGAGCACGTCCCAGCTCTCCCTGTGGCCTGGCAGTGGGGCCAGGGACTCGCTGTCGCTCCTTCTGCAAACCCTGCGTTCATTCCACTCCCTGCTGCATTGACCCAGGATTGCATGGAATGCGGTGCAGGCTTAGATGAGGAGCAGAGCAGGTGTGACAGACATGGAGGGACACTGGTGTGAGGAGCAGAGCTGGGAGCTGCGAGGACAGAGAAGGCTGGAGCTCGGGTTAAGGAGAGAAAGGAAGCTAAGCATCTCGGGGCTTGTTTCTCTTGTACGTCTGCTAACCAGCCCACCCATGGGGTCACAAGAAGTATCAGCCAGTGTCCCTCCTTTCTCTCTCTTCTTTCTTAGACTGTAACTTAGGTGAGACCCTCCCTGCCTTCAATGAGGGGGAGCCTCTGGCCTACGGGGTTAGGCAGTGATGTGTCTGTGGCAGTTGGAAGCTTTCTGGTTGCTGGCTGGTGGGATCAGCCACCTGTCATGCCTTCCTAGGCCCTTCCCTAGTGAGTGAGAGTGGAGACCTGGGGAAGCAGGAAATGTCATCTAGTTGAAACTCCCTCCCTGTGTTGGTTCCTCCGGAACAAGCTGGACCTGATAACATATCCACTCTGCTTGCATGACTCCAGTGAGGGGACTCAGGGAGCACACCTCCTCAAGAGGCATCCAGTTCCACTGTTGTCCATCTGTGGTCGATGGGAAATTCTTTATTTTGAGACTAGAAACACCTTCTGGCACATTCTTCTCTCTTCGCCAGTTCTGTGTTCCGTTAGCCATATAAAAGTAATCTGATCTTTTTGTATGCTCTTATCCTGGTTGCTTAAAAAGAGAAGTCGGGCGAAGCTTGATTCCAAGAGGAATTCACCATTTACACCCTTCATCTGAGATGATGAAGTACAACTGATTGTAGACCCCAAACTTCACCATATTCTGGGTGAGCAATTTTTATCAGTAGGAAAATATTGGGATGTCCAGGAGGGAACATTATATAGCAGTATTTTTTCCCTATTATTCAGAAAGAATATAGAGAATATTACTTCTCATTTTAACTGATGTAACTTTTAGTTTGTCTTATTTTTAAATTTTGAGTTTATTCATATGGCTCAAACTCTTGTTTGATTAGTTTGGCAGTATTTAGAGTGTGTTATTTTTAAAACCTGTAAAGATATTTATGTGTTGTTCCCAGGAAGACTCAGTATTTCCCTGATTTAGATGAGTTTTGCCAGAGTCTCTTACTCATGGAAAGCTTTGGATTTTGGTTTCAAGTTTCTCTTAATCAGAAAAATATTTGGAATATTAGCTGTGTGCTACTGCTGTTATTATTAAACCCTGGCATGTTGGAGCCAGGAGAGGCCTTTGAGACTTTTCTCCCATTGCCCTCTTTTACTGCAGGAGAAGCTGGGGTCAGCTTCCTCACTCCTGCATTGCCCACCCCACTGCTTGGCCTCCTCCAAGCAGGTCATTCCCACAGTGACTTCCAGACAGTAACCAGACTCTCCTCAGAGAGGACAGCATGCAAGATTTGGCCAGGTTCTCAAGGCTAGAAATGTAGCTGAAAAGCGTCTTTCTGAATTTGTATAAGCTCCTATTTTCCACTTAAATGTTCCACAGACTTAGAATGGAAAATTTGTCTAAGAGAAATGGTATTTCCTCTCAGACACTATTATTAGGAGAATAAGTCACTGTGCTTTTAAATCCCATGCTTAAAGGTCCGCTTGGCAACTTTTCCCCTTGGCTGCAATACTCCTCTCAGCACACGAGCACCAGGAGTGGTTTTCAGTATATAGATGTGGTAGAACGTGCCCTGTGCTTTCACAGGAGGGATCCAGACTGACTGCAGGTGTTGTCAAGGCTCAGCCTTGTAAGTGAGCAAGTGAGTTAAATGTCCAGGGTGCGTTTGGAAACTCAATCTTTTTGTCATGGAAACTGATGCTTTCCTTAAAGAAATAGTTAACTTTACCTTAGAAATGTAAATAGCATCTGATTAAAGACCTTGCTGGCTGCTTTTCCTTTTATACCAATTTTGTCCTCCGTCAGATTTTCAGTGCATCTAAGCAGCCTAGCTGCTGTCTTAAAAACAAACCCCTGCCCTTCCTTTTCTGCTGTTTCCTATGGCACCTAAGACTTGTGCCTGTGAGGCTCATCTGTGTTGTCTCAGACCTCAAGGCAGATGTTGGGGTCTTCCTTTGGTGCAGTCGGTAGTTCTAACAGAAGACTACACGCCCCCCTTCTTTCCACCACCACCTCACATTGCCAAATATGGAACACAGGCTGAAAACATCAGGGTGCTGTCACGTGTGTGGGCTTATGATTTGTTTTTCTCTTTCTTTCTTTCTTTCTTTCTTTTTCTTTCTTTCTTTCTTTCTTTCTTCCTTTCTTTCTTTCTTTCTTTTTTTAAACAACTCAGTGATTCCTGTTGGGTTAAAAAAACCCAAAAACAGAAAAACAGCACTTTATTTTTAGAGAGGTAAAGACCCTTCAGATTTCTCTGTGACGGAATCCTACACCATGTGGCCACTGTTTATGGCTGCCACATCTCTGAATATATTACAAGAAAGAATGCTGTGCTCTGTTTAGATTATGAGGGAGTAGAATATCAAGTACATTGTTTAATTTTTTTAAATCTAAGATTTAATAAAAAATTTACTTTGGGAGGGGACAAAGGAAATCTTTGTTTTAAATTCTGACTCTGTGGATTTTGTGAAGAGAAGTTCCTAATTTTTCATATGGAATATAGAGCTAGTTGAACTATTGCTGATAAATACTCTTTCTTGGGATTATGTGGATTTCCATTTTAACCATCCAGTGCCATTTCATTACAAAAGAATAAGTAGGACATTTATCAGGGGAAAATGTGAGTATTCAAATGTGTGAGTAAAGATGACATTTGAATAATTTATACATTTTGAAAACACATTAGAAAATATCACAGTTTTACATTTTGAAAGAAATATTTACTGTTTCATTTAATATATTTGTGATATCCCCAAACTTCATTATCATTAATTATTAAGGTAATGTTATTTTCCTAAAAGAACATACTCAGAAGATGTTTGTTTAAATGACTTTTAAAATCAATCATGTTAGCATTTATGGTAAAACATAATGACAGGTTTTCACTAAGCTGTTAAAAAAAAAGTCACAAGTGTATTGAAAATAAATTCATTATATATAAAACAAAAACTAGAGTAATTTTAGGTCGATATGTATTTAAGTACTGATTTTTAAGAAATTATACAAATAAACTTTAAACTTTATCATATAATTTACAAGCATTTACATTAATAACATTAGTGTCCCCTTAGTATCGACTGTAAAATAATTGTACACTGGTGTATGAAAAAAAGACATGAAAACATACCTTGTAAGAAGAGAGTAAGCCCTCTTGAAAGCAGAATTTTCCACCATGTACAATTTATCTATAGTGTGAATGTTCTCAAGTCCTCCTTAAGAAGAAAAGATGAGAAGGTGTTCATTTAAAGAAAAATGCCCTTCTGCAGAGCCTGGTGTGGGTGCAGCCTGGTGACACTGGAGTAAGCTGCTTCCACAGATTAGCCCATGGTAGGACTGAGGAGCGAGATTAAAACTTGTTACTGCTCATGTGTTTTCCATCACTGTTTGTATCGTAGCCAAGACTTCTAGCTAAACTCTAGACGTCTACTGGAAGATTCTGAAGAAAAAAAGGGAGTTTAATGCATGGCAACTGGCCATTGAAAGTGCAGTCAAAGTCATTCAAGAAATACCTGATATGAAAAAATATGAAATTCTTAAATGAATGAATACTTATAAATTACGAATTTAAAAAACACTCACCCTGTATAGACTAACAGAATATTTATCAGTCTTAGTAAAGAGTACCAACATTATTGAAGTATAAACCCAAACTCCAGATGTACCTGAGAAAAGAGCTGTGCTGTAGTTTTCTTCTGATGACTGGAGTTGTCTCTTCAGGCATACTTCTCCAGACTTCCTTTAAAAGCTTTTGGCCCTGCCATAGGCATGTCAGGGGAACCGCAGACCAGGCCCTACATAGTGCCCCTGGCCCAGCCTGTAGGGTGTGACACAGAGGTAGACATGCTGATGGATCCAGGTGACTCCCTCCTCAAGAGAGTATCAGCTGTGACCACACAGCATTTGGGGAGGACATGGGAGCAGGAAGACATCATTCTCTGAGAAGACAAGCACTGTTAGCACACCATTTCCCACTCACCCCTGAGAGAATGCCAGTTCCCACATCAACTAAGATGTGATCCTTCGAGAGAGAACCTTTTTCTAAGTCTGGTTGAGAAAGACTCACAAGTGTCAGGTGAGACCAGTGCGTCTTCCTGACATGCAGATTTGGGGGCCAGTCTGTTTGCAAAGCACGTTTACAGAGGGTTAGCAGAATCTGTTCTCCTGCTGTGAAGACTGACTGTCCTTGCCCCGTCCCAGAGAAATGGCACATGTTGCAGTGAGGAAGCTGCAGCCATAGAGAGGGTGCTGTGCCGCGATGTGCAAGGCAACTGGCCCCACTTTGCCAAGCACCCTGCTCTGGCCCTTACTTGGGACAAGCCCGTACACTGGCCGCTGCGGAGCTTCAGGCCCTCTCCAGGTATAGCACCTGAGGGGAGGCAGCCCTCCTGTTTGGCTTGAACGCTCACGTTCCCATTTATTCAGTTATGTTTAGTTGAAATTGTGTCTGTTACCTTCATGGATTGGGACATCATAAAAGTTGAGCTGGATTTTATTAACCTGAGTTCATCAGAACAGTGGCTTAAATGGGAAGCCCTTGGGCAAAATTCTGTTTGTCCTGCACAGTGTTTTGTTTTTTAATTTTTAACTGAAATATGTATTACAGAAACCCCACATCATAATGGTACAGCTCAGTTAATTTTCACAAACTGAACCCTGATCAGGAAACCCCAGCATCCCCGAAGCCCTCCTCTGAATCACTCTCTGCTCTAGAGGGGGCCGCTGCCTGGCTGCAGACACCATAACTGGTTTCCTGAACTTCGTCTGAATGGATCATACAGTGCATGCCCTTGTGTCTGGATTTCTTGGTTCAGTGTTTCTGAGATCCCTCCAGGTCGCTGTGGCCAGCGGTACTTTGTTAACTCTTGTTATCGTATGGTGTTCTATTCTATGAATATCCCACAAATTATATATTTTATATATGTATTCAATTGCATTAATTCCTGCTTGAAGCACAGCTATGAATGTTTGAAGCTTCTTTAATCTATCGTTTGAGGCTCATGTATGTGCATTTTTCTTAGATGGAATTGCTGTATTTAAAAATTAGGAGGTTTCAGCTTCTCTTGAAAAGTCCAGTTTTGCCAGTATGTGGCTCCTGCTTTTGCATGGCAGCACTTGGCTGGGGCTGAGTGGCAGCTCCTCCTCTCGGTGGGACGTGTGCCTCCCACCCTCTCTCTCTGCCTCTGTCCATACGGTGTGTTCACATTGCTCTCCTCTTGGTGGGACGTGTGCCTCCCACCCTCTCCCTCTGCCTCTGCCCGCGCGGTGTGTCCACGTCGCTCTCCTCTCCGTGGGACGTGTGCCTCCCACCCTCTCTCTCTGCCTCTGTCCATACGGTGTGTCCACATCGCTCTCCTCTCAGTCGTGTAGCCTACATGGCCCTTCTTGGTGGGGTTCCCAAAAGCTGGAAGGCACTTCCTATGACATTGTTTTTCTGATAGTGTGTTACGGCTTCTTTGTCCTCTTCCCACTGTGAGCCTGGGGCTTTTCCTTCTCCAGCATCTTGCTTTGATCTTGGGTCAAAAGGCTTGGGAAAGAAATAGGCCCTGGCGTATAATGCCAGTGTGGGGGGTGTACTTGGCTTACTCACCCTGTTCTTTAAACAGTTGGCTGGAGGGACTGCCCAGGGCCCAGGGCCTCCTCCCGCAGTCCTGGGGCTGTTGGGTGGGGAGCTTCCCTTCTCAACTGCAGAGGTGGCCCAGCATGTGTGGACACACCATTTGGAAAGAAACTGGAGTTTTCCTCCACACCTTGGCCTGTTGTCATTCCAGACACAGCAGTGTATCTCTTCTCCCTAAAGTTTCATGAGCAGAGAACCTTCTGTTTTTTGGTTCCCATCGGGGTCCTATAGAGGGGAACCTAATTCTTTTCTACATGTTTGTTTGTCATTTTTATTTTTGGTTTTTGGCTCATCAGACTTTGGTCTAAATTACTGTATCAAACAATATCTTTAGGAATCATGGGTCATCTGCACATTATTATGTTGTGAACAAGAAGATAAATTACAAAACTGAAAAAATAATATTCTCTGTACTGACATTTTATGAATAGAAACATTGATCGCCATAAAAGGAACTTTAGGGGCTGGCCCAGTGGCATAGTAGTTAACTTTGCACTCTCCTGGGGTTCATGGGTTTGGATCCTGAGCAAACCTGCACTCTGCTGATCAAGCCATGCTGTGGTGGCATCCCACATACAAAATAGAGGAAGATTGGCACAGGTGTTAGCTCAGGGCCAATCTTCCTCACACACAAAAAAAAGGAACTTCAACACAAATTTCTTGCATTGCCCAATATATTCCAACCACGATGAAAATAAATCGCTTAAGCCAAGCTTGCACATAATTTCTTTCCTGACCTTCTCTGGTGTAGAAATGGAGAACAGTGTCAAAGTCTGAACAAGTGAGGACTGGAAAGGACTTTAGAAATCATCTTGTGCAAGTTAGGAATCCGACAGCAAGGAGTAGGGCTGCCTGTGGCCACATGTCACATCTTTCCAAGCTCGGGTATCACTCAGGCACTTGGGTTCTGTGGTGCTCATCAGCCAGTATCTAGTGCCTCCTCCCCTCTCTGCCCTCACTTTCTAAGTATGTTGGTGTGGATTGTGTAACAGTCTCTTGTAGTAGTAGCTGCAAGGAATCTGTTGGTCTCTCCATTCATTTAACAAATGGTGTAAGTGCTCTGGAGAAAAACAGGATTGGGGGAGCGTCAGGGAGGCCCTGAGGGGTGTCAGGGAGTGTTCCTTGCAAATACCTAGTTTAAGAATGTTCTAGGTCGTCAAATCCTAGAATGTAAATAACGTGTGCTCTTTATGTGTAACCAAGGGATTGTATGTAGTAGTAGGCACTCAAAGAGACTTCTAAAAGCAGTCGATGGTTATGATTTCATGGGTCATTTTGAATGTTCGAGTTTCCCTCGTGGTGTACTAGGCTCTGTGGTTTATAGTGAATTGACTTTATACTGTAGGTCGTGATTCATGGGCAGTATTCAGCCTGCAGGTATGTTTTGTTTGGAGCATATGGTATTTTTAAAAATCAGGATATTTTGTATCAAAGTCCAAATTTACAGCATATCTTAAAAAATCAATCTGACAAAGCCACCCCTGAATTCCTCTGCAATTTCAGCAATTGGCTGAGCTCATGGCAGTGGCCTCCTCTGGATGGGCTCCTGGTCCCTGTTCTCAGGTGCTCTCCCTCCTCCACCCCCCGTGCTGGTGAGGACTTCTGCAATTCACAGGCTGAGCTCCTGTCATCATCCTGTTGGAGGTTTCACTCTGAAAATGAATTAATGCCATAAATTGTCATTTAAAATGAATTGATTTGAATTTATGAAAAACAAAGGACTTATACAGTTTAGTTCATTACATTGTGTGGGTGTCACATATTTTTAAGTAATGCCTCAAAAGTCAGTTTGCTTTGAGGAATGCGTACAAGTAATGATTTTGTTTTAAATAAATTTCCTAGCTCTTTCCACTGAGGAGACCTGAAAGCAGTGACCACATCTAACTTCCAGATCTGTGTTTCTAAGGACTGTTTCCCACTAGAAGGACCAAGGCTCCTGGGAGAAATGGCGAGTAACAGATCAGGGCCAGGGAAGGTATCAGGTGTGCCTGAAACATCTCGTTGTATCAACAGGCATGAAAGCATGCAGAGATTCCTGCGGACATGTGAACAGAGTGCAGAAGCCAGCATGAAGGCACAGTTTGCATGTCGCAGAAGGAATAGGATGGTGAGGGATGCAAATGCAAAATCCTTTTTATCATAACAGAGAAAAGACAGTCAAAGGGTCAGAGGTCCTCCTGTGGAAGAATGCTGACTAGTACGTACAAGGGAGCTCCAGTTAGAGCATCATCAGTGGAGGCTGAAACCATGAGGGGAAATGTTATTGGATGGCAAGATACTCACACAGACCCAGTGTCTTACCTTTCAGATTTTCTTAATTACAAGGGGAAGAAGATACCACTTTAACCCAGTGTCTCAGCATCAGCAGTAACAGGCCAGCCCAACATTTAGTGCCTCCTGATAAAGAGGAAAAAGGAAAGACGTGACATCACCTACGTGAGATTCTTGCCAAAAATATTTTAGCTAACTCTAATCATGAGGAAACAAGCAGACAAAGGCAGATTAGGGGACATTCTACAAGACAGCTGACTTGGACCTTTCACAAAAGTGAAGATATGATGATTGTGTCGTGGTTGTGAGAGAACATGTCCTTGTTCTTAGGAGGTTCATAATGAAGTATTAGGGTGACGTGTTATGGTATCTGCAACTTACATCCCAATGGTCCAGCCCCTGTCCCTGGCAAATACATGTATATGTGTGTATATATGTATAGATACGGATATGGAAAGAAAGATGAATGTAACAAAGTAGCGTTAATTAGTGAATGTAGGTAAAGAGTATATAGATGTTCATTGTATTATTCTTTCAGCTTTTCTTTGGCCTTAAAAATGTTGCTAAATAAATGGGGGAATAAATGCTAAATAGTTGTGTGAAATAAGGTAATTTACTTTAAATTAATGTTAACTCTGATTAATCCTTAACTCTAGTGAAATATTTACATGTAAAATTTATTTTAAGTTAAATAAGGTTTTAGGCTAGGTAGATTTCTTAACTAGGGTATGAGTCCCACAGGATTTGGGAAAGGTTTTGTGAGTCTTCTGATGCATGCAAAGTGTTTTTATGTGTGTATTTTTCTGCATAGAGGATCCATCATACCTGTCATCTTATCCTCAAAGGGGTCCGTCCTTCAAATAATTAAGAACTGCTACCTTGGAATAGATGTACAATTTATAATGCGTTCTTTGAGTTTCACAGTACTAGTTAAATTAGCATTTCAGACAATTCATGTATAAATTTTGTAATTGTTAATTTAGGTAAAACAAATAAACCTTCTGCAGATTCCAACTTATAAAAAGATTTGCTTCTGTCAGCTGATAGTTTAATGTAAGTTTGTTTGACCACAGAGATTCTGTTACTTAGAAACGCACCATGACATTTTAATAACATGATGTATTCCTTTCCTTTTCCAAACTAATATGTGTTTGGTGCGATCACATGTTATTTTTAATACAATCTGCTTTCCCTTGTGTGGATTCACATTCTTCACATTTTGTACAAAGGAAAAAATATGCTAGTCTGTAAGTTTTGGTTTATCCATTTCCATGTAGAAAGAGAAACACATCTTCAAAGAAGAAATAGTCATGCATTTATTTTTCAGTTGTGTAATCACTAAGCCCTATTTATCGAGTTAGAAATATTCACTTCTTTGCAAATAACAGTATGTAACAGACTAAATTTCAGCATGACTTACAGTCTCGACTGTTCCTGTTCAGGATGTCAGAGCAAAGACATGTGAGTAATGTGTTAGAATATGCCGAAATGTTGTTTAAGTCTTGTAGTATCAACCGTGTTCTGACACATGACTACATCTTTTACAGTAGGTTTTAGTTTCTCTGAAAACATTTTCCCAAATGCCTCTTGATCTCTTGGGTTAGGTTCAGTTGGAGCTGATGTTCACAGGAACAGTAATGAAACACTCAGCCTCCCCAGGAGAACCATCCACTGAGAGCATGCTCTGCCTGGCTATGGAGCAGGGAGGCCAAAGCTTACGTGCAGATGCTCACCCTGTCCCTGTGGACCCATTCATGGGTTATCTCAGAGGTGGGAATCCATCTGCAGGACAGGCTTATTGATCCAATTCTCTTCTAGTTTGGCTGCTATTTTGAATACAGTTTTTCCCTTTTTAGATGTTATAAGGAATCACGTTTACTAGTCAGACTTAATTTTCTTTCCTATAATCAGGATTTTTTAAGATCTACTTGTAAACTGTTCCCATGTCTCTGACGAGAAGTAGTTTAGACTCTGAATCCCGGTGTCACTCTGTGTCGATGGGACCCCTGCTTGAGCACGTTCTGTGCTGGTTTCACTCTGCTCTGTGTGAAGGAGGTAGGTGTGCACAGCACAGGCTGCCAAGCTCAGGGGAGCCACTGAGGTGGCCTCTATGGAGAACGTTTGCTGACCCCTGTCCCGGTGTAACAGGCCGACTCCTTTTCCCACTGTATTTCACAATCTGAGGAATCAGTTTCCTTGAATAATTAATATCTTCCATATTAAGAGGCTTGGCAGCCTTGAGCAAGTCATGAACCTTCCTGCCTGCTGGTTCCCAGACTCCTATCAATGAAGGAACAAACACTCACCTTATCTGATGGCTACCCTCTGTCCAGCACTGTCGTGGACATCACCTCATTTAACCTTCCCAGCAGTCTTGGAAGGTAGATACTGTTCCCCCCAGTTTCATGGGTGAGGAAGCTGGAAATCAGAGTCACGGTGAATTGGCCAAGTCCACAGCTAAGAAGAATTCCAGGTCTTTTCACTATAAGAGACGGACCTCACATTTCATGGCCTTTGGGGTTTAAGGGACCCTGGAGTCATCTGGTGTAGGTTAGAGCTGACCAGAAATTCCTGACCTTGTTGTGGGTACTTTCATTATTTTTGAGTTTGAAGCTGATAGAGGATCCGAATTCGCATTCAGTTGTGGACAGATGTGTAGTTGTCACCATCCATCTGTACATACTTCTCTTGTGAGAGAATGTGCTGTTTTCTAAATAAGGGAAAGAGGCAAATAGCTTTTGTAGAGGATTTTACCCAGCCCTTTGAGGTTTCACTTAAACAGCAGAATTTGTGTATTTCTTTCTTTTATGTCAGCATCTGTGAACCTAGTAATTCATGGTATGTTTAATTGATAGCTTTGGAAAACATAGTCAATGTTGCTATTATACAGAACAATCATTTGATTACTAAGTATTACCAGTTGTCAAAGCATGATTTGTTTATAAAATATACTCTGTGCTTTCTGATGTCCATGTCAAGAGGTATTAAAAGAAATTATTGCTTATAAATTTTATGACCCTATATAAATCTTTTTCAGTTCAATTTTTCAGTTTTCCTTTAAAAACCCTTAAATTTTGCAGATTCTTTTCTGTTTTGCTTAGGAGTGGTATTAACATCAACTTTGGACAGCTGTGAGCTGATCCATTTAGACTGGAGGATCAATAGTCATTTTAGCACCTACTTTGTGCACAAAATGCAGGGATCCAGAAATGAGTTGTCTCTATTCTTCGAAGTTTTACTGTCCTTTTGGAGAAACAAGAGACACCCACTACCTGTCCACCGTGCAACACCCCACCATGCAAAGAAATAATACTGACCTAACTCATAATATCAGATCTGTCTGTCCCCAGGGTGGCGGCACAGACGCGGGTTAGCGAGGGGAGAGGGGCGCTATGGAGGAGCCGGGCTTCTAGGCACAGCTGGTCTTGTGCTCTGGAACTCCGTGAAGCCAGATGTGTTCCCATCTTTACCACTCCTCCTGTCCTCCTGCCTGAATCCTGACTCCAGCATATTCTCACCCAAACTGTCCCTTTCTCTCAGTTTCTCACCAGCATCGCTGAGACTCAGAACAGTTCTCCTCTTTGGCTCCCTTCTCTTCTTTGTGCCCCTTACCTGGCATTTCTTTCAAAGTCCCCAGCATACCTGTTTCTGCTTGTTCTTCCTATCGCCTGTGCTGTGTGATTCCACGTGCTTTGTTTCTAGATTATTGCAGTACTGTCTCTTTTGCCTTCCTGAAACGATGGCTTTCCAGACACACTCCCTGCTTGCAGTTTGTCAGTGATGCCCCACATCTCTCATCTCAGTGTGACTGGCCTCCCGAGCCCTCCCAAGCCTCACATTTCCTGTGTTGTCTGTCTTCCACCAGTGAGCCTCAGCCGTCCATGATCGCACCTCTTTCAGTCAGCTGTTCCCTCCCCTCGGCTGATTCAAATCCTGTTTCAAGACCCCACTCAGACCACGAGCTCAGTCTAATTGTTTCCCACCTTTACTGCTGGCTTCCTTGTTACTCCTGATCTAAATTTGCTGTGCTTAAATCTTCGCGTTCTGTGTGTGAATGGGGTGATCGTCTTGACCTCACTGCTCTTACAGGTGTCCATGCGGACCCGAGGATGCTGCACATAGGCAGATTTCTACTCGTGTTGTGGGTAGCGCTTTCCGCATTAATGAAAGCAGTCATCTTAAGTGATTAACTATGACTTCACGAGGCTGACTCCTCAGGTGAGATGTGTGGAGTCATTGACAATGCCAGCCCAAGGAGAGCTGGTTGTATCTTCCTCTCCCCTTTTGGCAGCACCCACCAGAGCAGGTGCCCTGTGCCCTCAGATTCAAAAGTGTGCCAGGCTCACTCAGGTGTCCAGATTTCTGCTTTTCAGACTTCAGTCAGAAGATGCAGGTTAAGTCCTGACTCAGCCACGTACTCCCTATTGCTCCTGACTGCCACCCACCCACCCTCACCCCAGCCTATTGAACTGCCTGCTCCCAGGGGAGTCGCAAGGGCTGGCAGAGACAAGGATCTGAGCCCAATTGTGTAAGCCCTGCAACACGGTGCCACGTTGTACCCGTCCGACAGAATGCACATGCAGCTGACTACCTTTAAGGTGTTTCAGGTCAGAGGTCCGCAGTCTTGGGGTGGTGCAGAGCTTCTCCGGGCTGATCCCACTCCAGGGTGCTGGAGCGCCAAGGGAACAGACACACCAACTAAACTTCCCTGCCCTCATACCCAGAGGTTGGCTGCGTCCACGCAGCTCTAATCTACGCACCTGAAAGTGTTTTCTGAGGCTAAGGCTCTCCAGCCGTGTGCTCCGGAAGAGCAGAAGAGATGGGCAGAGGGTTAGGGGAGGACCAGGGGCTTTGGATGTATGCTCTTTGTGAATCTTAAAACTTGGGATGTCATTTACAAGGAAAACAAGGGGCAGGAACAGCTGACCCTTTGTGTTGGTAGCAAAGCTGCTTTGTCTGAAGACAGTCTGTGCTTCCTCTTCAAGGACTTCCCCCCAGGGCCCCACAAACTCCCGTGAGCCATGCTTGAAAACCACCAGCCTCCAAACACGGTGCTTCCTAACTGAACCAGGCGGCCCAGAGGAGCAAGATGGCTGCAGAGCAAGTCTTTGGAGACCAAGACAGGCTCCCAGGTCCTGATTCCAGGTGCAGTCGTTTCCTTATGACTCCAGGCTGTACACACCTTTCACCATATCGTATCTTTAGGGCTTTCTGAAGTAGTATTCTTATCTACAATAAACCCAATCTGAACATTCAGAGTATAGTTAGCATTGCCTTGTGCCTATGTGCACAGATGACACACCGTTCGTGTTTTTAGACCACAGCTAGGCCAGTGTACATATGTGATAGCAATTACAGCATGTTTCTGAAGCCAATCACAGCATCTGTTTGTTTTTAACATTATATCATGGAGAAGGTTTGCTACAAGGATATTTATCACTCCTTTTTAAATGGAAGTAAAACTTCATCTCCAGACGTGATGAAATTTCAAGGCTGAACAAATTCAACACTAGACGTATTTTATATTTTAAATTATAAAATCAGTTGAAATAAAAGCATCTTCCAGATTAAGAACAGAGCTTCCATCAGTCATTCTGATTTTCGGTCTTTGTAGAGATTCTGCTCCCAACAGGATCTCCTGAGTGCACAGTAGGATTTCAGCGTGTGCCTGGGCCTGGTGTCACTCAAGGCTGCTGGGGATGGCTGCATCTTACTGTGACTCGTGCAGCTTGCACACTCGTGAGCCCCAGGATCTGGGGGTGTCCTGGACCCATGCAGGTGTCAGAACCCTAGCATGCTTCCTGCATCACCACCCTGTTCTGCTGACTTCATTGCACCTGCCCATTGATTTGTCTGTTGTATTTCCTGCTTCTTGTCCCACCACCCTCTGTGTTCCCAGGGAGCAGAGACCTCGTCTGATCTGTTTGTCCCTCTCTCTTGAGAACAGTGTCTGGAACACAGCTGAATAAGTCAGAATGAGAAACGAATGCAGGAGTAGTTCACTACCGTTCTGAGTTGTCTTAGGTTGCTGAGTCTCTTGACTCCCCTTACTCAGTTTGAGTCCTCTCTGACACTACTTTTGTTTATTGCTTAGATTGCCTTAAACCATTTATGTCAATGCATTTATATTCACACGGCAAGGAGCATTGCACAAGGGTTCTTGTGAAATGAATGGATAACATATCTTGCTGTTTTTACCTATCTTTTACGTTCAACTTGGCCAGTTTAAATTAATGCTCCTACATGCTTCAACTGGTTGTAAATCTCAACTTTTTGTTCTGTAAGATTCTATTTCAGTTTTTAGCCACCTGACTTAAGCTTCTGAACTCTGATTCTAACAGCGTCATCATATTATTATTCTTGTTTATGTTGTAGTCTCAAAATCCTGGATATTAAGCGGAGGGGCTTAGGAAGAAGGGCTTGGAAATAACATTAGCTCAAGTGGGATCAAGCTTTCATATCTTGAAAGTGGCCCAGGAAAACTTTGTTGAATATGCTGGTAGCTCTCAATTTTATATGAAAGTTTAATAACAGTAACCACACTCATTGTGCACATCACACTTCCCAGATGCTTTTCATTCTTATCTGGTTCAAGACACAAAACTGAGAGTAACAAAAGAAGTCAGCATAGTTTCTATATGTGTCTTTTATAAATTATTTTAGAAATAAAAATAAAAGATCATTATGTAACAAATTTTAATATGTGGTTTTGGTAAGTTCTAGTACATAGTAAATACTAATAGCTGTATGTTAAATTGAACTGAGTAAAAGGATCCATTAAAGCAAATTAGGGTGAAGAAGATAGGTGCTAACAATGACCAGTGGAGCAAAAATTTTCAAAAATTCATGTGTTAGGTTTACATTTACAAGGTTATAGTCAAGGATAATTAACTCATACTTTTAAGCGAACTCCACTGCTGTCATTAAAATCTTGTGATCTTGGGCCAGTCTGGTGGCGTAGTGGTTAAGGTCGCATGCTCTGCTTTGGTGGCCCAGGGTTCACAGGTTCAGATCCCAGGTGTGGAGCTACACACTGCTTGTCAAGCCATGCTGTGGCAGCATCCCATATACAAAGTAGAGGAAGGTTGGCATGGATGTTAGCTCAGAGACCATCTTCTTCACGAAAAAAACCCCAAAATCTTTTGATCTTGAGTAAAGAATAATGAGGACGATCTTAAAATACTGTTAAACTTTCTAGATTTACACAGAAATTTTAGACTTACAGAAAAGTTTCGAAATAGTGTTCAATCACATATACCCTTCTCCCAGCTTCACCTGATGGTAATAACCATGTACTTAACTCTAGTACAGTTTTCAAAACCGGGAAGTTAACATTACAATAGTGTTTTAGTTTCACACATGTAATTAATAGAAGCAATTAAAGTTAAGCCAATTATTAAGTGTATTTATACCAATAATTGTAGCCTAGGGTCTTACAGAAAATTAGTAAATTGTTGTTTTAACAGTAGAATGATAAACTAAATACTGTTTCATAAATTCTACCTTTTATTTTCTTCCTGCTGTACACTTCTTGATCTTGAACCATAACGTACATAATTTCTAAAGGAACCTTGGGAGTTCCCAGCTAATAGCAATACTCAGTTCTATTGTAAAGGACATGCTTATTTTCTGCCCCATTCTCCTGGTCAGCTCAGCAGTGCGTAATGTCCTCTTCTCGTGAGGAGACCTCTGCAGTGAGATGGCTTTGCAGAGTGCAACTGAAACCCTAACTGCTGGGTGCCTGAACCTGGTAGACGTGGGTTTTGTTGTTCAGCTGTGGGCTGGTGAATCAGGTTGACTAGCACAATTATACCGAGTGTAACATGACATTATGTTTCTCTTATTGATGAAAAATTGCTACTGCAACAAATATATGAGTACAGTTTATAAATGACAAAGGAAAACTTGGAATTACTTAATATTTTGTGGTTTAAGAACAATACTTGAATAATATCTTATGCATGAAAATGCATAGGGTGATATTTCTCTTGTTTTAATATAATTGTTTTCAAGATGAAGATGTTCCAGGGTTGAATCATCATCTTCTTCAGCATTGCAAATTTGTTCTGGAAGAATAGTCCTAAGGAAAAATAGACAGGCAGGTCACAAGTGGTCCAAGTAATACTCTGCCTTCATAATTTAGGAGTTAAGTTTTACGTTTGTTAAAAAAATTCTTTTGTTTTTAAAAGAAATTGCATCCTTTTCTTATACACCAGAAAAAGTCCAAATACGTCAAAGATCTAAATGTGGAAAAAAATGAAGCTGTAGAAGTAGTAGAGTGAAGCGTGGTCATACCGTGTAAGTAGGGAAGTCTCCTGATTTGTGACTCAAAAGCCAGAGGCATGAAAAGACAGGACTAATAAGTTGGTTTTTAAAAAATGCTTAAAAGACAAATGACAACCTAGGAGAAAGTATTTGCAACTTATATCACAGATAAAGGGCTAATATACAAAGAATCCTAAAAATCTAGAAGGAAAAGGGAAAAGAACAAAAAGAATACCTGGGTAACCAGTTCACAGAAGAGAAAACGAAGTGACGTGTAAACATGAAAAGATGCTCGATCCTATTCATGATGCGAGAAGCACAAATCGAAACTATTCTGCATGCTACTCTCACTTACCAGATTTGCCACAAAAAAATCCAAAAGCTTATCAACATGTTCTGACAATGAGGCTGTGGAGGACCAGACATCATTGAAGGTAATTCAAAACAGTGCAGCCCCACAGAGAGGAATTTGGCATATCTAGCATTTTACCCCTTCAGCTAGCAACCCTGCTCCTAGAAATCTATCCTAGAGTTGGACTGGAAAAATACAAAATGACATTCCAACAAAGTTATGCATTGTGGCATTATTTGTGGTGGTAAAAGAATGGAAATGATCACGTGTCTGTTAGTAAGGAACTGGTTGAATAAAATGCCCACATAATGGATACTTTCAGTTGTGAAAGGAATGAGGAAATTCTCTATACATTGTTATGGAGTGATATCCAGGATATACTGATAATGTTAAAAAGTAAAGAGTAGAAAAAAATACTCTCTCTAGAGAGAAAGAAAAGAAAAATTCTTCTGTGTAATAATTTGTATAATAATTATGGGAGGGGATGGGGAATATGAATATGTGTATGTATACATGCTTATATTTGCAAGAGGAAATATTGGAAAGATGGAGTAGAAATTAATTTTTTAAATTCACTTATGGGGAGGGATGGGACACAGTGTAAGGGACGGGCATAGAAGAAAGATATCTCTTAATATACCTTGTTATACAGTTTTTGACTTTGGAATCATAAATGTTTAACAGTGAAAATAATATTAATCAAATGGAAAATAGCAATTCCTGAAAACCAAAACAAACAAAGACCTTATCTAAATATTAAGTTGTTGACATATTATTACAGAGAAAACCACTGTATTTCAGCTATACATCCTTCAGGGAACATATTCTAAAGACAAATGGAGCTTCCAAAAACATCATAAACTTAATTCTTTTGTTGTTAGTTGTAAAATGCTATTATCATTTTGAAACTATTATTTATATATTGTAAGATAAAAAACGTAAGTTAATATTGTTGGGGATCCTAGATTTTCAGTGTAAGATAAACAAGTTTAAAACAGAGGAATACTATATAATGTTAAATTTGAATTGGGAATGTCAGCATGAACTCATACTCGTTTTCTTTACAAAATACATATTTCCTGCCAGTCCATTGAAAGGCCTTGAAACAATAACACATTTGAAAGGAACATGCCTGGTGCACAGATTGGGGCCTGTGAAGACTCTTCTCCACTGAGAGGAGCTGGGGCTTTTTGGAGCACGGCTGGCACAGGTCTGCTGTAGGGAATGTAAAGTGAGCCATCCAGGGTTATTAGAAGCCTGTCTAAGACTCAAGAGCTAGCTCCAGGGGCTACCGTTGGCCAAAGACGGGACAGTGTAAGAACAGTAATTGGAATTGACAGAGACATTCTGAATGTATAAAACCATAATTTCATAGTGATTCCTCAGAGAAAGAGACAAAGCCAAAAACAAAATAATAAAGCAAAAACACTTTGGCACCAACTTTTTTCCCCCGAGACAGCCACTATTAACATTTTAATATATTTCATAGTCTTTTTTGCTCATATTTAATGCATATGTATAATTTTTTCCAGTTTCATAAAGATATAATTGACATATAACATTCTATTAATTTAAGGTGCACAACATAATGATTTGATGAATGTATATATTGGGAAATTATTGCCCCAATAAGCTTAGTTAACATCCATCACCACAAATAGTTACAAATGTGTAACCTTAAGCTTCTTACTCTGGCAGTTTAAAGGAAAGAACTGAGTATTTATCCTACCTTTCAGAGTAACAAAGTGGCCCTAGTTGATGAGAAAAAATTCTTTACAGAGGAATTGCAGCTAACGAATGTGGAAGGAATGACAAAAATAGAAATTCACCATTTTGTTACCCCTAAGAAGTAAGAGATTCAAAAACCGTCATCTGTGAGTGAAACCGTTAGTTCGGTGGTGGAGGAGATGCAAGGTCACAACCACCTCAGTCCCACCAGAAGTGGGACAGACAAACATGATATTTTTTATAAACTCTTGACTCTTTCTCTGCTTTCTTAGGAGTTTGTATTAGAATTTCAGAGACAGGGAAAAGAGTAATGGTGTAATCCTCAGGAAGCGACCATAGAGCCCAGGGACCTCCCCACTGACCACACGCCAGAGTCCAGATTGGTTCTTGATACCTTTGTGCTTTCCACGTGGGGGTGATGAGATGACTTGGTTGCAGATGGAGCATAAACAGAAAAATGGGTCCCCAGAAGTGAGGGAAGCTGAGTCTCAATAAATGTATTCAGAATTTTGCCTACAGAAGAATCTAGATAGAAGCAGTTTTAATTTTAGCCTATATTTAGGTTTTGTGCTCTACAGATTAGAGTGTTCAAAATCACACATGGAGGTGAGAGCAGCACCACAATCTGCTGTCTTGAAGCCTCATTTGAACATATCTCTAGAGTTCTAAGTATTATGTAACATTCTCTATTTTTAAAATTTTTAGTGCAGAAGTTTGCAAACATACAAAAATAGGAGAAACCTATAATGAATCTTTATGTACCTGTCATCCAGTTTCAAAGATTATTAACATTCGCCAGTCTTGTTTAATGCAACCTCTTTTCACTTTTTTTTCCTTAAAGTAAATCTCAGATATCATGTTAGTTGTTTAATCATATATTTTGTCAACCACAATTTAAATAGATACTTGAAAAAGCCGCGATTTACCGTATCTTGTTGTTGTTCAGCCTCAGAAAATGTAGTGCTTTCATTTCTTGTACCCCAGGTGGTATAGATTTTAAGTCATTGTGATCCAGAAACAGTTCTCGCAGAGAATGGTATGCTCCATAGAAGGAGACTCGGTCCACGCCATCGTCTGTGAGTTTGTTGAATGACAGGTACAGGTATTCCAGGCCTGGTGCCATGTGGCCAAACACATAGCCAGGGATGCGCTCGATCTGGTTCCCAATGAGCACGAGGTGCAGCAGAGACTTGGGGAGATAGGAGGGCACGTGGTAGAGCATGTTGTAGGAGAGGTCAATTGATTCTAGATTTCTGCAGGGAAAGGAGGAAACAGGCTGGGAACATGAGTGAGGGGAGCTCCAGGGCTGGACAAGGCCTCTCAAGATGCTTGTCGGGTCTCCTGCCAGCACTGTGTGCAAGGCTGCAAGGCTCATGCTCATACCTGGGCACCACATAGCTGCTTGAGTTCCATTAGAGAGGAGTACCACGTTCAGAGAGAAAACTCACATCTTGGGGGTAATGGCAAGGCCCAGAGAGGTCCCCAAATATCTCTAAGGTCAACTGGAATCAGAAATGAAGCCCAGAGGCCTAGCCAACATCCAACTGTCTATCCCTGAAATCATCTTTCATCCCAGCAAGGCAGTGTTGGTGTTGCGGGGGTTCTGCATTGCCGTCCACAGTTGATCTGGTAAACTGTCACCTGGGATTTGGGGTGAGACTTGAGGGATCTGGAAAAGTCTGTTAACTGGCCAGAAGATCTGGGAAACGTGGTGAGCTACCTGGTTTGTCTCAGGAGCTTCCTTGTGGCTTCTGCCCACCCAACAAAGACATCCCCTGAGGAACACTAGGTCACTCTGCCACCGCCACATCTGACTAAACCTGGCTGGCCCTTGAGATTTCTTCCCATCTCTCCCATCTTGCTTCTGAGAGACGTCTGTCCTCACTGTGCCACTCAGATCCCTTGTCCCCTCGCCACACGGTTCCTGTCTGCTCTGCTGGACCCGCTGCCGGGGCTCAACCCCATTTGCCCTCCTGACAGGCAAGGCCCCCATGCTGCCCCTTCTCTGAGGCCTGCTGATTCCTCTCCTCAAAGGTGGGCTCTATTGTCAGGCCCAGCGTTCGTCGCTCTATTGTGTCAGACTTGAGATGGAGGAATGAGGACAGTGTGGTGTAGGATAGTAAAGCCTGGTGCTCCCACCTAAGGCAGGGGTGAGGGGAGGCCGCTCCCTTTCTCAGTGTGCAGGGGATTATCTCACTTAAACTTCATTATTGCCTCTGAGGTCAGCCGGGGGAGAGCAGCACGGTGGGCAGCCCTCAGGCTCAGCACTTCACATGGCAGGGTGTCCACAGCAGCAGTGACCGTGGTCATCCTGACACGGTCATGGCATGAACAGTTTGAGCTCCAGGCAAGCTTCTTAAGGAAGAGTGCCATCACCAAGCTGTTCAGAACCGTCACCTCCCTCACATCCCTGTGTTCATACCCTGTCTAGTAATGGCAAAAGGAAGAAATCGTCTAAGAAAGCCAAGCTGTAGCATATACTTACTCTTGATTTATCCAGGCTAAAGGAGCAATCCTGTTTTCTTCAATTTTGTTATAACGTAGTACAATGACATTGATCTTTCTGGTATGATTAAAACAAATTTCAGTTATTTCTTCAATTTGGTTATTTTCTAGGTATAATTCCTATAATTAAGAGAAAAGACGATTATTTTTCTTTGTATTAATAATTATTTTCAACTTGACAGATTAAAATGGTATTGTAAACTCTTCTCATTAGTATTATCAAAAGAGTCTTTTACTTCTCTTCCATTAAGTTGTCAAATTTTCTAACTAATTAAAATAAAGTGTACTATCTCTCATGGTTATGGGATTAAGTGAATTTTATTTAGTTATTTTTATTTAATTATTTAACTAATTTTCTTTTTTGAGGAAGATTAGCACTGAGCTAACATCTGCTGCCAATCCTCCTCTTTTTTGCTGAGTAAGACTGGCCCTGAGCTAACATCCATTCCTGTCTTCCTCTACTTTATACATGGGACACCTACCACAGCATGGCTTGACAAGCCGTGTGTAGGTCCGCACCCGGGATCCGAACCCAGCGAACCCCAGGCTGCCAAAGCAGAATGTGTGAACTTAACTGCTACGCCACCTGGCCGGCCCCTCTTTAATTATTTTTAAACCATAAAATGTAAGATATAGGATACCATAATAATTGTGTATACTTTCTAATTTACAAAACTTATTCATATAAATTATCTCATTTGGGCTTCAAAACCCTAGAAAATAAGTGGAAATTATCAATCCCATTTAGCAGTGGAAGAGACCAGGCCTGGAGAATGATAAGGTGTGCCGTCAGGGATGCAGCTAACACATGGGGGAAGCTCATCCCGGCTGGGCCAAGCTCCAGGTCAGCCTGCTTCCCACCAGCACGTGTTGTCTGTAATTTTTTTAGGCACATGTTTGTTTTGTTTTATTTTTATTGGGTTCATAATAGTTTACATCAATGTGAGATTTCAGTTGTACATTGTTTCTTGACTGTCACCACATAAGTGCTCCCCTTCGCCCACTGTGCCCCCCGACCCCTTTCCCCTGGTAACCGCTGTACTGTTTTCTTTGTCCCAGTACTTGTTTATATTTCACTTAGTATAATTCCCTCTAGGTCCTTCCACGTTATTGCAAATGGGATGAATTTGTCTTTTTTCTGTCTGAGTAGTATTCCATTGTGTACATACACCACGTCTTTTTTATCCAGTCATTGGTGGATGGGCACTTGGGTTGCTTCCATGTCTTGGCTATTGTGAATAGTGCTGTGATGAACATAGGGGTGCATATGTTACTTTGGGTTGTTGCTTTCAAATTATTTGAGTAGATACCCAGTAGTGGGATGGCTGGGTCATATGGTAGTTCTATTTTTAGTTTTTTGAGGACTCTCCATACTGTTTTCCATAGTGGCTGCACCAGATTGCATTCCCACTAGCAGTGTGTGAAGATTCCCTTCTCTCCACACCCTCTCCAACATTTGCTATTTTTAGTGTTAGTGATTATAGTCATTTTAACAGGTGTAAGGTGGTATCTTAGTGTAGTTTTGACTTGCATTTCCCTGATGATTAGTGATGTTGAACATCTTTTCATGTGTTTATTGGCCATCTGTATGTCTTCGTTAGAAAAATGTCTGTTCATCTCCTCTGCCCACTTTTTTTTTAAAGATTTTATTTATTTCCTTTTTCTCCCCAAAGCCCCCCAGTACATAGTTGTATATTCTTTGTTGTGGGTCCTTCTAGTTGTGGCATGTGGGACGCTGCCTCAGCATGGTCTGATGAGCAGTGCCATGTCCGCACCCAGGATTCTAACCAACGAAACACTGGGCCGCCTGCAGCGGAGCACGCGAACTTAACCGCTCAACCACGGGGCCAGCCCCCCTCTGCCCACTTTTTGATCAGGTTGTTTGCTTTCTTATTGTTCATTTGTGTGAGTTCCTTATATGTTATGGACATTAACTCCTTGTCAGACATATGATTTGCAAGTATTTTCTCCCAACTGGTGGGTCGTCTCTTTGTTTTGATCTTTGTTTCTTTTGTGTTGCAGAAGCTCTTTAGTCTGATAAATTCCCACTTGTTTATTTTTTCTTTTGTTTCCCTTGTCTAAGAGGACGTGGTATTAGAAAAGATCCTTCTTAGTTTGATGTCAAAGAGTGTACTACCAATATTATCTTCCAGGGGTTTTATAGTTTCAGGACGTACCTTCACGTCTTTGATCCATTTTGAGTTTATTTTTGTGTATGGTGTGAGATAGTGGTTTACGTTCATTCTTTTGCATGTGGTTGTCCAGTTTTCCCAGCACCATTTATTGAAGAGACTATCTTTTCTCCATTGTATGTTCTTGTCACCTTTGTCGAAGATTAGGTGCCCATAGATGTGTGGTTTTATTTCTGGGCTTTCAGTTCTGTTCCATTGATCTGTGTGCCTGTTTTTGTACCATTACCATGCCATTTTGGTCACTATGGCTTTGTAGAACGTTTTCAAGTCAGGGATTGTGATACCTCCAGCTTTGCTCTTTTTTCTCAGGATTGTTTAGGCTCATGTTTTTTGACTTGCTTGTATTGTAATTAATTAAAAGTTAAATTTAGAGCCTTCATTTAACGTCAGGGTGAAGTTTGCTAGAACTATTAGTAAGTTTTCAACAGCCAGCTGCCTTCAGGTTAAATTCAGTTGGCATTAGAGGGAGTTTTTCGCTCAAGGATCTTGTTGGAATTTAGAAGTAGAATTGGTATATCTTCAGTGTAACTTTCCATTCTTATTGAGTAATTTCCCCCTCTTTGTAGCTTAATTTTGGTATTTGTTAGAAATGGGTAAGGAATCTTTTAGCTTTTTGCTTTTACTTTCGTACGTATTTAGGGGTGAACTAGAT
The DNA here is from genome assembly GCF_021613505.1 of Equus quagga. Taxonomy (NCBI): domain Eukaryota; kingdom Metazoa; phylum Chordata; class Mammalia; order Perissodactyla; family Equidae; genus Equus; species Equus quagga. Next base: position 1,146,098 of record NW_025799872.1, on the reverse strand, counting down.
CAGTGGTTCCCAAACTTGGTTGTGTAGTAGAATCACTCGTGAGCTTTTTAAAGTGTAAATTCCCTCCTAAACTTCCCCCAGTCAGAGCACACTCATCCATATGCTGAAATTCCATGGCTATGAAGCAATGCCTTGGAAGGAGTCAGAGCACATTCACTATGTGGACAGCACCTCCTGACTGGTGAGAGGGTCTTTTGCAAAGAGAAACTAGGGATGGGAGGGTCAGCCATGTGCAGCAGACTTGTTGCTCTTGTACTATTCAAAATGTGTGTGTGTTTTACTGTGTGCATGCATTATCTATTTGAAATTTTAATTTTGAAAAAATTATAAATTGCTGACCTCACCCTCCAAAGACCCTGATTTAGTGTGTCTGGGATGGTAAGTCCATGAATCTGTATTTCTTGAGAATCCAAGTGATTCTGATGTAATGCCAGGCGTTGGAACCATGGTCTTTGCAATTTTGATAAATTCTGAAGTTATATCTTCATCTCCAAATAGGAGGAAGAGGAAGGGTGGTGGCCGTGGCAGTAGTGTCATATGAGATCAAGGGTCCTCTCTCCCAGTTTGCTGGTCCACAACTATGGGAAGCTCCGTCCTGCCTTCTTGCTGGACGATAGTGTATGCGGCAGAAACAGACCTCAGAGGAGGCGACAGGGGTCCAGCTGGGTCTGCCAGACCTCCATTCTGTTTTGTTTTGTTTTTTTTAAGGATTGGCACCTGGGCTTACAACTGTTGCCAATCTTTTTTTTTTTTTTTTTCTTTTTTTCTGCTTTATCCCCCCCCCCACCCCCCCCCCCCCCCCCCCCATACACAGTTGTATATCTTAGTTGCAGGTCCTTCTAGTTGTGGGATGTGGGATGCCACCTGAACGTGGCCTGACTAGCGGTGCCATGTCCGCGCCCAGGATCCGAACCCTGGGCCACCGCAGCAGAGTGCGCGAACTTAACCACTCAACCACGGAGCCGGCCCCTAGACCTCCATTCTTAATGCAGGAAATCAGGGTGTTCAGTCAGCGGCAAAGGTCCCCCAGGGTTCCCCCTTAGTTAAGTTTTCCTTGCTGCAGCCAAGGAGACCACACACCTGGGCAGCGGCGGGCATCTCCAGAGGGAGTAGAAACAGGACAGCACTTGGGCCTGGAGTTAGTCACAGGCCCCTTGGTAGGAGCTGCTTAGAACTGATAAGCTGGGGGCTGCCAGCACAGTCGGTGACCTTCTCTGCGGATTGCTTCCATCCATGGAGGGTCACTACTCATCCACATGGGACTCTGGGGGAAGCAGACTGGGATGAACATTGCAATTCTGGTTTGAGACAGTTTAAACCCCCTTGCAAATCTGGGTGCTTTTTGCAAGTTGTAATTTCTGTTTAAATTCTCAGCAGGACCAGTTTTCACTTTATCAAGAGTCTTTACTAGTAATTCTAAGTTGGATTCATAATCTTGAATTGTTTGAAGGGAAACCAGTGCTCCAATTACAGTAAATTCTGTATACAGCACAAAACTACTGAGTTTAATTTGCATCAGAATAAGCTTTTAAAGTGTTTGGTTTGTTGTAGTGTAGTATATTTAAAATGTAAAATATTTTTAAAAAGATATTAGTACCTCAATAGAAGCAGGAAGACCCTGTGGTATAATTCTAAATTTATTTCTTCCCAGACGCAGGTAAGATAGGCTCTTCAAAGGTTTAAAAGCTGAAGGGTTGACATTGGCTTCACTGAGATTGTTTCCTTCCAGTTCTAAGGTGACCAATTGATTTAAGTCTATAAAAAAATAAAATTAGCGTATTAGGATAATTGAAGAAACATGCAATTTCCATAGCTTTTCAAAAGGTCATGTGAAATGTTCAGTTTATTTGGAGGGCAAAAGTAGCTCTTTCTTTGTATCCCTCTGTAGAGCCTTTCCCAAGTACTTTTCACATCCCAAATGCTCAGTTCAGCCAGGACTGAATGCTGAGTGCATGGTCCAGTGGAGTGGAGGCCTGTTGAAAAATCATTATTGTGCTGTATGATGGAAGTTTGTGGAAGGAGAAGCCAAAGGGGGGAATGGGAGGATCGGGGTGGCCTGCAGAGACAGCGGTGGCCAAGAAGGGACTCAGAACGAGGTGGGCAAGAAGTAGAAGGTTGTGGGAGATCATTTGAAGCATTTGCAAAGACAGGTAGATATGAAACAGCACTATAGTCAGGGATGGCTGGGGCATAATGCAATGAGGACGCAGAAGGAGCACTCTGCTTGGAGACCCTCAGTTTCTGAGAACAGGAGTTACAGCATGAATTCCCAGTGCAGTTGTTCACTTCCTGGCAAAGTGCAGCCAGATGGACGTTTTCAAAGGAGAATGATCAAAAATTCTCCACGCATTCAGATTGAGCTACCAAGAAAGACCTTTATACAAACAGGGTTTTTTTCTAAATTGTTTCTACCGGTCTCGGGAGTGGTGTGATCCAAATCAATTGGAAGCTTGAAGTAGGGGAGTGGCCAGCTCAGCAGTGATGATACCCAGAGGTGTCTGAGTCAGACATTCAGGGTGTAACTTTGGAGTTTGTTCAGGGGCCAAGATTTCTAGAATGGGGATGTTTTCATATTCAACTCATGTCACGAGCATTACGCTAAATGCTCCATGCAACTCAGTTCCTACTCTTAGGCACATGAGAGAAGGAAGACATAGTCTAAGCAAGAGCAGAATACAGTACCATCAGGGTTACAGATCATAGGTGTTAGAAGGTGAGAAAGAGGACATGGCAGTGTAGACTTGAGTAGTATGCAAGTGTGAGTGGGACTAGGCTTTCAAAGATAGAAAGATGTGGGTAGAAATGGCAAGCTGAGGCAACCAGCTGAACACGTGCACACGAGCCCACATGGGTGTGCTTTAGTGTAGGGAAGAGGCCAGCCCTGGAGTGGACTATCCACAGGTGGGGGTGAAAGTTTGAGGGCAGAGGTGGGCTGTGCAGGACCTTTGTACACTAGACAAGGTCTGGCTTTTCTTTTCTAGACGGCAAGGAGCCCCTGGGCAGCAGACAGCATGACATCATCTAATCTGGTGGTCGTGTTTAGGATCACTTGAAGGGCTAAGAGACAGGATGTAGGGAGGCTAACCAGTAAGCTGTGATAAGTGCTCTTATTTCCTCATAATCTCTCTAATTTCCAAAACTAAAGATGCTGAGAATCCAGCATATTTATCTAGTACACAGTTGAGGTTTTGGAATGTAATAGAAGTTTTCCAGTGAAAAATAGATAATAGAAGTAGACTAATGGTCATTACATGACCTCACAAGAGAGAAAGAAATATAATACAGAGTGCAAATTCATGATACTATGCATTACTTCAGTTATTCTCTAGTTTATGTCTGTTGTGTGTGTAGGAAACACACGAGGTGTGTATTCCTGTGTTTAACAGGAAACAGGTTGGAGTTAGAGAAGGTTCTTGTAGGCTACTTAGGATAGAAAGAGGATGTATTACTAGGAAGTTGGTAAGAAGTCCTTCCCACTCTGGGGTGAGGAGCAATGTGACAGGTTATGGACGTGGACACATGTGCATGAGAATGTTGATCTCATGGTATTCCAAGCACATAGCCTCACATCATCGTTGCTAGAGGGGCCAATGTGGTCCTGGGTTTTCGTTTGTTTCTGTGATTAATGAAGACAGGAACTTTTTTTTTTTTTTTTTTTTGAGGAAGATTAGCCCTGAGCTAACATCTGGTGCCAATCCTCCTCTTTTTGCTGAGGAAGACTGGCCCTGAGCTAACATCCATGCCCATCTTCTTCTACTTTATATGTGGGACAGCTACCGCAGCACGCACCCAGGATCTGAACCGGCAAACCCCGGGCCACCAAAGCAGAACATGTGCACTTAACCGCTGCACCACCAGGCCGGCCCCTGGAACATTTTTAAGCTTGTCCACTTTTCTCCTGCTGTCCCTCCCTTCTGCCCTAACACCGTTCCCCTCAATTATAATACCTTCCTTTTCTCACTGTGGGTCTGCAAATCTACCAGTGGCTCATGGGTGAACTCCCACCATCTCAGCCTAGCCTGTGCAGCTCTCTGCTGTCCAGTTCCTGCCTACCTTTTCACACCATCTCTTACTCTTCCCCCCTCACACCCTGTATCCCAGCCCCACAGCACTGCATGCTGTTCCCATAGCACCCAAAGCATTTTGTTTGTTCATGCCTTTGCACGTACTGCTTCTTTCCCTGGAGCGCCCTTCTGCCCACTTCTCTGGAACTGTATATAACCGGAAAGGTCATGAGTGAAGACCTGCCATGAGGCACAACGAGAGCAGCCAGCTACCAAGAGAGCAGCAACATAGCACTGGTGGTGGCCTGTGCTTGGGCTCACCGTGCTCACTACCAGCCAGCCTGACTGTCAACAGAGGCTCCAGCAGTCAGTAGAGAATCCAGCACCCGAGGGGCCAGCATTGGAGCAGGACTAACAACCCAGCACCCAAGGGGCTGGCACTGGAGCAGGACTAAGAATGCAGCCCAAACAGAAGAGGGGCCCTCAGCCCACACAGAGAGTGCAGGGGGCTCTCTGGGCGAGATGATAGTGGAGAGCCTCCTCAGTGGCCACCTGCATGGGGCTGAGGCCTCCTCGGTGTTTGGACTATGGAGACAGGAGGGCAGCAAGCAGGAGGCCAGTTTACCCTGGACCACAGTCGACTCTCTGGGAATTTGGAAACACTTGTGCATGAGCATGTGGAGAAGCAGTTGCAGGAGTGTGTAGAAGAGCCTTCCAAATAAGGACTTAACGTTTTATAACGTGTCCTTTGATACAGAGCTGGAAATGTGATGTCACGTGTCGTTCACAGACGGCCAGTTAGTGCGCATGTTCTAAATTAAACACCCCTCTGGTCTTTTTCGCCTAACAGTTAAGAAATGAAACTTCCCAATGTCTTTTCCATATGAAAAAGCCCATCAAAATTTGTGTTTATTAATGTTTTTCATGTGTACCCTGAAATCCATCTGGAAATAGAGTATTTCCATAACTCTGTAATCCTCAGATTTGGCAGTTCTCATTATTGTTTTTTTTTCTCATCACCAGAAGTGTTTGTTCCCATGAAGATTATTGGGAGTGAAAGGAAATAATTGAATTGTTTTACTTCTTTAAAGGCTTGAGTTGCCTACATTAACATAATGAATATATTTTAAATCAAATAAACAAAAGTATCGAGCACTATACCACAAGAACTATGCTAGACTGTTAGGAAGATAAAAAGAAAAATTAGAGGCCAGCCCCGTGGCCGAGTGGTTAAGTTCGTGCATTCTGTTTCAGCGGCCCAGCGTTTCACCAGTTCAGATCCTGGGCGCGGACATGGCACCACTCATCAAGCCATGCTGAGGCGGTGTCCCACATGCCACAACTGGAAGGACCTACAACTAAAAAATATACAAGTATGTACTGGGGGCCTTTGGGGAGAAGAAGGAAAAATAAAATCTTTAAAAAAAAAAAGTTCTTATAAAAAAAAGAAAAACTAGGCAACCTTTGTCTTAAAGAAGCATATTCACAATATGACAACTTCATTTATTCTGCTTGGTCTGAAGACAACCACAAAAAGAGTCAATTCCAGCTGTATCAAATGTACAGTACACGGATACCTTCAGTAAAGCCTGTCCCTCGGAAAGCCAGGCTGTCGTGGCAGCCACATCCCCACGCACATTGTCCATCTGCTCTGTGGGGCGCACGTGCCTCATTGACCCACAAGTGCAGGAGGTGCCAGAGCAGCCCTCTCAAGAACAAGCCTGTCAAAGCCAGTGAGTGCCGCGACATGTGAGCGAAAGCTTCTGTGCTCGATCGTAGTGTGCCCCGGAGCCTCACCTAGAGTGCTACGCACTCATGCTTTATACATAATTCTCATGTGCCAACATGTGCCAACCAAATCGCAAAATGTGTGGAGGTGGCAGATGTTGGAGGGGGTGCATCGAGCATCTGGGGTGATAAGGGCAACCAGTTAACAAGCCATCGTACTGCGTTATCCCCACTGACACCACCAAAACGTCGGTACAGACAGCACCAGAACACATGGCCATGTGGGTGTGTCCCATGTGACTCTTAGGGCGTTAAGATTTCTAGTTCAGCTACTGTGTTGTGAATGATGAGAACCTAAACTAATTGACAGTTTTATTTATAGTTATAGTACTTTTTTTAAGACATCAGGCAGTTTAAAATACTTTTTTAAAGTTTCACCAGTCAATAGTTAAAAGAAAGTTTATCAACTTAAATGGTAAAGTGACCCAAAACACTTCACCAGCTATTCACTTGGCAATACTGCAAATAAAACTTCCACACAACCACAGAAGAAAGGGTATAAGAACACATAGCATAAAACCAAATGCTAAATACCTGACAGACTTCCTTCCTCGATGGCCTGAAGGTTGTTCTCACTGATTTTAAGCTCTTCTAACGTGGGTGGTAGTTCTGATGGAATATCTGCCAAATTGTTTCCATCCATATTCAGGCGCATTAACTTCTTCAGAAGCTTAAAAGGCAAATCTCAAAGTTACTTTTTTACCTGGTCACAGATAAACACATGCAGTGTCTCATTTAACAGTCAGTCTGTGTAGTTAGTAAAGTCTCATACACTCACTCACTAACTCAGGCTGAGACAGGAGTCCCCATGCCCCTCACCAGGCAGACTGGACCCTGTTAAAAGTATTTGTTCCCAGGCATTTTCAGCAAAGTATATTTGATGATTGTGTATCCCACTCACCCAGATTTATGCTGTGGCTTTAGTAAAGAAGAGAAAGTCCTGTCCCCACTGGGACTGTCATTTTTTTCCAGTTCTTAGGTTTTCACCTTCTCAGCAATAGACACAAAGTTAGTTAAATCATGCAGTGATCTGAATCTGTCATGGATGCTAAGAATTAAGATGGCAATTTGAATCCTTTTAATGTATTTGTAATCCTTGGTTTTCTATCTACACCAAGTAGAAACAGTCATAAAATAACACTAATTACTGTGGAAATTCTTCAAAATGAAGTGCTACAAATATCACAAGCTATTCCTTTATGGGACCCAAGCAGTTTTATCTGTCTGGAGAGTGCGTTTCCATGTTTGTAGTGCGTTCTCATTGCCCTAACCAGCCTGCACTAGTAAAACAGAGGGCTGCAGCCTGGCAGATGTTAGTGACCACGCAGAGTGACTCACTGCAACAGTGCTCAGAGGCAATTTCTGCAGTTTAGAAATGGGACAGAGAATCCCTAAACAAGGAAAGGAGGTAATTTCTTGCAGTGTTTTCTTTTGATCAAACACAGGAAATGCATGAGTTCCAGCTGTTGTTCTATCAGAAGGATGGCTAGCATTAGGCAGGATTCCAGTCTGATGTGAATGTGGCCCCATGTCTGGAGAGCACTCATCTCCCAGCCTTGGATCTGAATGAGAACCAGGACCTAAGCTTACAAGAGGCCAACAATTTGTCCAAAGAGTGGACAGAAGACCATCCAAGGGGATAAAGTTTGACCTACTGGATGTAGTGTGTTTTACTTGGCCTTCTTAAAGTGCACACATTTCTAAGTATTTGTTTACACATAAACCCCTCCTTTCTTGCTTCTGCCTTTGTTTCTCTGAAATTCCTTGATCCTTTCTTGCTTCTGCCTTTGTTTCTCTGAAATTCCTTGATCCTTTCTTATTTTCTCCCTTTTAGGAAAATTTTAGTCAAATCTCAGTTCTTTCAAAGATCTATTCTCTGCTGTTTCCTGTCTTCTCTCTTTTCCCAGACTGTCCCCATGCTAATATTTGTCTGAGTCCATCTGTTTTTCCAGAACCCCTCCTGCTAACGTACCCTTCATATGATTTTGCCTAAGGCTCAAAATAAGGAACTGCTGTCTTGCTGACCGGAAGATCCTCACAGAGTTCCCAGATAAGCTCTCCTTTGTTCCCAGAGCTGCCTCATGTACTGAGAGGCCATACTGCAACATGCTTTTAGCTACTTGGGAAGAAACCACTCCATAAACTCAAAACCTTAGTGTTGTCATTGACACTGTTGCTGCTCTAAGGGGAGGCATAGAAAAACCAGCCAGAAACTGTGAAACAAAACTATATTCGACGCAGAACCTGAATACAGTTTAGGGACATCAAAGAGGAAACTTCCTTAGGAGAAAACACCAGTTACCATGTCTTCCTCCCTCCCCACCTCCACCTGCTTCCAGTACCAGTTGTGGGGAAGTGCCCAAGTGGATTGTACTCACAAATCAGCATGTATTTACCTTGAATGCTTTTGGACCTATGCCTGAAGAGGTGATATTATTTTTGCTCAGATCAAGCCTTTCCAAATTCGGTAACCCATTGAATGCTTCATCTGGAATGGAGGTGATGGAATTGCCTAGGACACACAGCAGTTGCATTTTAGGCCTATGTGCCTATACATACATGCACACATTTACGTGAATGCACACACATATACATACATGTACACGTGCACACACATAGCGAAAGTGAGCTTTATCTGGAGAAAAAGCAGTACTTATAACAAGGACAGAATGTATATTACTTAAGAAAATGCATGTTTAGAAAAATAATGAGACTGGGACTAGACAGTTCACGTAATCAGAATTTTTACTCTAAGGACTTGTCATGCCCTCCTGCATCATGTTTCAGATGAAGCTGCTTAAAATAGCCAGAATGTTGTTTGCTAGACAATTCTGTTAGTAGTATGTGTTTACAACAAAGGTGTTTCTCTGGAAAGTTATATAGAAACTGATTTTTATTGTTCTTCATATTTTCCCATTGACACTTCCTAGACTCTGAACCAGAAATATGATACTGTTTTTATCAATGAAATCTTGGGAATATCACTTGCCTTCTCTGAGCATCAGTTTCCTTTTCTACATAAGAAGTGTGGGAAGATCGTCTCTCAGATTGCCTCAGATCTAATGTTTTACTTCCATGACCTTAATCTATAGAAGTTCTTATGTGCCTTAAATTTATGGGGGTTTTGGTGAGGAAGATTGGCTCTGAGCTGACATCTGTACCAATCTTCCTCTATTTTGTATGTGGGATGCCTACTGCAGCACGGCTTCATAAGTGGTGTGTAGGTCTGCTCCTGTGATCCAAAACTGCTAATCCTGGACCGCTGAAGCAGAGCGCGCAAACTTAACCACTATGCCACTGGGCACCCCCCAAAGGGATTTTGCTTTGACATTTAATTAAGTACAGTAGTCAATGATTTTAAACCCAGGAAATGAGCTTGCCAGAAATAGTGAGTACTATAAAAACCACGTGGTGACCCTCTTGTAAAACCTGGATGGTGTGACTGAACACAGGTCATCCATCTTTTTTATAAGACTTTCAACTTCCACAAATGGATTTTTCTTATGGCCATGCACACTTGGCATGCAGGTGGTGGGAGGAGGGACATTGCTGGAGCAAGAGTCTGGGGTGAGAGAGGAATTCCTTAGGATGTTTGAATGTGATGTCAGGAAGGCCGTGACACTGGCAGTGTCCTATTGAGCAGACTGGCCATCTTGAACAAAGTTGTCAGCTTTTGTCTATTGAGTTTTTATTTACATGGCCATTTATTATTTCTGTGATTTCCCCCGAGATGTGTCTGAAACCCCATTCAGATTATTTCACCCCTGCATGGGCCACCCCCAGTGTGTGCCTTTTCACCCAGGTGAATGCCCAGGCTCATCCACTGGCCCCGTCTCCCCACCAGCCAGCCTCACACACCTGGTCCTGCTATTCCTCCACTCACAGCCCTTCCAGGTGCCCTGTAAAGAATATGGGTAAAGATCTGGACACTCCATGCCTACCAGGAGAGCTAAAATGAGGGGAAAAAACAGCTGACAGGATGCAGAGTAGCGGGACCTCTCCAACATTGCTGGCAGGAATGTCACAGCCACTTTAGGAAACTGTTTGGTACTTTCTTATAAAGTTAAATGTGCATTTACTGTGTCACTCAGCAGTCTCCCTCTTGGATGTGTACCCTAGAGAAAAGAAACGTAGGTCGACAAAAACATCTGTTTGTGCATGTTTATAGAAACTGTATGCATAATCGCCCCAAACTGGAAATAACCCAGCTGGTACCTGTGGTCCATGCAAACAATGGCACACCACTCAGCAGTGAGGAGGAGCAAGCTACTGATAAACACAGCAATCTGCATGACCTCGAGAAGCAATGCGATAGGGAAGAAGCCCAACTGAAAAGGCCACGTGCCGTATGAGTTCATTGCTGTGACATACGGAACAGGGAAAACTATGGAGGCAGAGAACACCAGTGGTGGCCAGGGCTGCTGAAAGGAGCGACATGAGGGAATTGGGAATCTTGATTGTGGTGGTGATGACATGACTACATTTGTCAAAACTCGGAATAACACGCTAAAAATGTTTTACTGTATGTAAATTATACTTCAGTAAAGCTGACTTTAGGAAATAGTCAGTGGGAAATCATGATTTGATTTAGAGAGATTTGCTTTATACCTAACTATGCTATTCTGCCATAAACACCTATCTCTTCTGCAAAGTTTATTTATATGTTTGAAGGTTGTGAAACTAGTCCTGGGGTCAATTTATATTATGAAATTAAAATATAACATTTATAGGGCAATGAGAGTTATTTACTTTTAAAGCACAAAATAAAACAGACGTCAGCGTCTCTTACCAACGAGCTCCAGGCTTGTTATCCCTGGCGCTGTCAGCGGCGGTATCTGTGTGAGGCCAGCAGTGATGCAGCTGATGGTCCTGTAGGACAGAGAGCACCTGCTTGGCAGAGCTGGCATGCCTCTGGGAGGAGCAGGGCCTGGGTGTCGAGAGGGCGTCCTGAACACATCTCCCCTGATGGTGTCGTCATCCTCCTCCTCCTCGTCCTCGTCTTCCTGGTCTTCGTCGTCCTCCTCCTCCCTCACTGGGTATCCGTGTGGACGGGCCCACCTCCCCTCCTGTCCAGGTCTCAGTGCTCCCCCGACTCTGCTGTGCCCCTCGTTGGGAAGCCTCCCCTGATCTCCAGGTCCAGGGCTCGTTTTCTTTTGCTCCCTCTCTTCATCTTGTTTAGTTTCTTCTTCATCCTCCTCAAATTGAAATTCCTCTTTTCTCAATGCTTGGCCCGTTTCCACCTGAGGAGCTGGCAGTTGCTTATGAAGTAAATTGGTAGGTTGTCTTTGTTCTGAAGAATCACCAGAAAATTCAGTTCTATCATTTAGTGCTGTACTGGATGGTATACTGGGCAGTGAATAGGAGGCTCCTGACCACGCAAGGGGGATACAGCATGAGCAAGTTGTGATATTAATCATAGGAAAAATCAGTGAAAATGAGGTTAGTAAATATTATTCCCTCCAGGTATCTGAGTGCAGTTTAAATATGAAATGCATCTTGAAATTTTTTTCTTGAATAGTTTTAATAGTAACTTTATTTTGTTATATCTGTTATAGACAATTTTTGTTTTGTCTGTGGGCCTTCATGTGTGTTTTTACTGAAGGATCATGCTACCTGGTCACCACAGAGGGAATAATATTGCCACATGATGCAAATGGAAGCAGTCCTGTGGTGAGATTGCAGTCTATCAGATGTGACTCCTTTATAGTAGATATTGCACAGTTGATCGGAATTATTGATAACATAAGAAGTTGTACACTATCAGACATAAAAAAGTGAAACAGATGTATATTTCACTTGCTTATGGTAGTGAAATCAGCCTTTGTTCATAGATTTATTGTTTTTGTCTGATTTTCTTTCAGCTCCATGGGTTTAAACGCATGCTCTGAAATTCAGAATTATCGAAAGTTCTCCTCTTTTTCCTTCCCAGACTCTCTAGTGAAATCATTTTTCCTGCTTGAGACTTATAGAAGACATCCTGGACTGAAGTATAGAGAATTTAGGTAAATGCTTACAGTTAGTGAAGTAATGAGTGGTGCAACCAGCATTTGAATCCAAAACTTCTATTTGAAAAGCCTAACCTCTTTGTTTCTACCCCAACTCTTTTTTCTTGTTCACAAAGCCACTCACAAAATACAAAGACACTTGGATTCCAGCAAGAGGGAAACTGGGTGTGGGCAGAATGCATACTTCCCTCTGAGTTCACATATGGCTGCCCTTTTTAATTTGTGAATGAATTTTAGAGAGGAGTTTTTCTCATAATTACACTTCTCTAATAATAGCAGAATGGAAAAATAATTCAAATTAAGTCAGGATTATTTTAACTTCATTTTCCCCCCCAGAGATATTTAAAATTTAGTCAAAATCTTTTACACTAAATCTTTAAAAAAAAAAATTGATTAAATGTTCTGAAAATACCTGAATGTAAATCAATAAATATTAAGTATTAAAAATAAAGAGATAAAGTCACTTTCATTAAACTCTGCCAGAAGAGAAAGAGAAGGAAAAGTTTGAAAGGCATGGCTTCATTTAAAAAGTATGTACAAGGGATTAAACTTATATTTCAACTAAAAAAAAAGAATAAGATGTCCTAGACTCAAATGGTGCTGTTTTAACCTAGACATACGTGTGAGAGCATTTTTGATACCCCACAATGACGGGAGCAGAATGGATTACATCAGAAATTCCCCTCTGTCTGCATTTAGCTGGGACTGTCATTGGCTGTAGTGGGGAGACGTGACAAAGACCAGACTTCAGGCTCACCTTCCGAGTGAAAAATTCTGGGAAGATGTGAGCTCAGTGCATAGATTTTTCTCCCATCAAAATATGTACATTTACTTAATCATCCTTCTGCTTTTATTTAATACTATACACAAATCACCCCAAGAAAGAACTGATGAAATATAATCATTTGAAGGAATTACTTGAGATTTCCATTCAGTATGTATTATAAAGTCTGTGAGTTATTTTTTGCACATCTCTTCCAGAACATGCAAAAGGAGAATAGGAAAAAAATTAGCAAAGGGAAACTGAAGTTATCATATTGAAACATTTAAAGTCCTTCCCGTATATTCAAGTTTATTTTTCCAAAATAACCACAGCATTTCAAGTATATTCTAAGTCCTTTGAAAAATGGCTGAGAATTTCTGAATCTTGCCTTTAAAAACGTTGTGTTTGACCCCAAGGAGTTGGTTTCATTAAACACTTTTATTTTCTAATAGTTTTTTAAAGTCATAATGACTTAGTAAAATAACTGGTAGTATAAACCAAAATACAGTTGCTAAATATTCTAAAGTTCTTCCTGGCAGGAGACTTTTGTAGACTCCTACCCTGTGATGGTCCTGTGTGCGTGGAAACAATCTACCTTGGTCGTAGACAAGAGAAAATGTCCCTCTCCCTTCCCATCAAATTATTTAACACGTGTTTGTTGATTTCATAAGGCATTGGGTTGGCTTTTCTTGGAGGAGACCTGTACTTCCCTCCTGAGGGTCCTCTGCTCCATCACATATGAACCTCAGGACAAGGGACAGTGAGCAGCCAGCGAAAGTGCCACAGAGAAAACCGCTGCTCCCACCCCCACTCCATTATTTCCCTGGGTTACCCAGGTAGTTATGGGACAGATAGGCTGCAAAACTGGGCTTGTCCTCTCTGGACGCAAACCACTCCTCCTCTGTGCACCATGAGTTCTTCATCTTCACTTGGGATGATAACTATTCCCACATTGAGCTGGATTAAATGAGATAAGGCGTGTAAGGAACTAGGGAAAGCTCTTCACGCATACTAAGAATTCGGGAACTGTTGGCTGTGTAAATTCCATCACTATATCTCTAAAGCTGAGAGTCAAAGGTGGAATGTGATCTGGTCCGTTTACTCTTCTGACAGAACCAGAGCTGTAAAGCTGAGATCTTTTATTTCTGTCTCCTACCATACACTTTCCCAAATAATTTCTATGTTAATCATCATTGTGCCAATATTTTAAGTTACCTGATTACTAGTTTATCATTAATTTAAAACTTAAGGTTGCGACAAAATACAAACAAATGGAAGTTAAAGACTAAATTCCATGTGATATTGTGTTTTGGCTAAATATTTATACCAGTATCAGAGCAGACTGGGCAGCATTCTCCTTCAGGTGTGACTGTTTGGGGGCACGTCTGCGGGTGGCACATGGCTTCATCACAAAGCACTCTCCCATTCGCGCAGAGGCAGGTGGTGCAGGGCTCGGGAGACCACACAGCTTGGTTGTACATGGTCATCCCGTTTACCAAACAGTGTCCCTTCTTTCCTAGAAGAGAACAGGAACACATTTAAATTCTTTCTGTGGTTACCAGCACCTGTGAGTGGAAGTGAGCACCGTGTGAAGTCAGACCAGTGGAACCACACAAGAGTTGAGTTCTGTGTGCGTTCATGCATAGGGTGACAATACCTTGCGATGTAACCTCTGCAGCACTTCTCACGTGCTCTACTCTCACCTCTCACTTCAGCTCTGAGAGTGACCAACTCATGGCAACTTGACTCCGAATTGCGCTTCCATCCTGTCTTTCAGGATAGCTAAGTTAGATAACAGCCACAAACAATCCCAAATCTCAGCTATTCCTTGTTCATGCTGCATGTCCAGTGTGGGTACACAGGTGCTCTGCTCATTGTAGTCACTCAGCAACAAACAATGGGCTTCATCTCCAAGCAGGCTGCCCTGACGGCTTCAGCCGTGGGAATGCGGGGTTCCAGATCACACACGAGCTCTGAAAGTGTATAATTACATTGACCAAAGAAACTTAGACGGCTACACCTGACTTCAGGGGAAACAAGGCAGCGTAGGTCCATCACCTGCCAGAGAGCAGAGAGCTGGATCAGCACTAATGCGGGGCCCACATCCCCCGCTTCCCGACATGCAGATCGAAGGTGGAACCAGACAGCATACTTCTGTGGTGCTTTTGACCTGAATCCTCAACAAGACATTGCAGCTCTCTCTTTTTTTTGGGAGTACTATTATTGAAGTATAATTCACATAACCATAATCGTGACTGTTTTGAAATGCACAATGCAGTGGTTGGTAGTACGTTGTTTTCTCTACATACAGGGTTGTAGATCTGTGGATAAGTGTGTTAACTAAAGCAGTCCATTAGACAGCCAATGTGAATATTAGAGGGGATGTTTTCCTCAGAGCCTACTGTCATTACTGATAACTCTCCTCCATCTGATGAGACACCTTCCTCAAATTCCACCCCCAAATGAGCTCTCACATCTGTCCCTTCCTTTCCTTCACCACTGTGTCAGCCCAATTCAGGCCCTGCCCATCTTATATGGATACTTGCAGTAGACTAATCCCACATACCCGGTTCCTCTCCTGGAAAAAAATACATACATATGAGTTTTTTCCTGATTATAAAAGTATAACCTTTTTTACAGAAATGGAAAAGTTGATCCTTAAATGCGTATAGAATTATAAGGGGACCCAAATAGCCAAAAAGTCTTGGAAAAAAAGAGCAAAATTGGAGGACTCACACTTCCAGATTTCAAAATTTACTACAAAACTGCACGTATCAGTTTATGCCAGTCTGGTACTGGCATAAGGATAAATATGTAGACCACTGGAATATTGAGAGTCCAGAAATAAAACCATACATCTATAACCAATTGATTTTTGACAAGGGTGCCAAGACCATTTGATGGGGAAAAAGTGCTCTCCAAGGAATGGTACTGGGACAACTTGATATCCGCATGTAAAAGAATGAAGTTGGACCCCTGCCTCACAACAAAAACAAAAATTAACTCAAAGTGGATCAAAAACCTAAATATAAGAGCAAAAATTATAATACTCATAGAAGCAAATGTAGGTGTAAATCTCTGTGACCTTGGATTTGGCAGTGGAGTTTTAGATATGACTCCAAATGCACAAGCAACGAAAGATAAAAATAGATAAATTGGACCTCATCAAAGTTAAAAATTTGATGCATCAAAGGACATTGTCAAGAAAAAGGACACTACACAACGGGAGAAAATATTTGTAAATTGTGTCTGATAATAGTCTAATGTCCAGAATATACATAAAGAACTTTTCTAACTCAATAACAGAAAGACAAACAACCCAATTAAAAAATGAGCAAAAGATTTAAATAGAGATTTCTGCAAAGATATACAGTGGACAACAAGCTCGTGAAAAGACATTCAACATCATTAATCATTGGGGAAATACAAATTAAACCACAATGAGATCATGCTTCATATCCACAATATTGGCTATATTTAAAAAAATGGAATAACAAATGTTGGTAAGGATGTGGAGAAAGTGGAATCCTTGTACATTGCTGGTGTGTATATAAAATGGTGTAGCCTCTGTGGAAAACATTTGGCAGTTCCTCAAAATTAAACATAGAATTACCATATGGCCTAGCTTTTGGGTACCTCATATTCCACTCCTAGGTATGTACCCAAGAGAATTGAAAACAGGAGTTCAAGTAGAAACTTATACACAAATGTTCATAGCTGCACTATTCACAATCGCTGAAACGTGGAAACAGCCCACATGTCCATCAACAGATGAATGGATGAACACAATGTGGCATATCCTGACAATGGAATGTTATTCAGCCATAAAAAGGAACGAAGTACTGATACGTGCTACAACATAAATGAACCTTGAAAACATGCCAAGTGAAAGAAGCCAGTCACAAAAGGCCACATATTGTATGACTCCTTTCATAGGAAATATCCACAATAGGCAAATTCACAGAGACATAAAGATTAGTGACTGCCAAGGGCTGGGTGTAGGGGAAGATGGGGAGTCACTGCTTAATATGTAGTTTCCTTATAAAGCTTATAAAAGTTTCCTTTTGGGGTGAAGAAAATGTTCAGTAACTAGAGAGTAGGATGATTGCACAACATTGTGAGTGTACTAAATGCCCTTGAGTTGTACACTTTAAAATGGTGAGTTTTATGTTATGTGTATTTTACCACAATAAAAAATATATGTATATAAAACCGCTGGAAAACATTTTTGGACAATTGAGAAATGTTTAGTGTATATCTTCTATACTTTTTAGATGCATATTACCCTATATTGCATATTTCTTAAACATATTTGAGATCACATCATGTGTACTACTTTTAACTTTTTTATTTTCTGTTATTATAGCTTGGATATCTTTCCACCTAAGTAAGGAAGTTGACCTCATATTTCCTTAGCAGTTATGGCTACACTATTATTATGATGTCTTTTGAATAGGTTTCCCTGCCTCCAGACTCTTTCTTCTCCCCATCATGCTGTAAATGTGGCCTAAACTGTCTGTTTTCATGGTAATTGTATGTTATTTCTGTTAACTTTGTAGAAATAACGTCATTCAGAAATATTTGTTTTTCTGGAGACAGTGTATGAAGAGTATTAGCCACAGAATATTGCGTGGTGATATTTTCTTTTGTCTTTTGAAAGTTTTATGTAATGATAACATATGTATAATATAATTACTTTTTTCTTCTAAACCTGGAAAAATGCGGACCATTAAATACTAGTTTTTAAAAATGCCTAGTTGAGGGGGCCGGCCCCATAGCTGAGTGGTTGCGTTCACGCACTCTGCTTTGGCAGCCCAGGGTTTCACCGGTTCAGATCCTGGGCGTGGACCTAGCACTGCTCATCAAGCCATACTGAGGCAGCGTCCCACATGCCACAACTAGAAGGACCCGCAGCTAAAAATATACAGCTGTGTACCGGGGTACTTTGGGGAGAAGAAGGAAAAATAAGATCTTTTAAAAAAAGAAAAACCCTAGTTGAAATCTTTGGCAAAATTTCCCATCTTTTCGATCTTTAAAAATTTAGTAGTTTAGTCTATATAAAATAAATTCAGTGGCCTAACTCCATTTTTGGTTGAGAATATTTAATAACCGTGTGTTCATAGAATCATCTGAATAATTTATTTCTATATCTTAGATGACCAATCATGATAAATGAAAAAGCAGTTTACAAATTTATATGTATGTTATCTATATTATGATTACAACTATTTAAAATACATGGCATAGTAAACAGACTGGAAATAAATAAACCAAAATCGTAACTATGGTTTTGTAAATATAGTTGTAGGCTAACTAATTTTGTATTATAAGTACATTCCGTAAGTGATTTTTTTTAATTACGTCAAAATTTATCTTTGTACATTAAACCAAAATATACTATAATAACTTGATCTTCTTTTGAAAATTATCTTCCTAGAGGTTCTCTCTCTCATATGTTTTCTTACCTGGTAACACGTTATAGCTTGATTCTACTCCAAGAAAACTTGAAAAGGATTCAGACTTTTCCTCTGTGCTGTAATCCAGGTTAACCACGGGGAGTGCTGCTGCTGGTGTGGCCACCCTCGTGTGCTGAATTCCAAGCTGTCTGCTGGATCTGTGGGTGGGCGAGGAACCTTTCCTCACTCTTCCGTAGTACATCTTCCTCCTTTGCTTCCTAGGAGTTTCTTCATTTTGTCCAAAGTCAATTTGAAAAATGATAATCAGAAGAAAAAACAAACCTGTAAACTTCATGCTTGCTTTTTCACCATCCAGTTCCTAGAATGAGAATGAAACAGTATTTCAGAGTTAGTGGTGACTCAATTTTTACCTCTGAAAACTGGCTTGTAATTGCCTGTTTGCCCCAGCAGCATCTTTGAGAAATAACACATGTGATATATGGGCTATGTGCTATAGTATTACTGCCAAATCAGAATTTAGAATTTTTCTATCAGAATCAAAAACTTTTAACATCTTATCTTTATCTCTAGACCAGGCATGAGCAAATGTTTTCTATAAAGGACCAGATAGTAAGTATTTCAGGCTTTACGGGCCATATGTTCTCTGTCATGACTATTCCACTAGGTCCTTACAGCATGAAAGCAGATGATATGTACACAAATGGGTGTGGCTTGTGCCAATCAAGCTCTGCTTACAAAAAGAGGCAGCGGGTTGGACTTGGCCCCCGGGCTGTAGTTTGCCACCCTCTCTGGACCACATTGTTGTAGGTCTTCAGAAGTTACTCAGGAGATTTCTCTCCACCTCTCTGCCAAGTCATTCTGTGACTAACATCATCCACAACCCATTTTCCTAGCTCTTCTATTTTATTCTTTTATTCTCTAGCTTTATAATTTTCTTTGTCTGGGAGAGGGAGTGTGACTGTACCATGTAAAAACAGCAGTAAACTACCATCAGTTATGCCTGCCCTGGAGGTCCCATGGATAAGATTCAACACCATCACCGCTGTGGCCTGGGTTTGTGTCCTGGTCAGGGAACCACACCACCCGTCTGTCAGTTGTCATGCTCTGGCAGTTGCCACAGAAATACAGGTGAAATAAAGACTTATTCAGACATAGAAAAGCTGAAAGAATTCATCTGTAGCAGAATTGCACTACAAAAAATGGTAAGGTAGAAGGAAAATTATATCAAATGAAATTCAGGATCTACACAAAGGAATGAAGACCACAGGAAATTTCAATTATGTAGATAAATATTCTTTTTTTATTTTTAAACCTGTTTAAAAGATAATTGTTAATAGTCAACTGTTTAACAGTTGTGTTAATGTAATACTGTATTTTGGGGTTTATAACCTAAGTAGAAGTGAAATGTAGGACAACAGAAGCATAAAGGAGGAAGGAGGAATGTACATAGACTGCTGTGTGGTTCTTATACTGTAAGCAAAGTGGAGTGATGACACTTGAAGGTAAACTGTGATGTGTTCAAGATGCACACTGTGAGCCCTGAGGTAACCACTGAACAGAAAGAGCTACAGCTCATAAGCCAATAAAGGAGCTAAAGTGGAATAATAAAAGATAATCCAAAACATTATGTATAAATCATGTTAAATGTAAATTCATTAAATGCCACAATTAAAATGCAGAGACTCTCCTATATGCTGCCTATGAGAAACTCCTGCTAACTATAAAGATACAAATGGATTAAAATCAAAAAGATGGAAAAATATATGCCATCATAACACTAATCAAAATAAAAGTGGAATGGCTATATTAATAAAACATGAAGAAGAATATCACCAAGCATAAAGAGAGCCGTTGTGTAGTGATAAAGGGATCTATTCTTCATGAAGACAGAACAATCCTAAACTTTTATACACTGAACAGTACAGTTTGAAAATACGTGGAGCAGAATCTGGTAGAACTGCAAGAAAAAATAGACACATCTACTCGAAATTTCTACTTTCCTGTCTAAAATACTGATTTTAAAAACACTAGATCGCTTGCAAGTTAAAACACTGAGGTACCACTACGTACCTATGAGAATGCCAGAATCAAGAACCCTGACACCAAATGCTAGTGAGAGTGTGGAGCAACAGGAACTTTTACTCTTTGCTGGTGGGAATGCAAAGTGGCACAGTCACTTTCGAAGACAGTTTGGCAGTTTCTTGTAAAACAAAACATACTATTACCCTACAATCTAGAAGTCACACTCCTTGATATTTCCCCAAATGAGATGAAAATGTATGTCTACACGAAAGCCTGCACTCAAATGTTTACAGCAGCTTTATTCACAATTGGGAAAACTTAGAAGCAACCAAAATGTCCTTCAGTGGGTGAATGGATGAATAAACTGTGGTTCATCCAGATAGTGGAATATTATTCAGTGCTAAAAAGGAATGAGCTACCAAGTCATGAAAAAACATGGAGGACCCTTAAATGCGTATGCCTAAGTGAAAGAAGCCAACCTGAAAAGACTACATACTGCATGATTGCAATTCTGATATTCTGGAAAAGGCAAACTGTGGAAACAGTAAAGCAATCAGTGGTAGCCAAGGGTTGGTGTTGAGGAGAATGATGAATAGATGGAGCAAAGAGGATTTTTAAGGCAGTGAAAATATTCTGTATAATACTATAATGATGGATACCTGTCATTATACATTTGTACAAACCCATAGAATGTACTACACCAAAGTGAAGTGTAATGTAAATTATGGACTTGGTGATAATGATGTGTCAATGTACGTTCATCAGTTGTAACTTACTGTGAACATAAACCTGATAATTGCCATATATTAAAAACTTATTGCTAACATCATGCTTAATTGTGAAATAGTGTTTTCCTCTTAAGATCAGGAACAATGAAAGGAATATCTGGTCTCACCACTTCTAGTCAATATTTTACTGGATGTCCTAGCCAGTATAGTAAGGTAAGACTAAGAAATAAAATGCATCCAGATTGGAAAGGAAGAAGTAAAACTGACTTTATTCACAAATGTCCTGGTCATCTATGTAGAAAATCCTATATCGCCTACAAAACAAAGCACCTACAACCAATAAGAGAGTTTAGCAAGGTTTCAGGATACAAGATCAATATACAGAAATCCAGATTATTTCTATATGCTAACAACAATCAGGAAATAAGGATAAAAATACTACATCATTTATAATAGCATAAAAATGTGAAATACTATATTACACTTCTTTAGAAGATCGCTGCCCTGAAAACCATAAAGCGTTGCTGAGATAAGGACCACCTGTATATGGGGTATAAACTGTGTATATAGGTCAGATGACTCAGTTATACATTCTCAGTTCTCCCCCAAATTAATCTATACATTTGTCACAAAGCCAATCAAAATTCTAGAAGCCTTTTTTTAGTTGAAAGGTTATTCTCAATTATATGGAAATGCAAAGAACCTAAAATAGCCAAAGCAACTTTGGAAAAAAGAAGAAATTTGGAGGACTAACACTACCTTTGAATAGTTATTATGAAGCTAGAGAAATAGAGATAGTGTGATATTGGTGTTAAGATAGACAGGTAAATCAATGGAACAGAACAGAGAATTCAGAAACTAAACACGTATGGTCAGTTGGTTTTCAACAGAGGTATCAAAACAGTTTAATGTAGAAAGGGTGATCTCAACACATAGGACTGGGGCAATTGCATGGTCATATACAAAACACAACACAAAAATTGATCATAGATAAATGTGAGAGCAAAAGGTATAAAACTTGTAGGAAAAAAAAGAAAATTTTGGTGACCTTGGGTTTAACAGAGATTTCTTAAATATGACAATAAAAAGCATGAAATATTTTTAAAAATAAATTGCACTTCATCAAAATTTGATCTTTTTCTCTTCAAAAAGTGCTGTTAATGGGGCCGGCCAGGTGGCATAGTGGTTAGGTTCATGCACTCCGCTTTGGTGGCCCGGGGTTTGCAGGTTTGGATCCTGGGCTCGGACCAGCACCACTCACTCATCGGGACATGCTGTGGCACATTGCACGTAAAATAGAGGAAGATTGGCACAGATGTTAGCTCAGGGCCAGTCTTCCTCAAGCAAAAAGAGGAAGGTTGGCAACGGATGTTAGCTCAGGCCAATCTTCCTCACAAAAAAAGTGAAAACAAAACACTGTTAAGAACATGGAAAGACATGTCACATAGTGGAAAAATATTTTTGAAATATATATTCAAAGGACTTGAATCAAGAACAAGGAGTCTTACAACTCAATCATAAGAAAAACAACCCAATTTTTAAAACAGTCCAAAGCTGTGAACACACTTCACCAAAGAAAATACACAAATGGTAAATGAGCATGTGAAAAGATGCTCAACATCATTAGTCATTAGGGAAAAGGAAATTAAAACTTCAGTGAGCTTCCACTACACACCTACAGAAATCACTAAAATTAAAAAGACAGGCTCTAGCAAGTGCTGACAAGTATATGGAGTAACTAGAATTCTCATACAATACTGTTAGTAATGTAAAACGGCATAAACATTTTTAGAAGACAGTTTGGCAGTTTCTTCAAAAGTTAAACATGCACCTATCATTTCCCTAGCTATTCCATTCCTGGATATTTACCCAAGCGAAATGAAAGCACATGTCCACACAGAGAGTCGTGTACAAATGTTCATAGCAGCTTACTTTGTACTAGACAAAAAGTAGAAGCCATCTAAATGCCCATCAGTGTGTTAGTGGATAAACAAATTGTAACATATCTATACAGTGGAATACTGCTTAGCAGTCACCGTGGGTGAATCTCAAAATAATTATGTTGAATAAAAGAAGTTTTACATAAAAGGACACATACATGATTCCATTTATATAAAACTGTAGAAATGCAAACTTTTCTATAGGGAAAGTGTATCCGTGGTTGTCGTGAGACGGGGAGTGGGTTTGTCAGGCAGGCAGCTGGAGGAGACTACCAAGGGTCATGAGGGAACTTTAGGGGGTGATAGACATTTATTTTGTTGATTGTGGTCATGATTTTACAGGTACACTTTAAATATGCACACTTTAATTTTTCATTGTCTCCACCACTGTGTTTTGATAGGACTACCAATTCAATATTCAGAATAAGGGAGTGGCTTTGGAATCACATGTCTAAATCACATAATGAGTAAGATCCACAACCCTAGCTGGTCTCAGCTACTTAGCAATGTTGTGTGATCTCAGGTCTTTCCTCAGGCAGAAGTGAAGCCATAGCAGGGAGGACCTTGAGGACCAGGCTGTAGGGTTGACAGTAGCTTAGATCAGGGTCAGGAAATTAGGAATCAAAGGCCAAATTGGGCCTGCTGCTTGCTTTTGGACAGCCCACAATGTAAAAATAGTTTTTACATTTTTAAATGATTTTAAAGTTTAGGAGAAGAATAATATCTCATGAGAGATGAAATAATATGAAATTAAAATGTCAATATCCAGGGGGCCAGCCCCATGATGTAGTGGTTAAATTTCAGTGAGCTTTGCTTCAGTGGCCCAGGTTCGTGGGTTTGAATCCTAGGCTTGGCCCTACACCACTTGTCAGCCATGCTGTCGGCGTCCCACATACAAAATAGGTGAAGATTGGCACAGATGTTAGTTCAGGGCAAATCTTCAGCAAAGAAAAAGTCACTATCCATGTGTAAAGTTTTATTGGAACAACCATGCTCATTTGTTGTGTATTACTTATGACTGCGTTTGCACCACCGTGACAGAGTTGGGTAGCTGGGCAGAGACTAAGTGTGTACTGCAAAACCTAAAATAGTTTGCATCAAAAGTTTGCCAAGTCGTGGTTTACAGCAGTGCTTCTCAACCAGGGATGATTTGCCCCCAGGGGACATTGGCAATGTCTAGACATGTTTTCCCTAGTCACAATTGGGAGGGGCGCTCCAGACTTCCAATGTGTAGAGGCCAGTGATGCTACTAAACATCTCACAGCACCTGGGAGAGCCTGCCACCACAGAGTTAGCCAGCCCAAGATGTCAGTAGTGCCGAGATCGAGAAACCCTGGTTTAGAGAAATAGAGTTACTGAAACTTTTTCAAGATAGGCACATGTTGTTTATAGGCAAAATCGAATGAATTGTAACTAGATGGGGTCTTTTAGTGCTTAGTTATAAATAAATCATCATTTCCAGATGGTAATCTCTTTCCCAAGATTTTCGCCTAACTCAAGATAGTCTTTTCTTTTGATCTGAGTCTCCTGCATGTGCACACGTTGTCAGGATTGCATGATTTCTGATTCTGCGTTCAGTTTGTATTTCTGTTGTGCTCAAGTGATCCTGTTGTTCCCTAGCAATCTGTGTCATTTATAATGCTGCTTCACTGTATAGAACGCAGATTTCGAATAAATCGTTGATGACATGTATTTTTCCAGTGATGGGGAATTCTGTCTCTCCTTAGGCCTCACATCCCTGTTTAGACGGCTCTGTCAGAAGGGTCTTCCTTAGGTTGAGCTGCAATGTGCTGTCCACATGAGAGCCCATAAGAGATTAAAGAGTAAAGCCATGTCCACACAGTTTTCTCTCTCCTGAATTCTACATCTTTTAGATCAGTGCTTATAAAAACATGTTTAAATTTATAAAAATAGGACATATTTTTAAAATCAAAATGATACATATCTGTATAAGGCAGAAAAGACAAGTTGCCTTAATCATAACTCATAGTTTAGTTCAAGGGTAAGCACACTTTTTATTCAAGGTTCATAGAGTAAATATTTTTGGCTCTGCAGGCCAACGGTCTCTATTGAAACTACTCAGGTTTGCAATTGTAGCCCAAAAGTAGCCATAGATGATAGGTAAATGGATAGGCATGATTGTGTTCTGATGGCCCTTTGTTTAAAAGACAGGATTTGGCCCATGGGCCATAGTTTCCTAGTTTATTGTATCTTTCATGACCCCCTCTAAACATAAATGGAATTGTTGGCTATATATTATGCTGCACCCTATTTTCTTCCTTGCAGTGATAAATTGTGGACATATATGCCAATGTATATAATTCTGTCTGGTCTATGTACTCCATTTTCATCCTATAAGTTATTTAACAAACATTTTGGTGATACGTATTTAATTTTCTCTGATTTTTCACTATTCAAAGCATTCTTGTGCACATATCTCCTGGAAGTATTTTTGTGTTCTTAATTTTAATTGTTAATTTACAAATAATTTAATAAGAGAGTCTTCATTGTTTTTGAACTATATTAACCCTTGTGTTTATTTTTGGATGTAGTTTAATATTTATAAATCACTTTGGTTATGTTTTTTAATATATTTTGAGGTTATGTCATAGGGATATACAGGTTTAGAATTATTATTTCTTTCTGGTGCTTTTATTTTTAGGTACTTTCTGTATCTCTAATAGTGTTTTTTATCATAAGATCTACTTTAATAATATAGTAACTTTCTTTTGGTTAATGTCTGCTTAATACATTTTTTGCATCATTTTACTTTCAGCCTTTCTATAGTCTTATATTTTCAGTATACTTTCTATTAGCACATTGTATTTTTTAATGCATTCTAACAATCTTTGTCTTTTAATGGGAACGTTTAGTCTATATTTAATGTAACACTTATGTTGGATTTAAATCTGTTCTCTGACTATTTGCTTTTTATTTGTCCTGGCTGTTCAGTGTTTTGTTTTGTTTTGTTTTGTTTCGTTCTTGTTTGCTTTCTTTTTACCTGATTGCTTAGTTTTTATTATTCCCTTAGTAATTATATACTTTTCACTATTCTGTTCTTTGTAGCAATTACCACATACATCATTGATTTATCAAGTCTAATATAAGTTAGTACCTTTAGCTCTTCCTGGACAATGTAAGAACCAGGACAAATTTTCACTTACCTCATCCTGGCACACTTGCTGCTTTTGTCGTATGTTTTAATTCTTTATATGTTGCACCCTCAAGGTTATTATTATTATTATTTTATACTCAAAGTTTCCTCAGATCAGGCTCTCTCAACCTTAGCACTACTAATATTTGGGTTAGATAATTCTTCTCTGTGGTGTGGCTGGCCTTTGTATATTTAGTAGCATCCCTGACGTCTACCCAATAGATGCCACTAGCACCTTCCCCTCGGTTATGACAACCAAAAATGTCTCCAGACATTACCAGATGTGTCCTGGGAGGTGGAGGGAATCATCCTGCCCTCAGATGAGAACCCCTGATTTATATTCACCTAAACATTTATCCTTTTGGTTTCTTCTCATTCCTCCCTGCATCTCAATCTTCTATCAGGATTATTTTCTTTCTGATTGAAGAACACCTTTTAGTAATTCCTTTAGTGCAGGACTACTGATGACCAATTCTTTGTTTGTCTGAAATGTTTATATTTTATGTTCATTCTGAAAAGGTATATTTGCTAGATATGGAATTCCAGGTTGACAAATGTTTTCTTTCAGCATTTTGAAGATTTTGTTCCAATGTCTTCTTGTTTCCATAGTTTCTATAACAGTCATCTGTCAATCTAATAATTATTTCTTCTTTAAAAGTAGCTTTCTTTCTGTCTGCTTTTAAGATGTTCTCTTCTGCTTTGGTTGTCAGCTGTTTTACTCTGTTGTACATAGATATGATTTTCTTTTTTTATCCTGTTTGGGATTCGTAGCACTTCTTGAATCTATGGCCTGATGTTCATCAATTTTGGAAACTCCTTAGCCCTTATCTTGTCAAATTGTACTTTTCTACTTCTCTCTCCTCTTTTTAGAACTACAATTACATGGATGATAGCCTTCTCATTATGTCTTTAATGTCTCTTTCCCTCCCTTGTGTTTTCACCTTTGTGTCACTCCGTGATTCACCCTGTTTATTCTTCTGTCTTCCGATTCACTAGTTATTTCTTCAGCTGTGGTTCATCTGCTATTAAGTCCGTCCATTGTCTTCCTTGTTTCTGTTATTGTGTTTTTTTTCTTTTCAAGGTTTCAGTGGGTTCTTATTGTTTCTGATTCTCTACTGAAATTTTCAATCTTGTCTTTTTTGAACACATGAATCACGTTTATCTTCAAGTCTGTGTCTGAAGACTCCGTTTTCTGGACCCTCTATATGTCTATTTCTATTGTCAGTTATTTCTTTAGGCTTTTAGCCGTGTTGTTATGTCTCATGGCTTTTGATTGAGTGCCAGACATTTATATGAAAAATCATGAAAATACTTTGAAGCCTGGGATGATATAGTCTTTATCCCAAAAGGATTTACTTCTGCTCTGGGCATGAAGGTAAGGACACTGCCAATCACAGACTGAGTGATTTAAAGCTGAGCTTCACTAGACCCAGTTACGAATTACACTGTGGATTCCAGCCAAAGCCTGGTGTGTCACCGGCATCACTTTTCCTGCCACCCAAGCCGCTTGCCAGGCCCTGCTCCTCGAGGTTGGTTTCTCTCTCACCTCATGAAGCTGTTTTAAAGCTACACTAAGCTTTTCAGCCACCTCTTCTGAATCCACAGATGCCTCCAGAAGAAAAACTCTTCCAGACCTCTTCAGGTTTCAGTCCTATCCTAAAGATTAGCCCTGTTATTTTTCCTATCATGTCTAGTTATTCTCAGCAGGTGGATTCATCTGAATTGCCTAGTCTGCCATCAGAAGCAGAAGTTCCCTCAGGTTAATTTTATTTCCTGCTGAAATATATCCTCTTCTCCTAAGAGAATGTTTTGGGTTGTAAAAATTTTGAATTCTTAGATATCAGAAAATATCATTCTGCTTAGTGGAAAGAGAATTATGATTTTTTTTTTTTTTTTGAGGAAGATTAGCACTGAGCTAACTGCCACCAATCCTCCTCTTTTTGCTGAGGAAGACTGGCCCTGAGCTAACATCCATGCCCGTCTTCCTCTACTTTATATGTGGGACGCCTGCCACAGCATGGCTTGCTGAGCGGTACCATGTCTGTACTGGGGATCTGAACTGGCGAACCCCGGGCCACTGAAGCAGAACATGTGAACTTAACTGCTGCACCACTGGGCCAGTCCCAAGAATTATGATTTTAAAATCACTTTCCTCCAATACTTTATAGATACTGTTCCATTAATTTCTTATATCTAGTCTCACTGATGAGAAGTTTAACTTAACTCTCATTCTCATCTCTTTGTAAGAGATCTTTTTTCCCCTCTCTCTATAAAAGTTTTTTTCAGATTTTCATCTCATCATTAATATTCACAAATTTTACTATAATGTATAGGGTTTTTTCTTTTAATTTATTCTTCTTGGGATCTTTTAATCTAATGACTTCTTTCTTTTCCACACAAGCTCTCTTTTGCTTAGTTCTCTCCCATACCTATTCAAGGTTACATTTTCCCTCTTTAAATTCATTCTTATCGTCTCTATCTTTGAAGGACTCCTCACAGTTTCTGTCTCACTGGGAGCAACACTTCTTATTTCCTAGTGCAGCTGTATATTCAGTGTGTATTTGTTGGTAATATATCTTCTATTATTTCTAGAGGTTTGGTCAGAGAAGAGAGAGTGATATCTGCTTAGTTTACCCTCTTGAATTGCAGTGGTTCTTTTTACAACTTCATCCAGCAGAATCATCCTCCTCTAGTTGGGCTGTACTTGGATCCTGTTCTGACTTGCCACCATGTTTCCTAGCTCAGCAAATAGCAGCCTGGAAAGTCTCTTCATATTGTCTTAACCTCAGCATGCAAACTTTGGTTCACTACACATGTACATTGATTAGTCATTTCAGAACCTGTGCTATATAGGCCATTGAAATAAAGCTATATTAGAACAACTTTTTGTTATCTGCTTTAGTTTTAGAAAAACTAACATGCAGAATGTAAGGAAGGAGCAAATCCCTTAGCTGATAAGCAGCTGAAGTCACAAAAGTCAGTTCAGAGAGCCAGCTGCTACGTGAGAAAGGAATAGGAGAAGCAGCAGGGACACATATGAGATGAGCGCCGGCCTGTGAGACAGGCTGAAGTAGACCTGCGAGTGACAGGGGGCGTGGGCTCTGAAAGAGAGTGTGAACGCCACGCTTGCACAAGACACATCCACGGAAATGTTCTTGCTCTGTCGTCGTATGACAGAGTCTCCATCCTGTGGTGGGCAAGAGTTATGAGTACTCAGGCCCTGCACCCGAGGCTCTGGAGGTAAGCTCCATGAGGGTCCCAGCGCCCTGCTGTCCCAGGCTCCTGTGAGCACCCGCCCAGCAGGCACTGCCTGAGGTCTCTCTCTCTCAGGATCCCAGCCTGGAAACCGTCTCCCTTCATCTTTCTCTTTTTTTTCCACCCAAATTGGCTTACTTATTACTTATCCAGAAATCTGAATAGATATGTATAGAAGTAAATTTACAGAACTACCTTAATTTTAACAAAATCAGAATCTAAATAGTCTCATTGAAATTTTTAAATAATTTTTATGGAATGGGCTTTCAATTCAATTTTACAATTGATGCCTAGGTCTGTTATTTTCAGTGATTTGTAGAATTTCACAATGCATTTAGTATTTACTTTAGTCCGCAACTTTGCAATTGAGTGAATATGTTTCTAGAAGTAAAATTTTATGGCACTGTAACCACAGGAGGATTATTTTAATGAAGTAAATTTTTCCTTCTGTAACTTACTATGTTTATCTGAACATTAAAGATCGTCTGTGAATCTTGGTTAACTTACTTTTTTTCTCTGTCTAAAGGTTTTCATCAACTGTCTTAAGTAGGCTTTTAAAATACTAAATTAGAGTTTAAACTTATACGTGAAGCCATGAGATGTCTATTATCCCTTTTAACTTTACTCAGCAGTAAAAATGAAACACATTTTTAATTAATCCCTTATGTTCTTTCAGGACTTAAAAATAGAGAACAAATGAAGTTTTCAAACCAACTTAGTCTTCTACTGAGCACATAATTCTATTGAAACATACAAAATTATATTGAATCCTAATTCCATAAAATCTGATATACTTGGGAAGTATTCATCCTGGAAAAACAAGTAAACAGAATAATGCACACTTTAAAATCTATTAGTAGAAGCTATTTTCCTCAAATGTTAAACATACTTGCAAAATAAAACACCCCGATGTTAAAACCATTCCACATGCTTTAGTAGAAACTTAAAATTTAAAACTTTTTTACCTGGAAATCTAAACTAAGTAGGCTTTGCTTGGTGTCATTTAAGTCTCCAGCTGAAAATGAAACAAAACCAGAGCTTTTCTCAAAACAAAGAAAGGACGGAAGGGAATGTTGAAAAATGTTAACTGACTTCTTAGTGAAATCTAAAATAACTGCTTCCCTTGGGGATAAATGCCTTTCAGTTCTTTGTGCAGAAAATCAGCCAAGAGAGTAACCAGGGAAAATGGTTACCAAGGGAAATATTTTTTCTAACTCACAGGAAAAGTGGAAAGCAGCGGCAGGGGGAGAAAACGTCTGTCTGTAGGCTGGGAAGGCAGAGCTGGAAGCCTGGACGCGGAGCTTGACTGAGAAATGTGGGTGTTCGTAGACTATTTGCGTGAAAAAAGCTTCTTGTTCATACCAGCCGGCGTGACCCCGCTTGAGCTCTTGGGACTGCAGAGATGCCAGTGCTGCCAAGGTCGAGGACTCTGCATTCCTGGGGCGCCTCTGATTGGGCTATTTAACTCTCTCCACATCTCGCTGCTGCCTACCCTCGCCTCACACACACAGTATTGTTACCAAAAAGCTGTTACTTATTAATGTCACTGGAAATTATGTAACTTCCAGCTTGAAGCAGTAACAGGAAAATGTTCAAGGGAGCTGAGAGTCATCTGATGACAGTCACCCTGGCCAGTCAGGTGTCTGCTTTGCCCTCGGTTTCTTCGTCTGCAAGTAAGCAGGTCAGCGACCGGTCAGAGTTGCAGGCCCGCCCTGCTGCTGCGGGGACCTCGCACGAGTCACTGCTGTTTCTGACTGAAGTTTACTCTTCTGTACAGAGGGGATGATAGTGCCTCCCTTTCAAAGTCTTGTGCAAATAAAATGAATAACATATACAAAGTGCCTGTCAAAGACTAGGTAATTCTATAATATCTATTGTTTAATTTTTATTCTTCTACCTCAGGAGTCCAAATTATTTGACAGAGAGGAGCTACATCTTTGTTTTCCCAAAATGACCTGGATAGATCAAGTCAAGATGACAGACTACGCAAATGGGCCACCAAATTCCTAAAAATAACAACTATACATATTTTTTAAAATGTACAAGTGCACTGAAAAACAGTTAGTACTATTAGAAGACCAGACATTTTGAGAAATTCCTTAAGGACTGAAGGCAGATAGGCTGTCTGTGGGAGAGGACAGCTCCGTGGGTGTTCCAGCCTTAGAAATTACAGATCCTGGGAAGGGTGAAGCTCACTGGGAAACTGCACTCAAGGGTCAGGACAGACGACCCCAGTCCTCGTGACATCTCCAGGCCTTGTTCCTGGTATTAGGCATCTGCCCCTGAAGTGAATCCGTGTTCTCATCCACTTGGCCTTGGGTGATGGGTGGAACGGGGAGCTCCGTGTTCAGAATCCAGACTCGCTACTAGCACTCCTCAGTACAAGCACAGAGTTGACCATCTCCACCCCCGTGTTGAGAGCTTTTGGTGATTGCCTAACCCTGTTACTGCTTACTCGAGAGCAGATAGCCCAGGATCATCAAACATTTGGGAAGATTCTAACATTCGAGATGGGAGTCCCTCCTCACCTCCCCCCCAAAAATATATAGGCACAATCAGGAAAGAGTTTTGGAAACTAAATCAACAATGAAATGCCACCACACACCTATTAGAATTGCAGAAGTCTAAAACATTGACAACACCAAATGCTGGCAAGGCTGTGGAGCCACAGGAAGTCTTGTTCACGGCTGGTGGGAATGCAAAACAGTGCAGCCACTTTGGAAGAGAGTTTGACGGTTTCTTATGAAAATAGACATATGAGTTGAAAACTTATGTCCACACAAAAACCTGCACATGGATGTTTATGGCAGATTTATTAATAATTGCCGAAACTTGGAAGCAACCAAGATATCCTTCAGTAGGAGCATGGATAAATAAACTGTGGTCCATCCAGAAAATGGAATACGATTCAGTGCTAAGAAGAAATGAGCTGTCAAGCCATGAAAAGACATGGAGGAACCGGGAATGTCCATCATTAAGTGAAAGAAGCTAATCTGAAAAGGCTGCATGCTGTGTGATTCCAACTGTGTGACATTCTGGGAAAGTCAAAACTGGGGACAGTACAAGATCAGTGGTTGCCTGGAGTTAGGGAGGAGAGGGCTGACTAAGTGGAGCACAGGGGATTTTTGGGGCAGTGAAACTACTATATATTATAGTGCTGGACACATGTCATTGTACAGTTTTCTAAACACATAGAATGTCCAACACCCGGAGTGAGCCCTAATGTAACAATGAATTTGGGTGATGATGTGTCAGTGTAGGTTTATCAGTTGTAGCAAATGTACCCTCTGGGGGGGATGTTGATAATTGGGGGGGGGGGGGGGCTGGAGATTATGGGAAACCTCTGTATGTTCCTTTCTATTATGCTCTGAAACTGAAACTGCTCTAAAAAAATAGTCTTTAAAAAAATGTGGCCTGATTTGAAATACATACATTATTTTGGAAGGAAAAAAAATGCTAGTGTCATGCAGTGTTGGACATATTGTTTAGGGCAAACAGAAACTTAGATTCTTTGAGGACCACTTAACAGGAGCTATACTCTGTCCCAGCATTTCACTTCTAGGAATCCACTATAGAAACACTTCTTTCTCTGTGTGCCTCTAGGAAGGTACTTGGAAGCATTATAATCATGAAAAAAAAAAGAAGGAAACAACCATGGTATGCTGATGGGGAACAATGGGCTGCCGTAGAGCCAGGTAGAGAGACTAAAGAAGCTGTTCTACGGGTTGCAGAGTTGTCCACAGTATACCAGAGGAAACTGCAATTTCAACACAGTACCTGTGCTGTTAGCTCACCTTCTCTTAATTTAGCATCTTCCTAGAGAATAAATAATAGTCGTTATCTCTGGGTGATGGAATTATAGGGGGAATTTACTGTAATTCTGCATTTTTATAATGTTTTGAGGTTTTTATAACCAGATCAGCAAAAGAATAACTTTTTAAGAGAGAGTTTAAACAATCAGAAAAAGGAGTAACTTCAGGTAGCAGTAGTGACCAAGCCAGATTGACAAGGCTGCAGACAGCCAAGCTGTGCAGTCTCTGAGGTCCCTGCTCGAAAACTCGTGGCTTATGGATGTGAGTCTTTCTGCAGAAACTATTTTAACCACAGGAGTACATGGAAAATGCTGATACTAGAGTTTCCTGCCCTTTATTATTGCAGCCATAACTGTGTCCTGAAACTTGGCACTGACAGCGATCCGCAGAGTTTGGTGTTGGTCACCAAACAGGATGTGAGCAGGTCCCTCAGCACCCAGACCACAGGGGCGGCCAGCGCAGTCCATCTCCAGAATTTGTGTTGCAGTAAAGGCACCTTTTCAGTCTGCTCACCTCTGGAGTATACAGTTCCAGTGAGCCTGTTTTTCTTTTAAGGCTGTAGTTGCTTTCCCTGTGGCAGCTTTGTAGATAACACCCAGAGGAAGCTAAATTGTAGGAATTTTAAGTAGGGCCCCTCTCAGAAATGAGAGTCTTATCTTGCTTCGTTCAGGTCTGCTCCATATCCCTTCCTCTGCCTTAGTCACATGCCATTTAGCTAATTCACACAAGTATGGCCGTTGCTTCATTTGCTTTTATCGAAGTTACCCTCTCCAAGGAATATTCACATTGAAGTGGAGCACTAATGTGGAACTCTGCCATGATAGAGTCACCCCCACCCCCGTGGGTGGACGTGATGGAGTCACCTCCTCCCCCGTGCATGGACATTTCCCCTCAACAGAATGTGCTTTTTGAGTTGTGGTGCATGTTCCAGATTGCTTTCCAAAAAGATTCTAGTAATGTGTATTCCCTCCAGAAGTATATAAAATGCTTGTTTCCTGCTACTTTATTTTTAAGTGATTTTCATATTTTTGAATAAGTCATACATACAAAGGGCAAAAATTTTCAAAGTACAGAGTTAAAAATTTCAGTTTTCTATATTCAGTACTGTCAGGTTGGGTGATTCTACCAACCTTCCCATCAAAGACAAATAAAAAAGCTGGATCACTGTAAACACATCTTAAAATCATCAGTGAGGTAAAAAAGACCGTGAGGGGCCAGCCCGGTGGCATAGCGGTTAAGTTCATGGGCCTCATTTTGGTGGCCCAGGGTTTGCTGGTTTGGCCAGGCATGGACCTACACCTGCCCTCATCAAGCCGTGCTGTGGCAGCATCCCTCACACAAAGTAGAGGAAGATTGGCACAGATGTTAGCTTAGGGGAACAGAAAAAAAAAAAGACTGTGAGGAATCACTGGGCCCATATCTGAGAGGACCCAAGAGCAGCTTTTTGCCCTGGGGGTGTTTGCCAGAAATATTAAAGAGCAAAAATATCAATGAAATGAGAACGTTATACAACAGACAAGATCCACAATGCCAAAAGCAGGGGGGTTTGAAACAAAACTAGTAAAATTGGTAGCAAAACTAATGCAGGAGAAAAGGAAAAAAGCACAGATTACCAGTATGAGGACCAGAAAAATTGCTTTCACTACAGATTCTGAAGACGTTTAAAAAAGAAGAGGACTTATGAACAACTTTATGGCAGCAAATTTAGATGATATGGGCAATTCTTAGAAAAATACAATTTAATATAACAGAAGAAGAAATAGAAAATCTAAATTATCTGTAACTACTAAGGAAATTGAATTTGTAATTTCAAACCTTCCCACAAAGAATACCAAAGGTGTATATTATTCAAAAAATTGTACCAAATAATTTTTTAAGGCCAGTGTAACCATACTACAACCTGACAAGGACATTCCAAGAAAGGAAAATTGTAGATCAATCTGACTAATGAGCATAGATTCAAATAAAACTAAAATCTGTACAACCAGAGGGACATACAACTACAATATACAAATATGTACTGGGGGGTTTTGGGGAGAAGAAGGAAAAAAAAAGAAGAAGATTGACAACAGGTGTTAGCTCAGGTGCCCATCTTTAAAAAATAAAACTAAAATCTTAGCATACCAAATCCAGCAGTATGTAAAGAGGATGATAAATCATGACTACATTGGGTTTACTCAAGAAATATCTGGTTGGTGTAGGATAAAATCCAAACGTTATATAGTCATCTTAGTGTTTAAAGAAGAAAAGAAGAGAACTCTTACTGTGCTAGATATGGAAGGGAACTCCGTAGTCTGACAGAGTGTCTGTGAAAACCACATGCTTCCACTTCTGGCTATTTGCAAGAGAAGTGGACACTTACATCCACATGAAAACTTGCACACAAATTTCAAATTTCGTACCTGCACTATTCATAACTGCCAAAATGTGGAAACCACTGAGATATTCATCAGCTGATGAATGAATAAATAAAATGTGGAAAATCGTTCAGCAATAAAAAAGAACAAAGACTGATACATGCAACAATGTGGATGAAGCTCAAAAACATTATGCTCAGTGCAAGAAGCCACGTATTGCATGATTCCATTTGTATGAAATGTCCAGAACCAGCAAATCCACAGAGGCGGAAAGTAGACAGGGGGTTGCTAGGGTGAGGAGGGTGGGAGTTGGAGTGGCAGTATGGAGAGTGGCTGCTGATGGGGTCAGAATTTCTTTCTGGAGTGATCGAAATGTTCCAAAAGTAGGTAGTGGTGATGGCTCCCAACTATGAATATACTTAAATCCACTGAATTGTATACTTTAAAAGGGGGAATTTTATGGTATGAAAATTACGTCTCTGGAAAGCTGTTATTAAAAGAATGCTCAATGGTGAAATACTGGAATACACAAGCAGTCCCCATGAAGGTCCTGGACAGTGCAGTAAAGTAAGAAAAAAAAGGTATAAGAAGAAAATTTGGTGAAGGAAGGAAAAAGCTCTTATTCATCCCAGGTAATAAGGTTGTATATGTGTGAAATCCAAAATAACTTTCAGATAAATTATTAAAATCATTTGAAGAGCTTTCCAGATACATAATATATAAAAATCAATTATATCTTCACACAGTTAGAGAATGAAATTAAGGAAAAGATTTACTTTAAATATCAAGTCTATTAAAGAATATATCAAGTACTTAAGAATAAATCTAACCAAAAAGGAGAGAGCTATCTTCAGAGAAAATGTTGAGAGAAATTAAAGAAGACAGCATGAGGAGGGGAGGTACGTCAGGGAATGGAACGTTTAGGATTGCAAAGACCATTTCTACTCGAACTGACCTGAGTGGATGCCATTTCATTCAAAATCATAACAGTTTGCCTCTTTTTTCTTTTTGGTGGAACTTGACAAATTCTAAAATGTATGTGGAAATACAAAGGTCAAAAAATAACCAAGCCGTTCTTGAGGAAGAACAAGGCTAGAGGACTTTCTGCCCTAAATATCAGCTCTCATGAGAAGCTGCAATAATGAGGACAGCCTGGTAATGACGCAGGATGAACAACAGACCAGTGGAGCAGAAAGTAGCACAAAGGGCTCGCTCACCTTTGGCTACTTGATTTTTGAGAGAAGCAGCCCTGCCAGGTGTGGGGACGCCTCTGCTCACCAGAGCGGTTTGGAGGGACTGAGGAATGAAGGCAGAAGAGACTGCAGGTGTGAAAACAGGCTGTGGATTTGTTCTGTTGTGCTTCAGACGCTAGAACCAGAATCAACGGACAGAGGACACAAGCCAGTTGATTTGGGCTGAATTTTTTATAAAACCAACTTTCGGGGCCAGCCCAGTGGTGCAGCAGTTAAGTTTGCACGTTCCGCTTCTCATTGGCCGGGGGGTTCGGTGGTTCAGATCTCAGGTGTGGACATGGTGCCACTTGGCAAAAGCCATGCTGTGGTAGGTGTCCCACATATAAAGTAGAGGAAGATGGGCATGGCTGTTAGCTCAGGGCCAGGCTTCCTCAGCAAAAAGAGGAGGATTGGCAGAAGTTAGCTCAGGGATAATCTTCCTCAAAAAAAAAAACCCAACTTTCTCATAAGCAGAACTGTCCAGCTGAGCCTCCTAGTGGGGTGCCGAGTCCACACAAAGGAAGGGTTCTACTGGGAATGCTTTAGAAGGGGCTTCTCAGACATTGGACTTGGCGATAGCATTTTAGAGCAGAGGCTCCGTGTTTCTTTGGCTCTGCTTCCTTAAGATGGTGGTGTCAGGCCACAGGGCTTGGAGCTTCCTCCTCCTCCGGGGGCTGCCCTCACCCCCTGAGTGGAGTTTGATCAGGGCTGGGCTTGGTGAAATGTCCCACGTGGGTGCTTGGGCGGCTTCCAGCGCAGGTTCTCTCTGGCCTGCCCTTGGAGTCCCAGCGTGTGGAACAGGCTGAGTCCCAGTGCTGAGCTCGTGAGGCAGAGACACATGCACCGGTGGCCTTCGTCTGGGTGTGGGGACAGACTCCAGTGAACAAGCCGTGGGACTGGAGGATGCTGGTGCTGGTCTTGATGGGAACAGGGAATTTAGTGACGTGTCCAATTCCTCGTATTGAGCACTGAACGCAGTGGAAGAGATGGCATCTGATAAAACAGTTGTTCCTGGGCCTGCCCTCCTTCCTCCTGGCTGCGTTTGGCTTCCTGTACGTCTGGGAGGCTGCAGAGGATGTAGGGACTGAGGCAGGTGTACACATGCAGGTTTACATGCTGTATTCCAGATGTGCAAACAGTTAAATACATTAGGCTGGGCTCTGTTCTCTCACTCTGACAAGAATCCTTTAGAATGACATGGAAAGCTGGGATCAGACTTAGAATCCTGAATCCTGAGAATTCGCCTCCACGGGAATGTGACAGCGCCAGGAGTGGGATTGTGGCCCAGCACACTTCCCTCCCGCCCTGTGCTGTGTGCCACCCCAAGCTGTGGCTGCTTATGTGGACACCAGGTTTCTCCTCAACCCCATACAAGCAGACCCTTTGGGTCTAGGGTTGCTCACACGCGCAGTGTGTCCTCAGGGTGACAGAGCCAGAGAAGAGGCCTGCCTGAGCCCTGGAAAGAAAGCCACTTGGGCAGGGACCTCTGGGGTGTCAGCGCACAGAGCATGATCTCAAGGAGGAGGCATGGGCTGTGAGAGCTCGTGGCTGCCTTGCTTAGTGGGAACAGTCTGGCCAGAGAAGGGCCACTGTGGAGCCCAGTTCAGAGCCCCAGAGACAGTCTCTCACCCAGTTCTAAATGTGGGACTAGGACTGGAAGCCAAGAAGTATCATGAGTGGAAACCATCCTTTTCAGGGAAGAAAATATTCTGGGTGGAGAAATAATAGGAATGTGGTAAGGACGTAAGTGTGGTAGTCTCATCGTGATGCAGCACAGTTCTCAAGGATGATGCCCTCTGGGATTCATATGTTTCAAATGTACTTTCCTCTTGAGATAAAGGAAGTGCCACCATAAGTGTAACACAAATCAAGGAAACTATTCTGAAGTCACCTGGTTTGGGGTGAACAGAAGGTGCAGCAAGTAAGCGTGTGGGAGGCAAGTGGGCGCTCACACATGACTGCGGAGAGCCTCCCTATGAACTTGCTGCGGGCCACTGCAGACCCCTCAGTCCTCCAGGCCAGTCCAGGCTGTCAATTTACACCTCCCAGGCGTCCATCCTCTGGGACTCAGTTGTCTCAAGAGTGTGACCTTTGACCCAGGCGTTAAAGAACAGCAGTGACTGCGTCTTGTGGTGTCACGGCGGAGCCTGCCTAACAGCATCCTTGAATCATGGCAGTTTGCATAATCCTAATTTGTTCTTCTTCACCTGCTAATGTACTCAAGCTTCTGTCAGCCAGAAGGAATCTTCCTATGTGCTGTCTGCCTGTCCTCAAACTGCCATCACTCCTCTTCCCATGGTCTACCCCACTTCTTGAAAAAGTCATCTGCAGGACAGGCCTCCGAGCATTCACCACCATTGTCCCTGTTCTATTGCGATTCTGCCACAGCGTTTATGGCTGTTGTAACAATGCCTTCTCAGACGGCCCAGTGGCCCCCTCAGCCATCTAATCAGCCTTCTTTCTCATCATTTTCTTTCTTTCATTCTTTCTTTGGTGAGGAAGAGTGGCCCTGAGCCAACGTCTGGTGCCAATCCTCCTCGTTTTGCTGAGGAAGATTGTTGCTGAGCTAACTTCTCTGCCCATCTTCCTGCATTTTGTATATGGGACACCACCACAGCATGGCCTGATGAGCTGTGTGTGGGTCTGCACCTGAGATCTGAACCCACGAACCCCAGGCCACTAAAGTCGAGCACGTGAACTTAACCACTATGCCACTGAACTGGCCCCCTCATCATTTTCTATTGAGTGCCCTCTTCTTGGAAGTCAATCTGCTCTTCTTCTGTCTTTCTCACTTCCTTTCTCATCATCTTCTCCTGCCCCACTTTGTCCACGTCATAAAGTCGATGTTCCCTGTCCTGCAAAGCCTCTTCTCCACCTGTCCTTGCTCGTGATCTTGTTCATGCATTAAGAAAACATCAGTGAGCACTAATCACGTTGCTTTAACATGTGCCAACAAGCTACAGATCTATTCTAAGTTCGAAACTGTTCCTGAGCTTTATGCTCAAATTGCCGACTTCCATTTGGTCAGCTTGGCTTGGCTCTCTCCCAGGTACTGCATCAGCATGTCCAGAAGAACAAGATGTTCTGTCTACCCCCAAAACTTCTTGTTCCTCCTGGATTCCTTATTGTGGATAATTCATGGAAATGCAAGATTTACCTAACCACTGGTTTTACTGGTTGGAACGGTTTTAAAATATAGTTTCACCTCTGCTTTTTATAGTTGTTTATTTAAGTTTGGGCCTGGATGGTAATGTGGGTTTATATTATATCCCTACAGCCAGGATGCTGCCTTGCTTCTCTAACCCCAACTGTCTTAACACTTGTAATATTCTGACAAGAAAGAGTTCAAGAGAGTTTAGGTTACAAGAGAAATTTTGTACAAAGAAAACCACATTTGTAGTTACAGTTTAATTTCCATTCTTAAAAACTACAGTAAGTCATTTTTTGCCATGAGAATGTGCATTCAAAGCTAAAAATGTAATGCATGTTATTCAGCACTTAAATAGTCTTGTAGAGCTTTAAGATAACCTAGGAATAGACATTTTCAGTGTGTCCATCAGCAGAAACAGGTCCTCTCCTCTTCCCGCACACCTGTACGTGATGGGGATGGGAGAAAGACAATGGAACCAGCAGCAGTGGGTTCCGCAGGCACCGCACACATGGTCTGCTGGGCAGGGTCCTTGTGTCTCAGTCACTCCTGCACCCGTGACAACATGGTTCCCCTCCAGTTTACAGAAGAGGAAAGCTGAAGCCTCTCAGGGCTGACTGAGGAACCAGGTTCAGAGTTAGATGGTTTGCCTCCCTTGCTGAGCAGTAGGAGAACTGAGAGTGACCCCAGGTTGGTCTGGCTTCTAGAGTCCCTGGTCAGCTCACCCACCATGCCCCTTCCCCCAGCACACATGGGAGGACACAGAGAACTACTTTCCACAGCCACAGCAATAGAGACCAGCACTCCTCGCCACTGTGGCTCCGTGCACCCGTGAAGCCGTGGAGGCAGATGCCCTGAGATGAAAACCAGGTTGCCTGAGTGCTTGGAGCGTGGGTGCAGCCACAGTCACTGCAGAGGGGTCGGGCCCCTTGCCTCCTGGCGAGTACTGAGGAGTCCCACCCTCCTTTGGGACAGGACTCTTATCTGCAAAGGAGGACCACTCCTGACTCCTCGGGTGTTTCTCTCTGGCGTCTTGGATGTGCCAGCCATAACCTCCAGAACTGGTCTTTTCCTATAACTTTCCTTCTGCAAACCCTGTGACCCATGCTTAGTGCGAGAAGATTACACATATGGTGGTTTAAACATTTGCTGGGAATGGGGATTCTTTTCCACTGATACACTGTCTGAGGGAGATGGCCATAAACCAGAGCAACCACAATATTTACAAAGGTATTTAGTGGAAAAGAAGACTTTGGCAGCCAGTGTGACCCATCACTCATGGGGGATAAAGTGACGCTGGCTGGAGCCTTAATAAATCAAAACGTAGTGTGTTTGTTCACGAACTCATTTTTTCCCCATTACTGGTGGGTGATATCATCTTTTTCATTTCCATTAGACTCTTTTAGTGTCCAGGAGTAGGAAAAGTTAATGTTAACTTCATTTATTATGCTGTATTTCCATTTTTAAAGAGAAATTTAATTTTAATTCAGCCAGATGTATGAATGCGGTTTTTAAACTGTTCTCAAGGATTTATGGAATTTTTATAAGAGTAGTGTTCTGGAAATTACTGACTTTCTTGTATATATGTAAGGATATTGTTTTTGAATTAAGTTCTCATTTTGCCCAAATGAAACTCTGATC
This sequence comes from Equus quagga, assembly GCF_021613505.1. NCBI lineage: Eukaryota > Metazoa > Chordata > Mammalia > Perissodactyla > Equidae > Equus > Equus quagga. The sequence goes on along the minus strand of NW_025799872.1, from coordinate 1,104,832 downwards.
TTAAAAAGAACAAAACTAAAACTCCCCCCAAAATTATAGCAGAATAGAAAATTTAGAAATTGCTAAAAAATGTAAAGAAGCCAAAATCATCCATAGTCATATCAATGTTGACATAAATAATGCATACATAATAGTATTTTAAAATATAATGCTCATCTTTGCACTATGTTTTTCTGCCAGAGCGAAGAGTTTGGGTGTTACCACTTACAGGCACAAATGTGTCTAACCTCTGTCTTGCCACAGTGGGGCAAATTAACAACATTAAAAGCAAAGAAGTATTACTCTTTTAAAAACCCGAGCCTCCCCTTTCTGCTATCCTGCTCTTTTCCTCAGCCCCTGACTGGGGTGTCATCTTTTCGGAGCAGCTTTCTCTAGCTCCACGGTCCTCCCCAGCACACTAGCCGTACCCTTTGCCAGCACTGATTTCACTCCACTTTATATTACAAATAGTGGTTTCCTCTGTTTTCCCCAAATAGTTTGTAAGTTCCTTGAGAACTTACACGTATATGTACCAGTGATTAAGTCATTCCACAAGTTTTTATTGAGTGGGTCTTGAGCTCATTGCTGAAACCTATAACAAATAAAGAAAGTTGACATAGTTCGTTCTTGCAGTCCATTAGCGTCAGTTCTCTCCGCTAAGAGAGCAGGCAGATAGATGGCTGCCTCAATGTTAGACAGTGTGCTGGTGTCTGTGGCTGGGGATGTGGGGTCGTGGACACATGCAGGCAGGAAGTACCTATCTGAAGTGGTTAGAGCGGGCTCTAGACATTCAGCACAGGATCCTCCCCTCCTTCCAACACTCAGTTCTCTTGGTTTT